>NC_088924.1:3182500-3307500 GCF_038396675.1 Hydra vulgaris
TATATATATATATATATATATATATGTATGTATACACACACATAAATATATATATATATATATATATATATATATATATATATATATATATATATATATATATATATATATATATATATATCAAATCAAATCAAATTTATTCTGAATATAGATCTTACATCAAGGATATTTACAAATAGTAATGATACTAATCTCAAGTAAACACCTATCAAATTTAATAATAATAAATAGTGATAATAAAAAGAAAAGTAAAGTCAGATAAAAGGTGATAATTGTAAGAAAAGGAAGAAATAATAGTAGATGTAAAAGTTATATAACGATGTTAACCACAAAAATAATACCAACAACAATAATTTAAATAATAACTATAAATTAAAATGATTTCAGTAATAATAACAGGTTAATAATAATATTAGTAATAATATAAAAATAACATTAATAATAACAGATATTATAATAATATAAAGTAAATACAAATTAAATTGATATTAATAAATATAAAATATGAACGACAATTGTAGGAATATATTTATATAATGTAATATTTTTATACATTTATACATTTATATTATATTTATACATTTATAATATATTTATACATTTTTATATTTATACATTTTTAGGAATATATTTATATAATGATATAAAACAATAATAATAAGGAACAACACTTGTATATATATATAATATATATATATATATATATATATATATATATATATATATATATATATATATATATATATATATATATATATATATATATATATATATATATATATATATATATATATATATATATATATATATATATATATATATATATAGGGAAACATGGGGCAATATGGCGAACGTTTTGAAAAACGCCTGTATCTTAGTCAATATCTGTCCCAAAAATTAAAACTTGATTTAAAAGTGATAAAAAATCATTCCGCGTCACTAATGTATCAAAAAACCACTCCAAAAATAGAAATCGTCATCTTGCCCCGCATACGGGGCAAGATGACGATTTGAGTTAACAAAGTTTAAAACTTTAAGAAAAGAAAACTCTATGAAGCTATAAACGCCTCAAAAACTATCATCACAAATCCTTTTTTATTAAAAAAGTAATAAAAATAAAGGTGTAACTTTTAAAACTAATAAATTATACATTTATATCGGTCAATGCAAAAAAAACAGTAACAACCTAGTAATCAGTTTGTAGCAAACTCCAACGCAACAAAATAAAACTATTGTCAAACAAATATTGTATTTCGTAATAAAATAATGACTGAACATTAAAAGAATAGCAAACCGTACAAGTAAACTTCCGTTTAATATAGATTACGGACAAGCCATCTTGCCCCGGTTATCTTGCCCCAGGCTAATACAACCTTTAAAATAAATTAGAATCAGTACATAATCAAATTATCAGCAAGCAACCAATATTAAGTAGGAAGATACTAGAGAAAAGAATAAAGTTATAGAGCAAGAAAATGGTTGACAGAAGACTTCAAAAGATGAAGTTTGTGTGAATCAGGAAAAGTTGAAGATGGGATAAAGTTCCAAGAAGTGCGTGGAAAAAAACTATACAAATAAAAGTTTTTGGAACATGCAAAAACAGACACAGTAAAAGATTAAGACTTTGATGAATGACAAGTCAAGCGAGATGTTTTATTTGATGGAACTAGAGATGATAGCTCGTTTGAGCAGCGACCATGGTAGTATTTGTAGAAAAGAAAAAGAGATGCAACTTTACAACGATGGGAAAGAGGCTCAAGCATAGCAAATAGGCCGGGCTTAACTACGTTTACAATGTGTTTTCGGACCTTGTCTGGAAGTTAAAGAGCCTCATTAGAAAAACCAGCTCAAGTATGACAACAGTATCCCATTTAGGGACGAATAAAAGATTTGTTGAGGTAGATAATGGAATCAGGAGGAAGAAAATGGTGAGCACAATAAAGAGAAGAAATCTTAGGAGATGCTACTTTAGCTATCGATTGCATATATGGTTTCCATGAAAGGTCAATAGTAAATGACAATCCAAGAATATGTAAAGAAGAGGACTCATTTTTGAGAGAGTTGTCATTTTTTAATATAGGAATGTCAACAGTACTGCAATAGTTGTTTGTAGTAAATAACTGAGTTTCATTTTCTGAGTTAAAATGTACAAGCTGCTGTGAGCCCCAATCTGTTACAGAAGTGATATTAGATCGGCTACCTGTTCTAAGCGATTGAAAAGAAAAGACTTTTTGTCAAGACAGGAGTATAAAGTTGAGTCATCAAAAGTCAGCAAAAAGAGCTACTTTTGATTTAAGGTTGTCGGGAAGATCATTAATGTAGATAAGCAACAAAATAGGACCAAGAATAGTACATTAAGATACCCCAGGTGTAACTAGAAATAAAGAAGACTGTTGGCCTTCAAGGATGACTTTAATAAAGCGGTTTGAAAGAAACGGTTCGTTAAATTCAAAAACTTTCCCAGATATACCATATGAAACAAGCTTACGGAGAAGACCAGCATGCCAAACTTTGTCAAAAGCTTTAGATATGTCAAGAGCAATAGCCTTAGCCTCTCCGCCCCCTCTAATGCACGGTAAAATCTTTCAGTCACAGCACTTAGGGAACCAGTCGTAGAGCGAGAAGATCAAAAACCGTATTGATTGTATAACAGCAAGTAATTTGACTCAAGATAGAATGTGAGAAATTTGTTGATCAATGACTCAAAGAACTTGCTAATAACAGAAAAATGACTGATTGGACGATGAGTTGAAGGGGTCAGAATGTTAACCAGAGTTTTTGAAAATTGGAACAACAGATGCCATTTTTCAGCAGCAGGATAAAAAGACTCAGTCAAGCACTTATTAAATAGTTTAGAGAAAATTGAAGAGAGTTCTAAAGAACAATTTTATAAGACTGTGTCAGAAATGTTATCTGGCCGCAAAAGAAATTATTCGAGATATGGCTTTAGCAACGGAAGTTCGAGTGATTTAAATGTTTAACAATGGGTTAACTTGTTTAATTGGACTGGAAGGAAGAAAATGGCTATAAGAATCAAGAGACAAGTTGAAAGAAAAGTTCTTTGCACATAGTTCTGCCTTATTCTTGGGAGAGGTAATAAGATCAGTCTCATGAATGAGAGATGGAATGCTAGACCTAGGTTTATCAACAACGTTGAAGATTTTCCAAAAATCTCCAGAGCCTAACTTTTGAGATAAGAGACGAGATTAGTTAGCTGAGAATAATGCAGCTTCGTATCTAACAGCATCTTTTTACATCAATTTCTTGCAATAATAAATAGCCTTTTTTCTCCAGAGAGTTGTTCTTTTGAAAAAGATAAAAAAATGATTAAGATTAGATATATCAGCTGCAAAAGAGGGTGAATGCCATGAAATAGAATGAGGCTTAACTTGGAGCCGATAAGAAAGCATAAAAGCTTCCATTCCTGCCTGAATCCAGCAGATTACGTAGAAGGCAAAATTTTTCAGATGAGAGGGAAAAGACATCATCCCGAGCACCATAACAATGAAAATCGCGAAGAGAGTCTCCGTTAGCTTTAGGGTAGTAGTAAGTTGTGCGATGATGGTGTGAGTCCAAAAGAAAGTAAGAGATGAAAGATCTAAAGAAATCATTTCATGGTCAGAACCTCCTAAGAGAGAAAAAGGAGAAACTGAACACAAGCTAGGATCAGAGACCAGACATAAATTAAGGAGTGAAGGTAAATAATTTGTGCTGTCATAAAAACAATTCACAAAGTTAAAAGAGTAAGAGATTGAGAAATGCAGAAGTTATAGATTTTTGTTCCAGCAGGGTCAGTGGCGTTTGAGTCAACCCATTCAGTGTGATGAGCATTAAAGTCACCAGTAACAACAATGTTGGCAAAGGGGTAAAGAGAGAGCATTGTCAATTTGATCAGAAATTATATCTAAAAGAGTGCAGTCTTGGGAAGAAAGAGAACAATAAAGAACAAAGAGAAAGATAATAGAGTGAAGAGGTGCTAAGCAAAAACTCATAAAAGAATAGTCAAAGGATTTGAACCTGATTTTACGACAAATAGGTGAATTGATGCGTATGTATATTCCTAAGCCAAGAATGTGAGTAATGGAAACTTTACAAATCAAAGGATAGTACCCATCAACACTGAGATAAGAAGAAGGAATAGCAGAATCTAAGCTAGTCTTACTAAGAGCAAGCAACTGATGGAAGGTTGCTTTGCAGACCACGAACATTAGTAAAAGATATGTTAAAACGGTTAGGTGGTGAGAATGGTTTTTTATGTTTAGTTTTTTGGGTTACTTTTGGCATAATTTAAGTTTTAAGAGAACTTGACTCATTGATAGATAGAACACGGCCTCCCAAGCAAAAAGCTATGCAATTTTCTCAGTCCTTTTAATTAACCCTATGTTGTAACATAGAGCTCTTAACTTGACCATTGACAGTGCGCACCAAAAGCATTAACAGGGACACTAACCAAATTAATACTTTGATACTTTGCTGCTGTTGATTAAATCAGCGTCTCTGAGAGCTGTTGACCAGAGCTCTAGGACCACAGAGTTCAAGATACCCTACAACCAAGTGGCATCAGAACCAATTAACTGATTTTTTGAGCTATACCCTTATTAGGAGATAGCAGGACTAGTTGCACAGCCACTATCAAGGAGGTACAAGCAAATACCTATGAGATGAGTCAATAAGATCAGCATTCATCATCCTACGCAGGAAGCAATATAACACAGGTTTACATCTACGCCAGCCTAATAGATAAAGAAGGGGTTCAAAGCTGGTTAACAGTATTACTCTGCTTACCCCTAAAATCTTTACCTCTTACAAGGCAGTAGCTAGATGCAGTTAACATCTGCCAAAAATTAGTACTTTTATCAAGACCCCATCTCTAGCCTTCACTCAACCCAGAGCCTTAAGGCAGGGGAATTTTAGCTAAAGGAAGTTAAGGTCTGCCCAAGATAAGTAATTTTTATCGAGGCACCATCTCTAGCCTTTAATCAATCAAGAGCCTCAAGGTACAGGATTTTTCAGTTGGAGTTTATTTTTCCTTGCCTTTACCTAAAACACACTCTACAAAGCAGCAGGACATGGGGAAGATAGTACTGGGTCACATATTATCAGTAGCAGAGTGATTGCAATGATCCTGAACCTGACCTGACCTGGAGTAATTAAAAGGAGCTACTTCCTAAAAACAGCACCTAAAAACATGGGGCACGATATTTTGGAAATGCATTAGGATTTTTTAACCATTCATTTTTAACCTTAAAGTTAAAGACTATAAATAGCTATTATATTATAAGTTTAAACTATTCATTTCTACACAAATACAACATTTTGCCACAAGCAAATTGCAAAATGAAGTATTTATGTGCTTTTTTAAGTTCAATAAATTCAAAAGTTTACATTCTATGGTGTTCTTAGTTTATTACAACGTTGTCGGTG
Organism: Hydra vulgaris; assembly: GCF_038396675.1. NCBI lineage: Eukaryota > Metazoa > Cnidaria > Hydrozoa > Anthoathecata > Hydridae > Hydra > Hydra vulgaris. The sequence goes on from NC_088924.1 coordinate 3,187,925, forward strand.
TTGTATTCTTTTATTTTCAAGTAAATTTGTGTTGATTTTGACAGCTTTTGTTACTCTAGATGAATTTTTGCCTTAAGTACCCCTTTTTACCCGAGTTTTCCCTTCAACAATATCAGGAAGGATGTTTAAAAATTTAGTTCCAGATTTAAACTCTTTCCAATTGCTCAGTATTCTGCACCATAGTATTTTCAGAGGCGCAAAAAAACGCAAAATTCAGTTAAGTTATCTAAATTAAATTTGGAGGAAGAAAAACAAATTTTTAAATTGTGATCTTCACATAGCTTAAACGCATGTAAAATGAGTTTGAAAATATGTTGTGACCCATTTTCTGATCAAGTAAACAACATATTTTTTGTCTTAAGTACAACATTCGAGGAAAAGAGATTTCAACATTCCCGTAAAAATATGAGCATTATAGCACTTTTTATGTGTTAACCATAGCAACCACAATTATGGTTACTATGGTTGCATATAATTTCCACAATTTTTGCTTCCCTCTTACATAATACTTTTATGTCTCATTGTAGTTACATATTGAGGTTGAAACATCTTTAATATCTTCTTGTCTGTGTGCAACATCTTCAAAATGTATTATTAAGATGTTGCAAATACATTTTGAATGTATTTGCAACATCTTCAGCAACACGTATGCGCTGAAGATGTTGCAAACACATTTAAATGCTGTCCAAAACAACTCCACAATGCGGTCATTTGGAGGTTTTTTTTGCAAAACATTATAATACTGGAGTTTAAAATTTTTTCTAATATATAAACCAACAAGAATTATAAATGTTGAAAACGAAATTATATTCGCTGCTTATTAGGTGATTCACTCATTTTCCCAGTATGTCTTATATTTTCCAGTATGTCTTATATTTTCCAGTATGTCTTATATTTTTTGAGAATTATACGTTTCTAAAAATTAGAAATTTATAGCATAACGCGGCCATAAACATTGTTTCCCGTTGTTACAATTTATCCATCAACAATGGTTAACTAGAGCCCTTTTCCATCTTCCACCACACTCACTCTTGTTTGTGTTTTTGTCAATATTTTATGTAGTCCAATTACTCCAATTATTATTATTTACTATAATTATCCCACGAGGTAACGTCAAGTTAGTCATGCAGGTAAGCTTTAACTAAATAAAATATTTCATATTGAAAAAAAATGTTTAGAAGCCATTTTAAAAGTTTAGAAATCTTATAAATCCGACTCATCTAGCTTAGAAACCTACGTCTGAATATTCTTTATAAATATGTTTACTCAGAATATTTTCAAAACAAATTTTTGCAACTGAAAATATATTAAAATTTATTTATTTTGACATTTTTTTTTTCATTAGAAACTTACTTTATAAAAATTCAAACAACTCCTACTTGCTTTAAATGCTCTGAAGACATTGTAAGGATAGTATACGTGCGTAGTTGTACTTTGGTGAAGGTTTTTTCCAGTTTCTTGACGTTTTTCCTAAAACGGTTCAAAAGATTTTCCTTATTGAATAATTTTTACTATATATGTTGCGATAATTTTTTTGAGCCGCAACGGCAAATTTTTTTCTAGAAAAGTTAGCAACCATTTAAAATAAAAATTAACTACAGCTTATATAATAAACCTCTGAAAACAACCCAGCGGGACAGACGTCAATCAGACGTATTACGGACGTCTTAACTAGGTTGCGACGTCTCAGGCTAAATTAGGACGTCCTAAAGACGTCCGGTAAAGACATTTTTGCTAGGACGTTCTAGTGACATCTACATTAAGGCGTTATCAGGGCTTCCATATTGAGACATCCTATTGACGTTCCTAAGACCTACTTTAGACGTCCTAATTACTTGAGAAATAAGTTGTCTTAAAGATGTCTTCAAAAAAATTTAAATTATTAGTAGAAAAATTTATATATAAACTTAGCGCATACAGTATTATGCGCTAACTCGGTTAATTAAAAGTGCTTGCTTGTTTTGGTTAATTATTTTGATATAATAAATTTTGTTTGGTTATTTATCGTTTAAAGATATTTTCCAATTTTCTATATTCTATGCTCTATGATTTATAAACTATAATCTATACAATTTTTGAATAAAAGAAAATTGAGTTTAGTTATTAAGTGTAAATAAGTTGCCAGTATAGTGCACAGTGGGCCAGCTATGGACAAAAGTCAAAATTTTGACATGATCCAATCTGTCTAAAAATCATATACATGTTCTATATATATATATATATATATATATATATATATATATATATATATATATATATATATATATATATATATATATATATATATATATATATATATATATATATATATATATATATATATATATATATATATATATATATATATAATTTTTTGCGTGGCGAACATCGTGGTGAACAGACGCGTTTTCTTACAGTTAAATATTTTTTGGAATTTTTTTAATTCGTTAAATAAAAATTGATATGTCTAAATCAGAAGAGTTAGTTTCGATTGCTATGATGAGAGAGCTACTAAATATTCAAAAAGAAACAATTTTGTCTTTTTTTCATGAAGCATTATCGAACATAAATGAGAGGTTTGATAACTTTCAATCTAGTTTTAAAGAAGTTCGGCGAGAACTCGACGAAATGAAATCTGGATTAAATTTTGTTGGCGATGTATTCAACGATAAAGCTAGAGCAGTTGAGGAAAAAATTAATAAAGTTCACGATGATTTATCAAATGTACGAAAAATGCAGGGTAAAATATCTTCTGACAATATTGAGTTAAAATTAAAAAGCGTTGATATTGAAGACCGTAACAGAAGAAACAATTTAAGAATTGACGGGGTCGTTGAAAATAACGAAGAAAAGAATTGGGAAATCACAAAGAAAAAGGTAAAGCAACTATTTAAAGATAATCTTGGTATTGAAAAAGATATTATAATTGATCGGGCTCATCGAGTGGGAGTAGCTAATGATAAACGAGAACGAACAATTGTCTTGAAGCTCCGGGATTACGAGGACAAAAAAACAATTTTGGAAAGAGCAACAAAATTAAAAGGAACTAATATCTTTCTAAATGAAGATTTTAGTTTTACCACGCGAAAAATTCGAAAAGAACTTTTTGATCAGGCGAAGATACATCGTCAAAATGGCTATTTTGCAAAAGTTGTTTACAACAAACTAATTGTTCTCGAATTTCGAGAAAACACCCGCAACACAGATGTTATTCCGACATGCGTAAACGAGTAAGCGTTTTGAGTATTTTAGTTTTTAATTATATTAAATATTTTTAAATTATACATTTTTAAAAAATGGCAGCGCTTTTTCCACAGAATTTAGATTTTCACAATTTAAATTTAGACTTTATTGAGGACAACTTTATAAATAACCTATCAGAAGAAAATATAAATATTTTTCAAGAAACTCAAATAAACTTAATTAACACACCGTATATTGATCCTTTTGAATTTAAAGTAATAGCAGATGATGGCTCATTTTCTGTATTACACATAAACATTAGAAGCATGCAGCAAAATTTTGATAAACTTAAAGAATTTTTAAATATTTTAAACTACACGTTCGACATCATATCTATTTCAGAGACTTGGCATGATACAGAAAGTTCTCTTGAATTAAATTCTAATTATATATTACCATTTTATAAACTAATAAGTCAATCAAGAAGAAATGGGAAAAAAGGAGGAGGATTAGGAATTTATGTCTTAGAAAAGTATGCTTTCAAGATAAAAAATATACTATGCTTTTCAAATGATAACTATGAAAGCCTTTTAATTGAAATTATTAATAAAAAATACCGAAACATTTTAGTTGGATGTGTTTATCGTCCACCGAGTGGAAAAATAAAAAATTTCGAAACCTTTATCAAAAATACGATTATGAAAATAAAGAAAGAAAATAAGACTTTATATATAACTGGTGACATAAATCTTGATGCTCTTTCTAACACAAAATTTCCAAAAATAAAATCTTTTTTCGATATGCTTTTTAAATTTAATGTCTTGTCAACTATTAATAAACCAACGCGAGTAACAAAAACCTCTGCAACAGCAATAGACAATATTTTTATCAATAATTATTTAGAAACGACATTTGAAACCGGTATATTTTTGACAGATATTAGCGATCATTTCCCGATATTCATAAAAATAAAAAACTTTAAATCTATGTCTGATTGTCATTCAAAAATTATACATTTAATAAAACGAAATTTAAAATTGAGTAACACTAATAAATTAACAAGTAGACTAAAACAAGAAACATGGAACAACGTATATAAATGTAAAGATACTAATGAAGCTTACAATGCCTTTTTAAGTACATTTTTGGAGTACTTTAATGAAACCTGTCCAAAGAGATAATAACAACTAAGTCAAAAGCAATTGCTAATCCGTGGATGGATAAATCGTTATTAAAGTGCTCAAAAAAAAAAAAAAAACTCTACAATAAATTTTTGAAAAATAGAAACAATGATAATGAAAAAAATTACAAAAATTATAAATTTTTTTATCAAGATCCCATTAAAAATGCAAAAAAAAAATATTACAGTAATCAAATTAACAAATGCAAATTTGATAGCAAAAAAACATGGTCCATCATTAATCTCATAATGGGAAGAGAAAAACTAAATTCACCTTCTCTTCCTAAACGAATTGTTATTGAAAATAACGATATGTTTTGTCAAAAACTAATTTCAGAAGAATTCAATAAATATTTTACAAATATTGGTCCTAATCTTGTAAATAAAATTGTACCAACATCTGTATCATTTAAAACCTATCTTAAAACCACGAATAACGTTACCATGCTTGATTATGAATTAGGCTATGAAGAATTAGAGGCAGCCTTTGCCTCCTTAAAAAAAAAAAAGGCTCCAGGATTTGATGAGATATCTAGTGATATAGTTATTGCAAACAAACACAGTCTTAATCGACCCCTGATTCATATACTTAAGCTCTCATTAAATTCTGGGATATTTTCGGATGTACTTAAATTGGCAAAAGTAATTCTATTATACAAATGTAATGATCATTCTGACATTTCAAACTACAGGCTAATATCAATACTTTCTGTATTTTCAAAACTCTTCGAACGTGTAGTTTATAATAGAACCTATGATTACTTCATTAAAAACAATTTTTTTTACCCAAATCAGTTTGGCTTTCAAAAAAATCTCTCTACAGAACATGCAATCATTGAAATAGTAAATCAAATAACTAATGGTTTTGAAAATAATAAATTTACTTTAGGAGTGTTTCTTGATTTATCAAAAGCATTCGATACAGTGGACCATTGCATTCTATTAGATAAATTAAGGCATTACGGAATAATAAATAAAACTTATTATTGGATTAAAAGCTATCTTACAAACAGAAAACAATATGTAAATAATGTCCAATCTGGAGTATTAAATGTCATATGTGGAGTCCCGCAAGGATCGATTCTTGGTCCACTTCTTTTTCTAATATATATAAATGACTTTTGTAATGCATCTTTAAAAATGAACTCGGTCATGTTTGCAGATGACACAAACTTATTTCTCACCAACAATGATATCAAGAAATTATATGCAGACATGAATATTGAATTGTGTAAAGTAAACAACTGGTTTAAGGCAAACAAACTCTCACTTAACGCTGAGAAAACAAAGTATATACTATTTCACAAAAAAACACAAGAAGAAAATCTTCCTCTCAAGTTGCCTAACCTATCTCTAAATGATAAACTAGTAAATAAGCAATCCAATATAAGATTCTTAGGAATCATTGTTGATGAAAAATTATCCTGGCTTCCACATATAATATATATCCAGTCAAAAATCACCAAAATAATAGGTTTGATGTATCGAGTTCGCTCCTACGTCAATAAAAATAGTCTTAAATTAATCTACTTTGGGCTAATTCATAGCTTCATCAGCTATGCAAACAATTCATGGGCAAGTACTCAAGCGGCAAAGATTAAAAAAATTTATAGTCTACAAAAACATGCCTGCAGAATCATTTACTCAAAAAATAGGCGTGAACACGCTAAGCCCTTAATGAAAGATGTGAAAATGATGAATGTGTTTGAAATAAATATCTACCAGCATTTAATTTTCATGTATCGTTATAATCACAATATCTCTCCTATAAGCTTTAATAACAAGTTTAAAATAAATAAAAATGATAACTATAATCTTAGAGCGAATATGTCCAACACATATAAACTGCCTCGGATAATAAACAAATATTCAGAGTACAGCATTCTATATCGAGGTCCAAAAGTATGGAATACTTTTCAAAAAGGATTCAAAGGTTAAGTTCATTCAAGTTTTTAACAAAAAAAGAAATTTTTAAAATATAAGAAACGTTTTTGGTTAATGATACTTTGAATAATTTCTCATAAATCTGTTTTTGTTTTATTTCTACTTTTGTTGGTTGCTTATCAATTTTATTAACGAATTACGCGTTTTATTACGATATTTTATTGAAATTTTATTACGCATATTGTAACATATTACGATATTTTTTTGAAATCTTGTTATAGGGGCTCTATGAAAAGATCGTGATAACGTACTGTCATCCTCATCTTCTTTGAGCCCCTATCTGTTTTACTTATTTTATTTATTGAAATTTTATATTACGAAGTTGTAAAATCTTATATTATATTAAAACAGAGAAAGAAAAAAAAAAAGTTTTCTTTAATTTTTTTTGCATTACAACAATATTAATTGCTATTTTATTACAATTTAACATTTAAAAGGTAAAACTTAGCCACAGTTATGGATGCTAATGCTATTTTAACGTGTAATAAATGAATATTAGAGTAGATATAACACAAAAGTTTAATTTTGTTACTAAAATGTGCCAAATTAAATGCATCCATTTTGGGGCGGGTTAGGGCAGCAAATAAATGGTCAAAAACTGTTCTTTAACATGTAAGAAAGCCTACACACTTGATTTTATGGACATAAGCAGATGTATTCGAGCTACAAATTGAGTACAATTTGGTTGCTATGGTACCAAATTTTACATAGCAACAACTTATTTTCACATTAAGGGTATATTATCAGTTTTTTACTCGTGCTATGCACACTATATTAAATACGCGTACTAAAATGAGATTCACACTTGTTACGGGAATCATAATTTTAATTGGTTGCTATGGATACCTAATTTTTTTAAATATTTTTGCATAACAACAGCATTGATTGCTACTTTATTACATTTTAACATTTAAAAGGTAATACTTAACCACAGTTTTAGATGCTAATGTCATTTTAAGCTGTAATAAATAATTAATAAAATTGCCATAACATAAAAGTTTTATTTCATTATTTAAATGTGCCAAATTTAAAGTATTGTGACTGAATTTTTAAAGCTGGATCTACTACTGCTGAAAAACTTACATGTCATCTTTGCTTCATTGTCATCAGCTCCACGAGTTAATGCAGATACATTTTAACAGTACTGTCTTGAGGTAAGTTTATTTGTTATTATTATTTCTATATTGAGCTGTAGCTAACTTAGCTTTTGTAATTACATGATTGAGTGCCTCTTTTAGGTTGCTCTATTGTTTGTACAGAGCTACCAATGACATTACATACCACAAAGTTTGCACAAAATATCATTACACAGACATGAGGTTGTGAGGAGAATAGTCTTGCTCTCTGAGTAGGCACAGGAAGCACAAAACAAAGATTTTAAATGTTACATATATATATATATATATATATATATATATATATATATATATATATATATTATATATATATATATATATATATATTACATATATATATGTAATATTAAAATATTTTAAATGAGAAAATACAACTTTATAATGGAACTTGAAGTTTCATGCCATTCGGCAATCATCAGCCATATTATTCAAATATAAAATAAAAACCGTTACAAAAAATACAAATTTAGCGTTGCAACGGCATCTGACGTCAAGTGTACGTGATCCGATATTTGCTAATCGCCGGTATCAAAGTTAGAAATTAAAATTTTTTCCTATGTCTACAAGCAGAAACCAATTCACTTTTTTATTAAGTAGTAAACCACTATCAAAATTCATAATAAAATATTTTTCACTGATGCAAAGGTTACACCTTTTTGTAGATGGATTATAAGTTTGGCATCTTTTAATTATGTTCCACTTAATTATAGGCATGTTACCTGCGTCTTTGTGTTTCCAGATCTCTTTGGAAAGTTCTGTATCATTTCTATATCTGGTTGCATTAAATGATTTAAGGTGGTTTGCAAATCTGAGCTTGAAATCGTTTTCACTGATACCGATGTAATATTTTTCCGTAAGACTGGGATTAGGTGATGATAAAGTGGCTTTATATACAACGTTTTTTGATAGACATTCGTTATTTAACGGGCATGCAATTTTCTTAATGCAGTTGCAATTTATATGATTAGTGGTGAGTTTGTTGCGCAAAATTTGTTGGCTGTGTGAATTAATAATAGATCGAATATTTGGCATGCAGCTGTAACTAACTTTTATTGTGTTTCTGTTGAAAATTTTGTGGAGCTTATGATGTAATGGAAAATGTAAGTCAATTAAGTTTAAGAAAAGGTGTCCAATTTTTGTTACCACATTTTTACTGAAAGGGGGATTAAACCATATTATATTTCTTTTTCGTTTATTAGTATTAGAAGGATTTAGATTTGAATGATATTGGAGATTGGTGGGAAATCCAGACTTTTCTAATGCGTCTTTATAAATAGGAGCAGACTTTTGGAAAATTTTTTCGTTTGAAGAATTGGAAGATAATCTATGTTCAATTGAGGTTGGTAATTGTTTTAAAATGCTTGGTGGATGGTTGGAACTAGCATGGATATAATTTAGCGTACTATCAGGTTTATGGTAAGGTTGAAAAGTGCAGTTATTAAGATCAAATGTAACATCAAGGTAGTTAACAACTTTCATATTAGATTGAATGGAAATACAGAGGTTGTATTGTTTAAATATTTGAGTAAAATGCTTCTTAATTTTTTCCATTTTTGGACCGCTTGCGTTTTTAAACACGGCTAGGCCATCGTCTCTATATAATCCAAAATCAGATTTTTTATAAAATTGCGAAATCCGGAAGAGAAGAAAAATACCAACTAACTCACACACTTCCGCTCCATCAAATGCACCCATGGTAACATCAAACAAACCACTTGATTTCTTAATCCAAACTTGATCATTGGTAAATAATAAAGACTTACGCGCGTGGAGAATTAAAGATTTATGATCAGCATCAATGGAAACGTATTGTTCTGCAAAGTTTATGGAGTCGATAAGTAGCTTTTCATTTATAGAAGGGTAAAAGTCAACGATGTCGAAAATAAGGAATTTATAAAAATGTTTGTCATTGATGTTTTTGAACCAATTTATTACATTTTGTGTACTATTCCACTGATTTAATTGCAAAATATTTCTTAGGTTGGTGATAATATCTGATAAAATATGCTTACTTATTCTACCAACTTCATTCTTAGCTGGGTTAATTAGACGACCAGTAGGATTATTTAAAAAATTAGGTTTATGGTCTTTTAATGTAATGAAGCAATTTGAAGAACTGTTTATATTGATTTTTTTAAAAACGTCATGATTCTTTAGAATAGTTTTTCCTTCTTTATTTATGTGATCTTTTATAATAGGGTTGGTTTTTCTATAGTTAGATGAAGTAGCGTTCATTAACAACTTATTGTATTCGTCTTTTGATAATTTATACAAATTTGATGTTTTATCTGCGTAAGTGTAAGTATACGTTGATTTTCGAACAGAAGAAATGTCTTTTTTTAATTTATTTTGGAAGGCGCATTGAACCTTCCTAAACTGTATGTTCTTAATTAATTTGAATAAATCGCATTCAAACGCACGCATATCTTTAATTTGTTGTGGACAATGCGGTGTGTTAATACCATAAGAATTAAATTTGGTATAATTATTACTATTACTATTAATATCATTCATACCGTTAGACTGGTGATTTATGAAGAAAAACGCCTTTCATCGCATCCTTTTAATCAATATCTCAGTTTTTTCAAGCAATCGCAATTTGTATTCTTTATTTGATGGTATAGGTATATTTTTTATTGAATAATTGAAGTTAACTTTCTCCATTTTTAACGACTTGAGAAGAGTGCTCAACAGGAGGAGCAATAAATTTATTGATAAATGTTGTATATTGCTGGAAATACAACTCTTGTCTGTTTAAGAGTGATCAATATCTTTTTGAAAAAAATAGATCAAATAATAATATTAAAATATTTTAAATGAGAAAATACAACTTTATAATGGAACTTGAAGTTTCATGCCATTCGGCAATCATCAGCCATATTATTCAAATATAAAATAAAAACCGTTATAAAAAATACAAATTTAGCGTTGCAACGGCATCTGACGTCAAGTGTACGTGATCCGATATTTGCTAATCGCCGGTATCAAAGTTAGAAAGTAAAAATTTTTTCCTATGTCTACAAGCAGAAACCAATTCACTTTTTTTATTAAGTAGTAAACCACTATCAAAATTCATATATTCATATATATATATATATATATATATAATATATATATATATATATATATATATATATATATATATATATATATATATATATATATATATATATGTATAGACCTTTTAAAAGATCTATTTTCAAATATCAGAGTAAAAAAAAAATAAAAAATATATATATATATATATATATATATATATATATATATATATATATATATATATATATATGTATAGACCTTTTAAAAGATCTATTTTCAAATATCAGAGTAAAAAAAAAATAAAATATATATATATATATATATATATATATATATATATATATATATATATATATATATATATATATATATATATATATATATATATATATATGTATAGACCTTTTAAAAGATCTATTTTAAAATATCAGAGAAAAAAAACAAAGATAATTCCTTATTGGAACAATTTACCAAATAATTTAGTAACATCATAAACTGTTAACAAATTAAAGAAAAAATATAATATCTTATCACACAACAAATTATTAACTAATAGCTACTATAGAAGGATTACAAAAATCCTACTGTACAAAGATTTGTAATATTTATCCTGTAGAAATAAGTATATACAATTTATTTGTTTATTTACTTATTTCTATAGCATGGATATTAAAATTAACTAAAATTATATAAAATAATATAAAATAAAATAAAATTATCTGAAAATTTTAGAGTTAAAGAAAAAGTTTTTGTGTTTGGATGTTACTGACACCAGTTTACTTTGCTTAAATTATTTTTTATTTTAAAATATTGGATAAGGTCCTCTATAATTCTTCTGGTTTCGAGAATAAATGTTTTCATATTAATTGCGATTTAAACCTGGTACAAGCTTTGCACCTTTTTGCTGAACTCTTTTTTATTTCATTTTTCAAATGTGGATTCCAAACTGGTACATTCCTAAATTCTAATTCAGTTTAGCATAGTTTAGTCAATGAGTCAGTTGACCTGAACTTAAATGTCCGCTTTAGTGTACCTAGTTTTGTGTAAGCTTTTTTAGTTTTCGTTGTGATTTTTTTTTTCTTTCCATTTCAGATTATTACTTATATTGATACCAAGGTCTCGGTCCTGTGTTATTTCATTTAATTTAATGATTGTTCCATTGTGGGTTGTATATAAAATTATTTATATATACATGATGTATGCATTATATTATAATGTAAACATGATGCATGCATATTTATTTTAGCAGCCACGGAAAATGGTGTGCTATGGTAAATGTTTTAGATGGCAGTCTAAATTAGTTTTCAACATTTTCACGGTAGTATTTACTACATTGTCTGGCAAAGCATTCCTTACATTTGCTACACGGTTGATAAAAAAGTTATATCAGACTTGACAGTTTTTGTTGATTTCATGATAGTATTGTAAGCGAAAGCCATAGCTGGGGGAATGTTAGTTGGATAATTAAACCATGTAACTAACTCGATTTTGTACTCTCATTTAAATTTTTGAATAAGATCAAATTGTTTTCTTTGTTCGCATAGAGAGGTGAGAACAAGTTTAATAAATCTCAACTTATAATCAAAGGCTTCATTTCTTGCGGTACTTTGTAACACGCCGTTGAATGTTTTCAATTTTATTTTTAAACATCTTCACTTCCAACAAGCTGCAAGCAAACACAAATTATAGTCGGAAGTTATTGGAAGAGGAAAGATGAAGATTGTAGAGCAAGATAACGATTGACAGACAATTTAAAAGTTTGCAAATTATTTGAATTAGGGAAGCAAGATGAAGGAAGCGAATTCCAAAGAACTGATGTTCGAGGAAAATAACTAGACAGTAAGGGCTTTTGGAGCACTTAAGAGCAGTCACAGAAAAAGGATGAGACTTAATTGAATGACGAGTAACACAAGAATGAATTTTAGTAGATAGCCACAAGAGAGACTAGCTCTTTAAAGCAGTTCCCATCTTAGTATTTGTAGAAAAGAGAAAGAGAAGCAAAATTACGACGATGTGATAATGGTCGGAAGTTGGCTGCAAGAGCAGGTCCAACTATGTTTACAATGCGTTTTTGCACTTTATTTAAAAGAGAAAGGGCATCATTAGAAGATCCGTCCCAGATATAACAACAGTATTCCATACAAGACCAAATTTGAGATTTATAGAGATAGAGAATAGAATCCGGAATAAGAAAGTGTCGAGTACAATAAAGAGATGCAACCATAGCAGATGCTTATTTTTTGCAACGGATTTGATAAATGGCTTTCAAGAAAGATTGGAAGTAAGAGTTAATTCATATAGGTGAAGGGTAGATGACTCCTTGAGTACATAAACGTTCATAAATGTAGGAAGATCTAAATTATTGCGAAAACGATTGGCTGAAAAATATTTGGGTTTTGCCTGAATTAAAGTTCACCAGCCACGGTGAGCGCCATGCTGTAGCAGAAGTGAGATCTTCTTCAAGCTCAAACGCCCCCTACAAGCAATCAAAGTATGTTGGCTTCTTATCATGACAAGAATAAATGTATCATCAGCAAACAATGCGACCTTAGATGTCAGAATATCTGGAAGATTGTCAATGTGAATTAAAAAGAGTATAGAGCCAAGGATTAAACTTTGCGGAACCCCTGAAGTTACAGAATAAGAAGAAGAGTACTGTCCATTGAGGACAACTTTTATACTACAATTGGAAAAAAAGGATTCAATAATCTTAAAGATGTGACACCGTCAGAAGAAAGTTTATGGAGAAGACCAGCGTGCCAAACTTTATCAAAAGATTTAAAAATTTTAAGAGCGATGGTCTTAACCTTTCCACCTTTATCTAATGTACAATAAAACCTATCAGTTATTACTGTTAGCAAATCAACTGTAGAACCAGAAGATCAAAATCCTCATTGATGATCAGAAAGTAAGTTATTAAATTCAAGATTCAAGATTAAGTGTTTGTTAATTAAAGATTCAAAAACCTTATGATAGGCATATGATAGGCAGAAGACTAATGGGACTGTAGTTAGAAAAATCAGATTGCTCTCCAGAATTTTTGAAAATAGGGATAACAGATGCTGCTTTCCAGCAGGCTGAAAAACAAGACTCTGATAAGCACTTGTTGAATAGTTTTGAATGTATAGGCGACAGCTCCAGAGAACACTTCTGCAAGACTATAACAGGTATGTTGTTCGGACCACAAGCTGTAGAAGAGTCTAGGTAGGAAACCGCTTTAGATACAGAAGCTGGAGTGATACGAATATCAAGCAATGGATCTAATAATAAATCTAAGCGAGATAAGGAATGATTTTAATAGTCTTAAAAGTAATATAAGTGCGGGCATTGACAAAATTAGTGCAAATGTTGTTAAGTCAGTTTTCTATATCATTGAACCGTCATTATTTCATATTTTTGACTTTTCATTAAAACTAGGTGCTGTGCCAAAAAAACCTAAAGTTGCCGTAATCACTCCAATTTTTAAATCTGGTGACGAAACTAATATTTCCAACAACAGACCTATTTCCGTCTTACCTTACTTCTCAAAATTATTGGAACGAAATATGTACAACAGACTTTATAACTATTTTATGTTAAAGAGTTTGCTGTACAGTAAACAATTTGGGTTTAAAATAGATAATTCAACAAACCATGCGATAATCGAACTGATTAATCATGTATCAGATGCAGTCAATAATGACTATTTTACCTTAGGAGTTTTTATTGATCTGTCAAAAGCCTTTGACACTGTTAACCATAAGATACTTATAAAAAAACTGTATGTAGTAAGAAATAAAAACTTACTTTGGTTTGAAGATTACCTGGCGAACAGGTCACAATGTATTTTTTATAAAAAAATTGAAAAAGAAAAACACATTACATGTGGTGTGCCCCAAGGTTCAATCTTAGGGCCGTTATTTTTATTGTATATAAATGATTTGTACTTAGCATCAAATATTTTAAATGTCATATTGTTTGCAGACGACTCCAATCTTTTTTATTCCAACAAAAACATAAACTTTCTCTTTAATATATTTAATGAAGAACTATAAAAAATAAACGAGTGGTTTACAAGGAATAGGCTTTCGTTAAATGTAGAAAAAGCTAAATTTATTTTGTTCTCTAAACCTAGTAAACGTGATGATGTTCCTCTAAAATTACCTAATCTTTTAATTAATAAAACATTTATTAAATGGAAACCAATCGTTAATTTTTTAGGAGTAATACTAGATGAAAATTTGTCATGGAAATCACATATAAAATACATAGAAAATAAAATCTCAATAAATATTTCCATATTATATAAAACTAAACCATATCTTAACACTGCTTCCTTGAAAAAAATATACTTTTCATTTATTCATAGTTTTATCTTTTACTGTAATATTGTATGAGGTAGTACTAATTATAGTAAATTAAAAAAAATCTATAGTAAGCAAAAACACGCAAGCAGGATTATAGTTGGTGCACACAGAACCTTTCATTGCGAACCTCTTCTAGGGAAGCTTGGTGCCCTGAGTATTTATAAACTTAATATACACCAAGTTCTACAATTCATGTTTAAAATAAAACATGGGTTTCTCCTTTTGTATTTCAGTCTTACTTTAGTAAAATCTCGCACAAGTATCCTACTAAATTTTCAAGTAACAACTTTATTGTACCAAAAACTAATTTAAAACTAAGTTCTTACCAAATCCAATACCGTGGACCTTTTCTATGAAAACACTTTTCAAAATTTATTACAAAAAAAAAGAGTATTCAAAACATCTCTTTGGAACAATTTAGGAAAGAATCTAAGAGTCTCTTATTACAAAATGAGTTTGATTTAAAATATCTCTTTTAAAATGTATTTATTTTAAAATAATGTAAATTATTTAAAAAAATAATTATTGACACTACTTCTATTTTGTTACAGTTTTAATTTTATTTAATTTTTTTTTTGCTAAAAAACTTTAATACTTTTATGTTGTTGTTAATTTTTGATATGTTGTCTTATATTTCAACACTAATATTTATATTATATTAATATTTACATTGTATTTAACATATGTAAAATTCTTATTATGTACTTAGCTATTTTTCATTTTTGTATATAAACAGACAATTTTTTCAATGTAAATGGGGCTCGATGATCAGACAGTTTATGTCTTCTGCTTGCTCCAGCTCTTTTATTTATTAACACGATTTATTTCATTGTAAACTTTAATATACAGCAAATAATAATAATAATAATAATAATAATAATAATAATAATAATAATAATAATAATAATAACAATAATAATAATTATAATAATAATAATAATAATAGACACAAGCAAAACCCATGCATCGAGTCAAAAAGATCTAGCATTCAACATCTTAAACTGGAAACAATGTATTAAAAATACATCTTCGCCAGCCTAATAGATAAAGAAGGGATGCGAGGCTGGTCAACAGATAGAACCTGTTTACCCCTTTAGTCTTTGCCTAGGAGACCTTTTACAAGACAGTAGCCGTATGCATTTAACATCTGTCCAAGATGAATATTTTTATCGAGAAACCATCTCTAGCTTTTACTCAATCAAGAACCCCAAGAATTTGAGGCAGGAGCCATTCTTGCATCTCGCATATGTTTTGGTACACCGCCAATTTCAATAGTTGTGTTTGTGAGTTCAGTTACAGTACCAATTTTCCAAACTGAAGTGTATTTAGCACCAGCGGGGCGAACGTAAACTTTATCTCCAATTCTATAAGTTTCCATAACTCGTTGTGATCTTTCCTAAGTTTCAATTTTTTTCTCCTCTTGAATTGGTGGACACCAGAAGTACTTATTTTTTTGAGAAGGAAGTGCAGATTCCTTGTGTGTTTTCATCGTTAGTGTTGCATTGTACCAAAATACCGCTAGTAACGGACATATTTTTGCCCTCGCAGCTATTCGTTTTACTGTGCGATGGTTATGCTCCACAATCCCATTTCCTGATGGTCTATATGGAGATCTATACATCTTTTTTACACACAATTTCTCAAATATATTTGAAAATTCACTGGATCTAAACGCCGCTCTATTATCCATCAATAGTTCTTGCGGACGGCCTAAATACGGATTCTATTTGACTTACTACACTTTTGGTATCTTCGCAAGGCAACTTTCTCCAAACTGCAAACCGACTTGATCCACAGTCAATCATTGTTAAATATGGCAACCCTTTATAGTGAGTCACATCACAAGCACTTCAATACCATGTGTCTGGTACATCTAGCACTCAATTTCCCCATTTTATTGGTGGTGGATCAATTGCATTAGATTGACAACATTTGCGCACACATTCTTCAACGTCTATTCTTTATACGTGCGGAAGTCTTCGTTGCACTGTAAACATTGTCCAATTAACGCCAAAATGATGCTTTGAAAAGCATCATTTTGGCGTTAATTTTTTCAGCAATACTTACTCCACATAGTTCTTTAGTATTTCTTAGTGTAAGCTCATTTAACCAAGTCTTTGGAATTCTTGTCAACACGTCATCTTTATTTTTGGAGGACGGAACCCATTTCAACGTGATGTTTATATTATATTATTTTATTAAGTCTTGCAACAGAGAAAGTCTTCTTTTAATAAGCATTTCTGATAATCTATTTAATCGAATCCAATGACTTTTAGTCAGCATACTTTTTAACCATCCTTAAACTGTTACTGAATCAGTGAATACTGACAGATACTTTATATCCCACTTAGCAGCTAGGGTTATGTCACGCACCACAGCATATAATTTAATAATATTAATATCAAAATAAAGCGTTGCAAATTTTTCACCAACAGTTCTCAATTTTCTCACTTTTTCATCACAGGCGTCACTTGAGACATTATGTGAATTAACATACTGATTAAATTCGCGAAGTCCAAAACAGGTCGGATCTTCTCAAAATTTTCCTGCTCAACTGTCATTAACGGGAAAATCCCTTTTGTCCTTTTTTCTTCTTGGTTGCATGGTTTCAACCAGCCGTTTTTCACCCATAAGTCCAATTTATCATTAAATTGGTGTATCAACTGGGGTTTTACCTTGTGCTGCGCGACAGAATTTCTCAGTTGTGGTTGACCTTGTCTCCATTTATATTTAGCAGTCCACTTTGTACCATCAAAATAAGCATCAAAATGCTTGTCCTTTATACCAGCAGCTTGTTTCTCTGTATAAATTGAACGCTCTTAGCGAAAATTCTCCGCTTTCAAATTTGGTCAAACCCATAAGTTGACGCAAATTGGTTAAATACACATCAAAAAATTCACCGTCATCTTGCCTCCGGTCTCTGAACTGCTCGTAAGCTTGAAAATCATTAACTGCATATACATCTAATAGAGCTTTTTCAATACCCGTAACGCAGGTTTTTTGGCTCTTCCCAAGTTGCTCATATAATGAAAACACACAGCCTTCAAGAAACAACTGAATGATCAATGACAAGAATGTATATGTATATGGATCAAATGACGGAAGATCGCCCATTTTTTGCAGCTCTCCCAGAAGTTTGATCTTTTGACACTCCAACATCTCCAGATCCATCAAGTTTTCTAGTCATTTTTGGAATGGATGCCATGCTACCGAAATAGCTTGTTAATACGATAACTATGTTTACTTTTATTTTGACTGTTTATTAAATTCTATTTACAACTTTTATACAGAAACAAAAATTCTCGAGGGCGTAATTATATACAAAAATAGCTTATGGCTAGCAATAATAAATTAACTTTAATAATTTTATGACAAGAATAGTTATAAACGTAACAATAAAGTTTTAAAACAATCAGCCATTATCACACAAAGTCAAATATATAGTCTATAAATATCGAAATAAATTGTTTAAGTTGTTTTTACATTAAAAATTCAAATTATACCGCACTTAATTGTTTAAACATTGATCACTGATAATCATATTTTTGAACAGTAATATTTACTTCCAAACTGTTTAGGTATCAAAAACATTGGCGGTTCCTACATTAACGTATGGTTAATAGCAAGTTATAGAGAACTAAACTAACTCTTAAATAATTCTAAAACACAGTAATATTTATAGTCATTCCAATTTTTTAAATCTAGGATATATAAACATTAGTTTAGCAAAACAAGCAAAACTTGTTTATTGACCTATTAAAATAACATCGTCGTAGCTGAATAACCCAACCGTTCCGTTCCACACCTTTTTTAAATAGCGTCAAAGATTAGAGCAATCTAGTAAAAAATCTAAAAAACATAATGGTAAACAGAATAAAAAAAAATTCCTGTCCTTAAAAAACAATTTCAGAAGAGAATCTTCAAAATAAGGTTGTGCAGTTTATTGCTGGAACTCAATTGAACAAAGAGCAATTTTCAACAATATTTTTGAAGTAAGAATTCCATGACTTACATTAAGTTGTAATGAAAAAAAATTGAAAAAAATTTTTATCGTTTTTTTACTCAATTAAGGGCATTTTTTTCTGGTCATCAAAGTGCTCAATTAGTCAATTTTGTTACAAAATAATGTGGACGAGCATTTAATCATAAAATTTCAGCCACCTTCTTTACCGATTTCTTTTCTTTGTCCAGAGAAGACATTTTGATTTCTTGTCAACACCACGGAAGTTTATGGCTGTTATGTTATGTACACAGCGATTTCACAAACCACCGAACCAGGTGCCCTTAAAAAAGTTTTGATGTAGGGGCTAGGAATGAATTTCTAATAACTCAGTTGTTTACAAATTCTTTGGAAAAAAAACAACCTCAAATTAAGCTACACTTATGTACCCCATAACGGGCGTAGACCACCAGAAAGCGCTAATAAATTTACATTTTTATTTGATAGCTATTTTTAATTAGATATTTCAATGAATTCAAAATATGAATTTAATAAACAAGCACAGGCTGACGCTAGTTTAAGACGATTATTGGGAAAAACACAACCCACTAATTAAAAACATACTACCATAATACCAAAGTTAGTTACCATGCTACTATATTACTTCAAATTTAATACATAATTTAATTAATTTTTTACAAAACATTTACAACAAATAAACTTTTTTTTTACTTTCAGCTATGTATAGTTTTGAATTGATTTCATTGGTTGTTAAAAAATATAGTTTGCACAACAAAAATTAGAAGAGCCAGATCAAGTTGAAGTCCCTTCTTTTCTCAAATTTTTATCTGATCAAATCAAATCTTATCATTAAAGTTTGCAGTAAGCAAAGCGTAAAAGAGATATACGGCTAGGAAAACTAAACTAAGCTAATGATATAGGGTAGAACGGAAGAAAAAATTATAACAAAAGAAAGGTGAAAAAATATAATAAAAAACGGTTTATATATGAATAAAATATATATTTCTTCTTGATAAAGTAAAAAAGACTCAATGCATGTAAACTTTATAGTTTAGAAAAAAAAAAAGAAAAACAATATATAAACAAAACATGTTTACGTTTGTAAACAAAATAAAGAATAATACAAAATATTAAAAACTTCTAATTTAAAAATATAAAAGTTGTAATAAGTGATACAAAAAAGTTGTATATCTACTAATTAAAGAAGATCTTAAAGATACTTATAAGAAAAAAGATTTAGATGTAAATATTTAAAATACCTTCAAGTATATAAAAAATATCTTTGATAATTTTAATTAGTTTTACTTTATGTGCTTTATAAATCTAAAATAATAAAAAATTATATAATTAATAATATTGGTATTATATATATACATATTAATAATAAATATCTTTATAAACATTAAAAAAAAAAAAAAGACTTGTTACATACACATCAACGAAAATAATACAGGCAACCAAAACTATTTTTAAATAAGCTGATTATGATATACAGCACTAACTGTACCAACAACAGTAATATTATTCATACGTTGTAAACCCTGCTTGTTGCTTTTCTTTAATATGTATATAATATAAAATAAAAATGTATTAGTCATGTAATATATAATATGTAATAAAAGTTTATCAATAAACTTGGGATTTTATTCAAATTTATCTCATAAAATATTTTAGTATGATTTTTAAAATTTTTTTTAATTTATAAAAAATGATTCATAGCTATAAATAATTTATGCAAAATGTAAGAGTTGCGTAAAAATTATAGAGCAGGTGGCTCAACAAAGAGTTTTCAGACATCTTTAGAAACTATAATTACATTACACACGTTCAAAGAGTGTGAACAAACCAGCCAGAGATATTTTAACTCGGTTTTTAAATGGATGGTTTCTTGAGAAATCGACAAAATATAGTTGTAACTAGATCAAGTTTTACAAGTTTATTGAACAACTTTTAGTAAAATTAATGGACTATTAACTCATTTAAAGAGATTTATTGAAAATGTTTATGGTAGTTTTCATGTTACTTAAAAAATGGATTTAATTTCATATATATTAATGTACCAAAAACTATATAAATAAAATTAGCAAAATTTTGCTGAAAAGAAATAAATGAAGGCAATTAGAAAAGTTTGATCTTATTAGTCAGATATAAGCACAGATTAAATGTTTCACAAAGCTAAAAGTTAGATCCCTTAAAAATTTTGTTTACTATATAAAAAACAAACAAACAAAAGATAAAAATATGCACTAAATAAAAGAAAAACAAATGAGAATGAGACTCGTAAACAATATAAAACACAAATAAATAATAAAATAAAAAAAAACTATAGCGAACAAGTTGCCAAAATTAAAACCCCTAAAGAATAAGTTTTAATTCTTTTTATTTTTTTATATATATATAGTTTATTAAATCAGTTTTATAATTTTAATTTTTATTCTTATTTTTAGTACAAAATTATTTATGAATCGATTAACATAGATATGCTGGGCAACAGTAATGGATCCAGCATTTTTTGATGTTTGAGATACCCAACCTTGCGAGTGCTAACCTCTGAACATGGAGTAAACTTCAAACATTTTTATGCTTAAACTTATGTCAAATAATGATGCTTTGCAAAAAAATGCGATGATTGGAGGCTGAGAACAACTTAAGTTTCACCCCGCTCCAAACGTGAGGGGCAATAAGTTGATAAAATATTTTTGTACTATTCTCAACTAAACTTATATTCATCAATTATTTATAAATTTTATAGAGCTATCTTTCAGCGTTCAAAAACTATGACCATATAGTCAAGTTATCAAAATTATGACCATATAGTCAAAGTTTGAACTCCCTCAATTTGAGGAGATTACATCAACAACTGTAAATTATGAACATTTAGAAATAGATATAAACTAAAAAATATTTATGAACAATACACATAAATTGGGCAAACGTATTTAAAACCATCGCGAACGTCGCTGTTTTTTCCGATGCAAATCCAACGTTGATCTAATGTTATGTTTTTAACAATAACATAGATAAAAGGCTTAATACCAACGCAACTAAAACCAACTTGCACTGATACATTGCTCCAACGTTCGTAAAACCATCGCAAAACTTGATTGTTTTTACTATCTAAACTCACTGTTAATTCAATATAAATAACTCAACATTGATTTAACTTATGTTGATTAAGGTTGCCCCAATGTATATAACCCAGCATTAATTCAATCTAAATGAATCAACGTTGTTACAATATATACAATCCAACGCTGCGAGTGCAAAATTCTATATCTTAAATAAAATCTTCTGTAAATAATAAAATATCAAACCACAAAACAAACCTCAGTAAAGCATATATGTAATATCAAAAAATTAACAAAATCTTATACCTTATAAAATATAAGATATTAATTAATTGCACATCCAGTACAACATCCAGTACAGTATCTGTCCACTTTCTCATGGTATCTTTCTTACTCAACTTCGTTTAAATTTTTTCTTTATAATGCTTCGTTCTTCTTAAACTTACTTACTTTTGGTCTGCAAAGCAGGTTATGATGCTCTTTATGGAAATTAGCCGGAGGAGGATAAACCACAATACCTAAGAAATTAATTAATTGCACATTCTAACATTTAGTTAAAGTATCTGTCCACTTTCTCTATGGTATCATTCTAACTCAGCTTCTTTTAACTTTTACTCTATTATTCTTCTTCCTTCTTAAATTAACTTACTCTTGGTCAGCGAAACGAATAATGATGGAGCTGAATTCGTCTTTGCGGGCCTTGTTAATGTGGTCTTTTATGGCAATTAGCCGGAGGAGGATAAAACACAATACCTATATATATATATATATATATATATATATATATATATATATATATATATATATATATATATATATATATATATATATATATATATATATATATATATATATATATATATATATATATATATTTATATATATAATATATATATATATATTTATATATATAAATATAAATATAAAATATATATATATATATATATATATATATATATATATTTATATATATAATATATATATATATTTATATATATAAATATAAATATAAATATATATATATATATATATATATATATATATATATATATATATATATAATTGTATATATATACACATACATATAGATAACTACATAAATATATAAATGTATACATACATGTATATATTTATTTGTTTAAAAAAAATATATAAATATTATATAATATTACATAAATTATAAACATAAAAAATATATTATTATTGTTGTTATTATTATCATTATTTTTGTTATTCTATATTTCGCCATAAAGAAAATATTTACAAAATTAGACTTGAATAAAATGTACACACACGGCTGGGGCAAGAAGAAGACAAATTCAGTCTTATCACTTAGTCCCTTCAAAACAAGAATATAAATAAATAAAAAATCATATATATTACCGTTGTCACAATGTAATATATGCATATAGTACATATATAAATGCAAGTATAAAAATACTTTTTGTATATATAATTTTATTTTTTTATAAACTTTTATTTATTAGGATTTCAAATTTAAAAATAGATAAAATTGCGATAAAACATTAACATCAAAGAAAGGTAAAGATTCAAATTAAAATCAAAAATAAATATGGGCAAAAATAAAGTAAATAACAAGTAAAAAACAAGTACTTACTCCTATTTAAAAGTTTCAGAAGAAGTTTTTTTATTTTTTTATTTTGCCGCTTGTTAAAAATTACAAAAAGGAAATTACAATAAAAGAAAACCCTGGCCGGAGCAAGAAGAAGACAGACTTGTCTTATCACCGAGCCTTGTTGTTTTCAAACGTATTTACATAACTAATAAGTGATTAAATAAAACAGTATAAGTACCTACAAAACTTCAACAATAAAAGAAATTTTTGAAATTTCTTGGAAACACTCGAAAAACATTCAACGTTTTTCGAGTGTTTCCTTTGTTAATTTCAAGCAATTTAGCACAATAATTAACTTTTGATCGTTTTTCAATTTTTTCAAATAAATTTTTATAGCTGTTGTAATTAATTTCATTTTTATTAGCTTTATGTTTTAAATATTTTTCATACAATTTTTATTTTTTCCTTGATGATTTTATTAGTCCTTTGATCATCCATGGGGATAGAAGTGACTTAGAATTTATTACTTTTAATTTTAAAGGATATGCCTTATCATACATTTTATAAAATTGGTTCAGAAATAAATCATAAGCATTAGTTACATCATGAGATTGTAAAATAAGATTCCAATCCACGGATTCATTTAGTAATTTTGTAAATTGGCTTATGAAATTTTTATTGATCTGTCTTATGTAATAATTGCTATCAGTAATAAGGAATATAGAGAAATGATCAGTTAAGCCAGTCTTGATTATAGGGAAATTTGGGGTACAGTGGATCGAGGGGCACAGTGAATAAGAGGCATTTTCTGAAAGAATTAAATTTTGCTCATTTTGATAATTTAATCATTTTATGTGCTCACATATCAGGCATTTTTATCTATAGTCGTTATCACATAATTTTTGACTACCGGTTTTTGATTAGTAATTTTTGTTTAACTACACTCATGCCCCAAGTAATCATACTTAAACTTAATTTGTTATGATGGGGCACAGTGAATCCGGGTACAATGAATAGGTTGATTCACTATGCCCCATTAATGATCTTAAATATTATATTCATGCATTTTAAAGAAACAAACTACATGAAAATGAATTTATTAATTTAAGTTATGAATAATAATTTTTGAATTTTTTAATACTTTTATAAGTTTTGTTATCAATAAAGTTTTTTTTTTCTTTTTAATTTTCAAAATGTCTATTTGTTCGATTTGATACTAATCTAATTTTTTATTTATTTTTTGTTCTTTTCTTAAACATTTTAGTAAATCGTTGTACAATAAAATCGTTAACATTTAAATAATAAAATAAGAACTAAGTAAAAGATAATATAGTTATAAAGGTATTAAATTTTATAAAAAGAACGCGGGGGGCATTCCACGTCAAGTGGAACCACTTTTTGGTCAAATTCAACATCACCGACTCGGATTTTGATGAAAATTGAATCACATGTTGGGCATATGGACAGAAGAAAAGCATGTAAATTTTTTTGACTTAGGTCAATTATTTTCTGAGATATGACCTTTCAAAGTTTTGACCTTTTCACTTGACCTTGGTTATTTAAAACGTCATAACTTTTTTGCTATTATACTTAGGAAGTTGATTTTGGTGGCAAACAGAAGCTCTTGCATAGACGAACAACTTTGTGTCTATACAAAAAAGTGATAAGTTCAATAAAAAAAAGTTATTGGTCATTTGGTCATTTGACCTTTGACCCTGGTCGATGGCAAAGGTCAAAAGTCATAATTTTTTTTTTACAGATTGCTTTTTTTATTGTGGATGTCCCATGAAAAAATCTTTTTGGGATTCCCATAAACAGCTTTGGGAATAATATTAAAGTATAAGTAGGTTCTAAAAATTTAATATTTATTTGCCTTACAAATGCGATATTTTGAGGTCATTTTCTGTAAATAGCCTATTGGAAATATATATTATTAACTATTTCTTTTTTTTTCTTTTATTTTCTAGGTTGTAATTTAATTACTAGTACTATAAATACATACTAAGTCAGTATTAAATTATATGAGGCTTAAAGCTATATATATTTATATTAAAATAATCAATTCATTTCCATTGAATTAGTCATCAAAAGACAACTTTGTTGCATTCTTGTATTCGTTTATATATATATATATATTAAAAACAACCATTTGAGCGTTTTTCAACCTTCTGTTTTATTACATAAAATCGTAAATAAATACAAAGTTATAATTCCCATGACAATTATAAAACAACAATAGTCATTAAAAACCATAAATGCTTGCGTGACTTTCATCACGTTTATCTACGTGACTTTTACCACGTATAAGTAATAATTTTAATTCACCAACTTTAATAGAACAAACTTAGGAATTAGTTTTTAGCAACTTTCAAATTAAATTTAGATGGCATTTCAAGCACAAGTAAAAGAGTTAAAGAAGAGACAACACTGTTGTTATGATCCTTTCCAACACCATAAGAAAAAACAATATAAAACCTTGAGGGTAGCTACTAGTCGGCAAGTAGCTATGTATCCCTCAAAACTTATGGCTGGAGCAAAACTATGTGATACTTGCCGAAAGAGGATCACTGGCTTACCTTCCGAAATAGGATTATGTGATGATAAAAATTCTGCAAATTGTAAAACAGAGTCAGATTCTCAAGGTAGTTCCAGATCTCAAGATATTTGTAGTGACAAGGGAGATTTAGAAATTTCTATTTTTAATAAATCCTTGTCGTTATTGGGTGAGTCACCCTTGGATAAACGCAAGTTACAAACTGTTAAAAGTTATATTCCGGAGAAAAAGAAAAAGCTTAAAAAACTTGTAAAAAGGAAGTTAGACCTTTTATCTACAAATTCAGATGCAATTGATACTTTAGAGGATGATGAATATGAAGCAACTAAAAAAAACACATGTGCTGATGACATTGTTAAAGTGCTTCAGGATAAGTATAAATCAACACAAAGTCAGAGTGAAAAGATCATGATTTTGACAATATTTGTTGCTCAATGGAGTAATCGAAAAGTGATGAGAGAATTTAATTGTTCGCATCGACTTGTATCTCAAGCAAAAGAAGTTTTAATAACCAAAGGTGTTTTATCTACCCCTAACCCAAAAAAAGGAATATCACTACCTGTACACGTGAAAGATATGGTAAAAGAGTTTTATTACTCTGACACTGTTAGCCGTGTAATGCCTGGAAAAATAGATTTTCTATCTGTTATGGAAAATGGGGAAAGAAAACATATTCAGAAAAGATTAGTTTTAAGTAATTTGAAGGAAATTTATCAATTACTTTCAGAAAAGTATCCAAATATCAGAATTGGGTTTTCGAAGTTTGCAGAGCTACGTCCAGAAAAATGTGTCTTTGAGGGAGCAAGTGGTACGCACTGTGTGTGTGTATGTACCATTCATCAAAATGTTAAACTCATGATAGTCGGATCACACATGGATGATTTACAACAAGAAGATAAACTAGAAACCCCTATTAAGAACTACAAACATGCTTTGGCAAAAATCCAATGCAATCTTTCCTTGCCAGCATGTCCTCTAGGCGAGTGTAAAAATTGCCCTGGAGTTGCTATGCTAAAGGAACGGCTGTTGCAATGCTTTGAAATTAAAGGAGTTGAAGAAATTGAGTTTAAATAGTGGACTACAACAAATAGGTCCCAGCTTCAAACCTTTATACAGTCCACTGATGAATTTATTGAAAGATTTTTAGGGAGTTTGAAAACACTTACTAGGCATGATTTTATTGCTCAAGAGCAGGCAAAATACTTAGACTGGAAGAAAAACAATTTATCAGATGGAGAATTTCTGGTTACTGGTGATTTTTCAGAAAATTAGGCATTTGTTATACAAGATGCAGCACAGAGATATCAATGGACAAATAATCAAGCAACTTTACATCCTTTTGCTTTTTATTATAAATATGAAGGAAATTAATGTCATGGAAGTTATGTGCTGCTTTTGGAATGTAATATTCATGACACAATTGCAGTTCATCTTTTTCAACGTAAACTAATTAGTTTTTTAAAAGTGAAATTTGAGGTATTAAAAATAACATATTTTAGTGATGGCTGTACAGCACAATACAAAAACTGCAAGAATTTCATAAATCTGTGCTATCACAAAGAGGATTTTGGTATTCCAGCCGAATGGCATTTCTTTGCCACAAGTCATGGTAAGGGCCCTTGTGATGGAGTTGGAGGAACTGTTAAACGTGAACCAGCAAAAGCAAGCTTACAACGTCCATACCATGACCAAATAATGACCACTTATCAATTATATACGTTTGCTAAAGAAAATATCCATGGAATTTTCTTTGAATACCTCACTGCAAATGATTGGCAAATCGAATCCACAATATTAAGGGAAAGATTTTCGAATGCTAAAACGATTCCTGGTACCCAAAAACTTCATTTCTTTAAACCATTATCCAGGAATGAACTTCAAGTACAAGATTTTAGTTTCAGTTCTGTGTTTAGAATTGAAAAAATTACATCACAGAATGTTTGCCAGCTCAACTTACTTTAATTACTGGTTACATGGTTGTAGAGTATGATGAACTTGGTGGATAGGTTGTGTGTTGGAAAGCAATCCAGAAAAAAGAGAAGTAACCATGAACTTTCTTCACCCTCATGGTCCAAGTCAGCTTTTCTCCTTCAGAGATCCTCCAGATATTTTTACTGTTGATTTGAATGATCTTTTGCTAGCAGTCGAACCCAAAACTACAACTGGTTGGTCATACTTCATTACTTCTAAAGAGTCTGAAGGAGCAACCAAAGCACTTAACTTGCATCATCGTTAACTATTATAGCTTTTTTAATTTTTTATAAGCAAATATGTATTGCAATGGTAATGGTGTAAATATTATACTGCATTCAGTACTGAACTGCTATGTAGCTAAAACTGCTAAATAAAGCATTTTTGTTACTTTTCAACTATATATATATATATATATATATATATATATATATATATATATATATATATGTATATATACATATATATATATATATATATATATATATATATATATATATATATATATATATATATATATATATATATATATATAAATATAAATATAAATATAAATATATATATATATATATATATATACATATATATATATGTATATATATATATATATATATATATATATACATATATATATATATATATGTATATATATATATATGTATATATATATATATATATATATATATATATATAATATATATATGGGCCAAGTATCACCAAATCATAGTATATTGGTATATGGTAGCTATTATATACCTAGGGCCTACATTCAATAAATTACCTTAAAATACTGTATAATTTTAAGGTATTTAAATATTAAATTTTTAGAACCTACTTATACTTTAATATTATTCCCAAAGCTGTTTATGGGAATCCCAAAAAGATTTTTTCATGGGACATCCACAATAAAAAAAGCAATCTGTAAAAAAAAAAATTATGACTTTTGACCTTTGCCATCGACCAGGGTCAAAGGTCAAATGACTAAATGACCAATAACTTTTTTTTATTGAACTTATCACTTTTTTGTATAGTCACAAAGTTGTTCGTCTATGCAAGAGCTTCTGTTTGCCACCAAAATCAACTTCCTAAGTATAATAGCAAAAAAGTTATGACGTTTTAAATAACCAAGGTCAAGTGAAAAGGTCAAAACTTTGAAAGGTCATATCTCAGAAAATAATTGACCTAAGTCAAAAAAATTTACATGCTTTTCTTCTGTCCATATGCCCAACATGTGAGCCAATTTTCATCAAAATCCGAGTCGGTGATGTCAGATGGGTGGTTCCACTTGACGTGGAATGCCCCGTGGAGACTCGCAAAAGACCATCAGGTCTTGTCATCGAGAATCGCTTGTAATTTACAATCTCAATAAATCATAATCAAATATAGTTGTATATCTCTATAAAATCTTGACAGTATCAATACATCAAATAATACATGAAATTATTAAACATTTAAAAATATAAAAATATATTATCCAGAGACAAAATAATTTCTTTAAGTTTATTTTTAACTGAGAGGTAACTCCATTTCAGAGAAAAAGCATGTTTTAAAGCTATTTAATTCAAAAGAGAAGCTCCGCGAAATGCAATGTTTGTTTAATAAAATTAATAAAAGTATGCCAAAAGTTAAATGTTTCTTTACAGTGTCTTTACTCCCTCAAGCTCATACTTTTTTGGCTATTCCCTTATTTACTATCAATAATTCACTGCTGCGTTCATTGATTCACTGTGCCCCAGTACTGGGGCACAGTGAATCAATGAACGTAACACAACTCGTTTTAAACAAACTCGATCGTAACACAACTCACTTATAAACCTTCCTGTGAGCCGTTAAATAATAAATATTTGGGTTTTAGTGATTTATTATCATGAAGAACATGTATCTCAATCCTTTCGCCTTGAAAAAAAATAAAATACATATTTTAACTTTTGATCAATTTAAAAAATAAAGAAATCCAATCCACTTACCCTACCCGTTTTATAACGGCTATTATGAAAATTGTTAGTTATTACGTTATCTAGTAATGTTGATGATATTATGGGATGAAATTATATTCGAGTGTCAATAATAGATTTTGCATCACTATTATAAGCATAGTTGAGGAAGTCAATTTTCACATCTTCAACTAAGTAAACATGTTTCCGCAATAAATTTTTTGTGTTTAAAAATATACGTAGAAATTGTGCGCAGAAAAATTTTGAATTCCTTTTAACTACCAGCTGGCTATAAATAGCATTGATGACAACATTGATGACGACATTGATGACGACATTTTTTGTAAATTTGCTTATAATTTCAACACATAACGACTCACAATCTGTATTGTTTATATTGAGGTTGTCACGTTTAATGAACTGATACATAATTTGTTAATTCAAAATTAGAATTTTTTTCATTGCTTTTAAACCAAATTTCTGTGAAACAAATTAATTTAAGTTCATGATTAGGTTCCTCCAATAAATATTTAAAATTATTGAAATTTTTATTCATACATTGAATATTAATATGCAAAACTGAAAATCAATTCTTATTCTCACAAAGATTGAGTAAATTCAGATATTGAATAGTACTCACTTTCTGAAAGGTTTTTAACAAAGTTATCAAGGTTATTATCATTAGTGTTGGCATTTTCAGCATTAATATTCATGTTATAAGAGAAGTTGTTCTCTATTTCCAAAAGTTAAATTAGAACATTATTCTAAAAGGGTAGAGGGTAGTTCATTAATATTTATATTATGGATCTACCCTCTATAGTAAAAGATCTTAATTACTCTCTAATGTTATATAGTAACGACATCAAGCTAGATAGTTCATTTAAGGATGCTAATTACAGTCACGATCTTGCTGTTGCCATTTATAAAGTTTATCTCTAGTCAAAAAAAAAGGCAGCTAAATGCCAATAATAAGTGCTTTACTCATAGAATAGCAACTACATCATTTTGTAAAGATATAAATTACAACTATCAATTAAAAGATCATAATTTAACCTGGCCTACAAACCCAAAAGATCTTGGTGTGACCATGGATTCTTACTTAAATTACAATAATCGTATTTCAAATATTGTCCGCGCATGAAACATTCGAGGGTATCTCATCCTTAAGTGTTTTAAAAATCGTGATCCACGTGTTATCGAAAAGGCCTACACTACCTATATAAAACCGATCTTAGAAAATTGCTCTCCAGTTTGGTCGCCAAACCACACTGAAATGAACAAAACAGTGGAAAGAGTACAAAGACGTTTTTCCAAAAGAATTGCTTAGAATTCTTTGTTTGGAGCTACTAGAAACTTGTCGCCTTAAGCAAGAGATGATTATATGTTGCAAAATTTAGTTTGCAGAAATAAATCAAGTTTCTTTTTAATTAACAATTATATTTACACTGGAGGACATAATTTCAAATTACGAAAACTACAATATAAACTCGATGTCCGTAAATACTGTTTCTCACTCAGGATTTTTAAGATTTCAAATAACTTTCCGTCTGACGTCGTGAAAGCCAAAAATATTAAGAGCTTCAAAATTGAAATTAACTCTATCGACTTTGAAAAATACTGTTCCGGCTAACTAGTTTTTGTTTTATAACTGTGGCTTTATATATAACTATAATATATATAACTATAATATATATATATATATATATATATATATATATATATATATATATATATATATATATATATATATATATATATATATATATATATATATATATATATATATATATATATATATATATATATATATATATATATATATATATATATATATATATTGTAAATTATTTCGCATATGTTTATCTGATTATAGGGCGCGTTGTCAGAGTCCCTCATATTTTATGGACCTGTGTTTCCTTTAGAACATGTATCACTGTTCTAATAAATATATATTTAATTTAATCATATCTAACGAAAAAAATTAAGTAAACTAAAAAATTAAGTAAACTACTAAAAATTAAAAATAAAAGGCGCCGTTAAGCTAAAAGAAAAATATAATATCACTTTACCGTTGGAGACCAATCACGAACGATCAACCTGTCGTATGATATATAAGCAAATTTTCACTTTCTCGAACTTTTTTCATTTCCATCCGCAATTCCTTTTTAATTTGCACTGTCTCTGCGCAACAACCCTCGTTGCTATAAATGTTTTTTCCTTTCAATTTTGGTGAGTTTTATAAGATGTTTACCTTATCTTTGTAATTAAGCAATTTAAATACTACAGATCTGACTTTTTTCCGTTTCTATGAGCCCTTTCTATTTTAATTTCTTTCAATCCAAATGTTTCTTCAAACAACTTTAATGCTTTTGCTTCGCTATCACTTCAACTTTCACTTTTATTTTCTTTTAAAGTGTCGATCCTCAGGTTGTTCCTTCTCGACCGATTTTCAATTTCTCTCAGTTTGCTTTATACCTTTAACAACTCACTGTTATCTATTAACTTAGACTATATCTCTTTAGTTTTGTAGTTAATGTTAATCTCTTTAGTTTTGTAGTTAATGTTTATCTCTTTAGTTTTGTAGTTAATGTTTATCTCTTTAGTTTTCCATTTTACTAGCTCAAATTTTTCGGAAGCAATATGATCACTTGTCTTTATAAATTTCTTTAGCTCCGAAAAGTCAGCCTCAAGAGAGATAACTTTTTAGTCATCTCTCAGTCATTATCTCTAGCCATTACTTTTTAGTTAACTTTCTCGTACTCGTTCAGTCTTTTGTGAACATTTTAAAGTTTGCAGCTGTTAACGACGCAAAGTTTTTTTCTTGTTTTTCAAAAGTTTTCTTGATTCTTCTAAGTTTGCTTTACTATGATTTTCGAGTATACCAGCAGCAATTTTTTCAATACTTTTAGTATCCATATTATTATCAAAATTTTATTAAAATTTGATTATTATTAAATTTCTCCCGTCCCGTCCGCTCCCTACAGAAGTTGAGTAAAGTTTTTAAAGTCCGGTTCGATGTAAGTTATCAAAAGTTCATTTTTTATTTTATTTTTAAATTGATCAAGGTAAGAAATTTGTTTTAACTCATTCATTCATCCAATAGTGTGTTCCATAATTTAGGTCCTCTAATTGCAATCGAAAACTTGGTCGCAGAACAATAAATTTTTGGTTAAATAGAATTGTTATTTGAAAATCTTGTTGAGTATATATGGTTTATTTTTTCAAAAAAATTGAGTTAAATAAAATGGATGCCATTTTATTATCTACTTTGAACATTAATTTAAGAATATGATATGAATTAAAATAAAATTCATTGAGTATTTTGAATTAATTAAAAAGAGTTTTAGTGTGCGAGTAGCGATCCACATTTCAAATAATTCTTACAGCGTGTTTTTATTTATTTAGAAGCATTTTTTTTTTTAGATACATTAGTGCTGCGCAAAACAACGTTGACGTAATTTAGACAGGTATGAATAAAAGAAAAGTAAATGAATTTCAAACAATTTTGGTTTAACAACTGTTTGGCTTTGTATAAAAAGCCCATATTTTTTGAGAATTTATTTTGGATTAAACGTACGTGCTCCTTCCACGTTACATTTTCATCAAGAACTTCAAGAGAAACAACAAAGAACACTCTCTTTTGACATAACAGTTACATTTTCATCAAGAACTTCAAGAGAAACAACAAAGAACGCTCTCTTTTGACAGTTATTAATAAAAAGCTTAGGAAGTTTTAAAGGAACGTTGTCTTTACCATGAAGACGATGGAAGTAAGTTTATTTTGTCTTTTTAATATTTATGGACAATTTATTCGATATAAACCATTTGCTTAATTTTGCAAGCTCTTTGTTCACTGTTGCAAATAAAGTATTAATGCCTTTATTAGAATAAAATACGTCTCTATGGTCGGCAAAACATTTTGCTTTTGTCAAAAAGAGTGCCTGTTGCGTTTATGAGAAGTTGTGCATAATAATGTTTATTTTGATAAAAATATTATATTTGCATCATATTTTTCCAGACCTTTCTTTTGAGGATTAAGAAATATTTGATTTTAACCTTAAAGATATATGTTATCAGCGTTATTTATTCAAGTGAAGACCATTTCTGATACCACCATAACCTAATAATCAAGGTATGAAACTATATTCTTTCTTAAAATTGTCCTCTGGGGCAGAACCGCATAGACGCACAGGAGGCATCACCGCATACCTTTGATATTTATCAAAGTTAGGTAAATACGAAGAAGAATAATTACAATTGTCACACTAGAATGCACATTCATGTAAAAACTTGAATAGAAATAGTTTTGCTTGAGATATTGGAAATTAGATTTCGTATTTTTATTCAATATGTATAAATGAGTTATTGCATCCTGTATTGAAACAAAACAACTACTTGGTGTTCCAAAAACTACTTCCGGGACCAGAGAAGCACAGGCAGCCGCTGTAGTACGATGTATCAATGGCTGGAATGTTCGTGACATTATAAGAGGATTCAGTATGCAGGTGCATGCAGTCTGAAACAAAAAGCTCTTGACCGTGAACTTTTACATCTTGCATGCAAGCATCGTATTATAGAAATTGTAGCTGATAAGGCCTTTTCTATAATAAACATAGCTACATCCACGGGTCCAGATATTCTATTGTTTATGAGATTCCAAGACAATTGGAATCGGATCGACCAGAGTAACTTCCAGACAGCAGCAGATGCGTAAAAGATTGCTGATTTTAAAGTTCGTATAATTCATTTTGCTGAGAAAAATATTGAAATCTATCAACCTTGAGATGAAATCAGGGAACTCTTGGAACTAGTAATCATCTTTCAAGGTGGAACTCCACGGCATGGTGTTCACTTCATGGCACCTCAAACTTTGCACCGGGTACGCTGGATGGCTTGAATTATTTATTCATTCAAAATGTGGATGTTCAGGTCTCAATTCAAACTGAAAGCTGGTAAAAAAAAAAAAGAATTTTCCAGTTTCTCTTGTTTATATGTGACGTTTACATTAAAGGATTGTTCCAGGCTCCTCGCACAATTAAGGCGCCCGCCAATGATCTTCGTTAACGCTAATTGTCTTTGTACAGAAATCAAGCCTTTAGACAGACTACAGTTACAGCATTCAACCTCCGTTTGTGGTATTTAAGTGAAATAACTACTTATTTAGCTTTCTTTGATTCTCAACTTTATTTCAGCGAAAAACAGACAATAATCAGCAACATGCAACGTGTACAAGCTAGCTCAGATCATCCACCACCAAGAGTTGGCTCTAGGTTTGTCGATGCTTCCTAGCCACTGAGTGCATTTGTAACCTCAAAAACAGAAAGTTCTTTGAGATCCTGCAGCTGAGCGATGCGTTTCTGAAATTGTCACCAGAGCAGTGGAAAGAAAACGTGTGCAATCTTTAAATATGCTTAAAATCACTTCAAATTTTTACAAAATTTTTGTTTTAGCAGATAGATAAGAATGGGAGGTTCCAATGTGTACTTATTAAAAAAATTTTTTTGGACCACTCTAATATATATATATATATATATATATATACATATATATATATATATATATATATATATATATATATATATATATATATATATATATATATATATATATATATATATATATATATATATAAATATGCATATATATTTACATATATATATATATATACATACACATATATATATATGCATATATATATATATATATATATATATATATATATATATATATATATATATGTATATATATTTATATATATATTTAATAATATATTTATATATTTTTTATGTTTATACTTAATATAATATTTATAATATATTTAAATATAGGTATATTTATTTAAGAAAAATTGGTATCTAACAATATAAAGTATTAATTAGTTCCATATTCTTACATTAGTGCAATATCAGTCGGCTTTACCTAATATTTTACATCGATTCAACGTTGCAATTTATTTAGGCAAAATATTGTACTTTAAGATGATTCAACGTTATTGGGTAGAGCGGGGCATATTGGGACAGTGGAGCATAACGGGACATTCGAGCATAATGGGACAGTTATGCCTTAAGCCTTATATCTCAGCTATAAAATTTTTTTTTCCAAAACTTTTTTTGATAAAACATCTTAAATTATTGTGCTTCATTATTGTAAAAAAAAATTTTAGAAGTTCCGAAATGCATTAAAAGTACCAAAGTGCACCAGTAAGTTTGCGAAAATAAAATTTGCGTATTTTCTTAAGCGATACAACGACAAAAGATTTATCTTGAACTATTGCTTTATTTATAAAAAGTTTATATTTTTCAGACAGTATTTTTTATTCTCTTTTAGAACCTGGTTTTGAAAAATATCTGTATTGGAACTTTTTGCAAAGTTTTAATTTCAATAAAATGACTTTTGTGGGGCATATTGGGGCAACAAGTTATTTATTTAATTGACTAAATAACAACCATTTCGTTTGCAGTTTGATGATTTCTTTTTTAATCTAAAATATTATTTTAATTATTTAAAAAAGCAATATTAGTAATAAATTCAAAGAAATTGTAATATTTATAATTTAACTTCATTTATTAATAGTGCTTAATGTAAACAACGATGGTAAGAAATTATAAAAGAATCAGTCATCCAAAATGGGATGAAATGCAGTTTTAGCTGTAAATTAAAAAGAAATAAAAATTCAAAAATCTGCTGATTAATCTGATACATTGGCATATTGCTAATAAGCCAGCTCATCAAATATGTTACCATATAAAATTTAGTAGTAATTTTTAATGATATATACTAGTTTTGCCCTACTTAAATTTTGAAACATTTTCTTAAGTCTGTTTGTTTAAGAG
This sequence comes from Hydra vulgaris, assembly GCF_038396675.1. Lineage (NCBI taxonomy): Eukaryota > Metazoa > Cnidaria > Hydrozoa > Anthoathecata > Hydridae > Hydra > Hydra vulgaris. Next base: position 3,224,629 of record NC_088924.1, read on the forward strand.
TATTTTATAATAAAACACAAAAAGTTTTTTTTACTTAAGTTGTTTTTTTGTTTTTGTTTTTTTGTGGTGTATGGGTGTATAGACGTTTAATTTGTATGGGTATGATAGTTCTTTAAGATTTTAATGTCTGAACATGTTTAAATTATAAAATGCCTTTATTTTTTTTTCACTTTTAAAGCTTTACAGTATAAGAATAACTGCTGCTTTGTAACTGTCTCACATGCCCTACCCACTTGCAAAATTTAGAAATTTTGCTTGTCTAAAGTTTTGTTACTTTGGTTGTCTATTTTTAGAAACTTTTTTTTTGTTTTTCTGTTTTCTTATATCAATGAGTTTTCAGAAAACTTATAAAAAAAAGTGTTAACTATAATTAGTTCATTAGCAATTTGTAATCTGTAGCATTTATTTCTTAAGTGTACCTATATGCCCTGCTCTACCCTATTTTACGTTTGCACAACGTTATATCTAACTATTATCTAAATTAAATTTATTTGGCTTATATTTTAGTTAATATAAATACATATTACATATTTATATGTATACGCATATATAATTGTATATATGTACTTATACATACATGTTTCATCCATTTTGATTAATCAACATAGCTGGTGTTGTGGTTTATCCTCCTCCGGCTAGTTGCCATACAGAGGCCATATAACTAAGGCCCGCAAAGACGATTTCAGCTCACTAAATAGCATCATAATCTGCTACGCGGACCATGAGTAAGTGATTTTGAGAAGAACGAAAGAATTAGGGTGAAAGTTAGAAGAAGTCGAGTTAGAAAGATTGTTTGAAAGACGTTTAAAAGACGTCTTTTTCATGTTCCTGCGCGCTGGGTATTGGGAATGAATTATTATTGTGGCTTTGAAACATAAATATGAAAACTATTATAAGCATTGTTAAAATTTTAATTTTTAAAATAATTTGCCAGTTTTATGGTGAATAGAGATTGTTAAAAATCGTAAGAATAATATTTTTCCTTTTTTACTTTTTTTTCATTGTTTATTGATGTTTTTTTGTGAAGTTTTTGTGAAAATATCAATTATAAATATTCCATACGATAAAAAAGGATTTAGAGAAAGTAATAAAAAACTTCTACAGAGGTTCATTACATTCCTCTCCACATTTTGTCTTGTAACATAGTTGCAAGTTACAGCTGAGTGAAAAAGATGTGGAAACATAAATTAGTTTATACGGAAATAAAAATTAAGTGATGAAATATAAGTTAAAGTAAGAAAATCAAATTCAAAAATGTGAATACGAAAATATAAAATTATGAAACAAAACTCAAGGAATGAGTTTATTTAATAAAGTTCATGTTTTGTTTTTTTAATTCTTTTTTTAACTTTATATTTTCTTATTATATATATATATATATATATATATATATATATATATATATATATATATATATATATATATATATATTACGACCAGTAAAGCAACGCGACTTTCAAAGATGTTAGCCTTAATTACTAGCTACTAGATAGTATGATTTCCACACTTAATTGGTTTAGTGTTTTTGGAACGCTCTCCTCCATAAAAGTTTTAAAAATCAATTTATGTTCTTTTAAGTTTCATACCTGGAACAATATTTTTAATACTGTTGTATTATCCACTGGTAGTTCTTTTGTAAGTTACTTAAATTTAATTTTTTTCTCTTCTATCACACACTGGAAGAAGTTTAAACCAAGAGTAGTACATGTTGCAATCACTTCATTTGTAAAAAAAAATTTTTTATGCCAGTAGCTGCTTTATTACATGTGATACACTGCTCTTCCAACAGGATCTATGTTGCTAAGAGAACTGATGTTAAATTTGTATAGCTCAAGTCCATATGTAAGCTTAGGAACTGTTAATGAGTTATATAGATGAACAATTGTTGACGGCTGGCAAAAACGAATTCCAATGTCGATTAGAGCTGTTGCAATCGATTGAAACTGAGTTTCAATCGATTGCAACAGCTTGAATTAAATGAGCATATGCTCATTTAATTTTTGTTTTTTGAGTGTTGCTTTCTTGTTCTTATTAATATCATTATCCCATTGGAAACCTAGATGTTTTAATTTATTATGAAGATATATTGAAGTTTCGTTAATTTGAATAACGTTGTTTGAAATAGGGCTCATTCCAAAAATTAGAAATTCTGTTTTCTCAGTATTTAACTTGATAAAATTAGCCACTTTATTGCTTTGATATTGGTTAATCAGTTCTTGAAGATAAGAATTTGTAGTACTTAGCAAGATCATACCATCTACGTATGCAATAATGCCCATATATATATATATATATATATATATATATATATATATATATATATATATATATATATATATATATATATATATATATATATATATATGTATATATATATATATATATATATATATATATACCATTTACTGTCAATCCTACTTTGCATTGGGAACTATTTTATTTAGAATGCTTTCAGTATAAATTGAACCTTGCCGCACTTCTTGTGAGAGACTAAATTGATTTGAGGTAAGTCCTTGATATGATATGTTTGAAGTGTCGGATAGATAAAACGATGAAATTGTATGTACTTCCATTGCACAATGGGAACATTTTTGAAATAGGTGGCTAAAAGTATAATCGTTATGTTTATGTGGGTATTAAGCATTTGTTATTTATTAAGCCTTTATTATTTACTAAGCATTCATTATTTATTAAGCATTTATTATTTATTAAGCATTTATTATTTATTAAGCATTTATTATTTATTAAGCATTTATTATTTATTTTCATTTATTAAGTAAAAAAGAGACTTAGGATAATATTTTTTAATTTTGTGTTTAACCATGTCTTGGGCCCAGCAAGGAAAGGGGGGGGGGAGGGAGGAAAGATTGGGTTGAATTTTTTATATGCAATACTTTCAGGCATTGTTTAAATAATGGATAATTTTAGACTTGTTATGTTCATGTTAAAGTCAAAATGCAATGTTTTGCAAAGAAACTGCGACTATTAAAGCTTGGAATCCAAAAAACCCCCAAAAGTTAGCCTCACCCCTTCTCTCTCAAATACGCGGGCAAATAAAGTTAGCCTTACCCCTTCTCCCTCAAATATGCGGGCATTGAGTCCAATAAAAGATTTTTATTACTATCAAATAATACTTAATTCTCTGCAAGTTATGATCATGTAAAGATTTATATACCCTCATTTTGAGGAGGGTGAAAACTTTATATTACTACAACTATACCTTTCAAACTTTAACAGATTATTAAATGAGAACTATAATGTCTGTCGTTTTAATTCTCAACTATTAATAAATGATAATGTTAAACTAATAATGAAAAAAACTAATAAATAAACTTTAAAGGTATCTTGTTTTCAAACTACAATTATTTGAGCCAATGATTTTAAAATTGCAGTTATTCAACTGCAATTTTTAAATCTTTTATTGAACCTTTTTTATATAATTTTTATAAAATCGTATATTGTAGACAAACAAATATAAAGTTTTACATTTGATAAATTATACAGTCTAAAACTTTATTTTTCTACATCTGTATAAATATTTTTAAATATATTTCGCCGTTTGACAATAATTACAATAACAAAATAAATAGATAAAAATTTACATGACAGGAGCAAAAAGAAGACTGTTATTGTCATATCACTATGACCCGTAAATAATTAAAATCTATAAATCTATATATATTTCTACCCCGTAAATCTAAATACAAATCTAAATTTTAGTCAACTTTGTCAACATTTAAATATATCTCACCTAAGTTATTAATTTTATCTGACTCCATGTCAGATGAATTTTTCTATCATCGCTATAAACTGCTCACAAATTTTAAGCCTTTTCCGGTAGGCATAATATTTTCTTATTTTTCAATCTTTTAGGTAATGAGATTGAACTATTAAGGGGATCAGGAGTATGTATACCTCAAATAAAAATGTCCAATAAGTTTGTTGCTCTACTTTTTTTCCTTGCATAATGTTTACGATCAAATTTATAAACTCTGTGTCAAGATTTATTTCAGTTCTATATGAAATATGTAAAATAAACTCAAAAAATTTAATCCAAGCTTGTAGTGGTGAAATGCTAAAGCACAATGCCTGCCCATCTGTAACAAATTCTTCCTTAAAGACCTTTTAGATCGCTCATCATGTTAGGTGGGGTGTAACAAATTGGAAATCGTTGTGTCGAAGAAGTGCCTGTGATGTAAACTAAGATTTTCCCATCAATCATTGAAAGGACAAAACTATGTTTAATAAAAACATACTTATATCCCGGAAGGTAAACTTTAACAGGATACAAGTAAAAAATTTCTTTTTCAATTTCCTCCTTTATCCTTAATACTACTTCTTTATTTTCCTTTATATACTCCAGCATAATCAATCTACAGAATAAAGTTCTCTGAGACATTATGTTATTTCATGAAATATTGTTTAAATCTGATTATACATATAGTCTAAGAGGTGGTGTTGCTGTGGCTAATAGATTTAAATCTTGATGGTTATTTTGGTTGGAATTATTAGAACGTTGATGGTATTTTGAGTGATTTGATGCTCAGTCACCCTAACTACTTATTTTTATTAATTCATCAAATCTAAAAGTTTTAAAATTTCTTATTCCTGTAGCTTCACAAGTCTTTTGTATGTGTGATTCATAAGATCCTGTAGTTTAACTTTGGCCTTTGTTTCAGTAACTTCAATGGATGTTTTTAAAGGTGAGCACTCCTTTTTTTCGTTTGTTTCGGAAATTACTTAATAAGTTAAAAATATGCATAGTGCTTCTTTATGATTATTTTGATAAACACTTTTTGAAAGTTTGTTATACAAAAAATATGCAAAAGCTTGTTCAGACGTTATTTTCTCTTGAAACCTGGTTGCAAGAGAAAAGAAACTTTTTTCCCTTTAAGAACAACACAAAAACAAATGTACATTAGTTTTTCATGGCTTTAAGTTGTTTTTTTTTACTTTTGGTATTGAATGAAAAAAAAAATTATCTTTGAAGAAGTTTTTTATTTGTTTAAAAAAACATCAAATTTTCAAAATTATTTAGCGCTCAAGATCGCGGGTGATGGCAGCTAGGGTCTAGACCCATTTCCGACCCGACTCGACCTGTTAAGTCCGGGTCTGGGTTTTTGGTGCCGAAAACCGCCAGACCCATCAGACTCGTAAACCAAACGGGTCGGTTATGGATCTTATAATGTCCAGATCCGTTATACCCAGACCCGACTAACATTTTCTTAATTAATATGTCTTCTTTATTACTTTTAATTTTCCTTTATACTTTTTCATTACATCTGATTTAATATTTGACGTATGCTGATGAAAACAAACAATGATTTCTCAAATATTCAAAAAGGTTCATAAACCAGATTATAAAAACCGATTTTATGCCCTTTTTTAAAAAAGATTTTTTTAAGAAAAAGACTTTTTAAGTTAAATTAAAATTCGATTTGGGTAATGTCTTTAGCAAATATAAAACAAGTAAAAAACAGATTTTATAGAGTGTTTTTTGTAAAGAGAATTCTAACATTGTAAGATTTTTATTTAATGGAATGCTTTTTTTTCTATCATTTCACAAAGAGACATTTCGCAAAAATTCACATCTCATGATGTGAATCATGAGATGTGAATTTTTGCGTCTTCTCATCAAAAAATTTTCTTAAAAAAGCTTTATTTTTAGTTTCAACAATTTCATTTATTACATGTTTTTCATTACGTCACGTCACATGTTTTTCATTACATAACGTCACATGTTTTTCATTACATCACGTCACATGTTTTTCATTACGTCAAAGAAAAAGACTTAAGATATACGTAAGTTGTAAAAAGTTCAAAACCAATCTTTTTCTTTAAACACCTATTTTTTTATTTCATTTGTTTTTTAAAGATATGTCAGAGGTAGAAAACGCAAATGCTATCAATCCAATTATTGATATTGAACAGCCACTTTCAACTGAATTAAGAGTATTACCTAAAACCAAATAAGAAAAAATGCACCTCAAAAGTTTGGGTATTTTATAAAAAAAATTTAATCAATGGTCAACATAAAGCAAAGAATAACTATTGTTCACAAGATCTACATGTGGAACTAGTCACTTGGTCAAATATTTGAAGACTAAACACCTACAAGTTTGATCCCCAATAAAAAGGTCAAACCTTTTTACAGAGTGGTAAAGTAATAGTTGATGGTATTTTGGAGTCTAAAAGTTTCAAATTTAATCAAAAAACAACTTGAAAGACTTGGCCCGCATGATAATACTTTACGATTTATACTTTAATACGATTTATACGATAATACTTTACGATTTTATAATAATACTTACGAATTTATACGATAATACTTTACGATTATTCATTTTCAATTGTTGAACATTGCAGTTTTAGAGAATATAGTAAAAACCTACAACCTCTTTTTAAAATGGTTAGTCGACGTACAATTACAAACGATTGTTTGAAAATCTTCAACAATGAAAAGGAAAAGTTATATGGTGTAATGGAAAAGTTAGAATGTCGAATTAATTTCACAAGTGATTTGTCGACGTCTATTCAAAATAAATCCTACATTGCACCTACCTGCCATTATATTGATATGATAATTGAGACTGAAAAAGCATATACTTAATTTGATTGATATTTATGTGCTTCATACTGCAATATAAAACTTTATTTGATAAGTTATACAAATGGAACTTTGATAAAAAAATCATGTGTGTTATTCTAAATAATTGTTCAACTAATGACGCAATGGTTAGAATTCTCAAAGAGATGTTGAATACTAAACTCGTCAGTGACGGTAATTCTTTTCATGTTAGATGTTCAACGCTTATTGTAAATTTGGCCGTTCAAAAAGCAATTGAAAATTAAATATAATATTTAATGCATATAATAGCAAAAGTTAGAGTATGAAAATATGTCAAGTCGTCAACTTTGAAATGGCAACAGTTTAAAGAAGTAGGATCCCAAATACAAGCTCCTAGTAATAATGTTGTTTTAGATGTAAAAACAAGATGGAGCTCTACTTATATAATGCTGGATACTGCATTGAAATTCAAAAATGCCTTTATTTGTCTAAAAGAAGTTGATTTAAATTACACACATTCGCTAAATGAAAAGGAGTGGACAAATGTTAAAGGTTGTTGTGACCATTTAAAATCTTTTTACGAAGTAACAAACTTTTTATCAACAACAATCAACCCAACAGCAAGCTACTATTTTAATCATATTTGTGAAATTTATTTACAAATAACTGATATGTACAGTAATTATATTCAGTTTATGTTATGTTATTTTTTTACCTTTTAATTTTGTATATAAAAAAAGAGCGTTAAAAGCCTTTGAACGTGGTCCTGGTTTGTAGCTATTATAATAGTTACATTATAGGAGGGGTTTGGTACATACATTGGTAGTAAAAAAAGTAAATACATTGGAAATAAATAAGGCCTTTTGATTATTGACCTGTGAATCTCAAATATTGACCAAAATCCTTCATCTTCGGGTGTGAATGCCATATCAGAAGGCCTATAATGGAAGAGCTCGCATAATCTAGGGTCTTACTATTCTAAGGTCTTCAGTTTAAGAACCACGTTTGATTTAAACGTGACTCAAATGTTCCAAGAAAAGCAAAACTTGATTACTAAAAAAAAGTGGACGACCACAATCTAAGAAGTACACTAACGTGATGCATTCAACTTTGTGCCAAGTTGCAAATAAAAGTCCCGAAAGATTTGAGTACGAACAAAACTGGAAAAACATCTCGTATGAGGTGTCTGTAAATAAAACATACTAAGTTGGGTCTTCTCAAATTAATATAAATAATATAAAAAAAAAAAAAATATAAAGCGTTCAGACACTCTAACGCTTAAAGATATCCTTATATTTCGATGGTGTCAGTAAACATACTTTACTGTTATGCTCTTTTAAAAAACTTCCGAGTTCTTCTGTTTTAGGAGTGTGGTCGCGGGGTTATAAATGTAAGCTCTAAAGGCCTTCAAAGACCCTTACACGTATAGATATCACCCATCCTTACATTATACGATGGAATTTATAATAGCTAAATGCTTTAGTTTTTCAATATTTACAATATTCACAACGATTTAATATTATGATTGAAAAAATACTACTTTAATTACTATAGAGTTCTTGGCCGCGATGATAATGTTTGTATTTGTTAAACCAAGACCAATTATTTTATGATGTTCTGTGACAAGACAATTAGGACTTCTTTGAGTTGCTTTAAAGAAAAATGCGCAATTTTGTTTTTTGAAATAATTAATGGGATCAGGTCTGTAATCAATCCAGACACAGAATCGACTCAGATTCCATTTATTTAATTGGGTCTGGGTGTGGTTTGGCTCTGTTGAAATCTGAGCGAAACCCATACCCTTTTATATAAGTCGGGTCTGGGTCCGGGTCCACTGATACCCAACCCGGACCCAACCCATTACAAACTCTAATCACAGCCACACTTCCCAGGGTGCTTAATTGACACTGCAGAATAACAAACAATAAAATATGGGAAAGGTGCAAGTTGAAACAGTTTTTTAATTCTTTATCAAAATTAAAATTTAGTACTTGTATGATGAATTATTAACTTTCAATGCTAAAAATTCAAGGGAATTTTTAAAAGTCATTATTATAACCTTTCCAATGACGTATTAATTATAAATAAATAATCTGCAATAGAAGTAGTTAGCTTCTTTGAATTGGACATCTAGCAATGCGCTGCTTTAGTAGACTTTACTTTAGTGGAGCGATAAAGTTATTGTATTTATTTTTAAATTCCTTGATAGAATGCGAAAAAACAACGAAAGAAGGCTAGGCATTCCATTGGGATACAATTCTATTAGGTAAGAAGTTACGTCTATGCGAATTATTTGAAATTTCCCTGACAGTGGCATGATTGTAGATTTTGTTTCGTAAGTTTCCTGCAAGACAATTTGAAAAACAAGCGGGTGATATTATAGGATTTAGGAACTTGACTTCATTAAATTTCTTCTAGATTTTGAAGTACTGAATCAAATCACCTCTTATTCGTCTTTCTGAAAGTGTTGTAAATCCCAATCGAGATTCGTAGTTCATGTTTTTTATTTGAGAAGTTTAGCTGCTCTGCATTGAATTTTTTCCAGTCTCTCATTATCTTTCTTTAAATAGGGGTTCCATACTGGAGCGCAAAACACAATTCCAGTTAATGAAAGTTTTTTTAAGAATACCAAGCATCTGGTTAGCTTTGAATGCTGCATTACTTATTTGATCAGACCACTTAAGTTTATTGTTGAAATAAATTCCTAGTGACTTTTCAATATCAATATTTTCAAAAGGAATAAGAGTGTTTGATGAGTTAAGCATACCAAAAGAGAAGTCTAAAACATTGAAACCACTATAAAAGCTTATTACTTTATTTTTATTAAACTCCTCCGTGCCCCAGAGTTTAGACCGATGTAGTAAGAGATAAATATCTTTATGGACTAGTTCTAGATCAGATAAACTTTTGATTTTTGCAACTAATTAAGTGTCATCAGAAAATTACTTACAATTAGATAAAAACTCAGATAAAAATTAGAAAACTCAGGCATGACATTAACAAAAATTAAAAACAAAAGTGGAGCGTTAACCGAGCCCTGAGTAACTCCACTCAGTACATATGTCCAATCAGAAGAGGATTAACCAAGAATAACACGTTGTTTTCTATTGCTCAAAAAATATTTTATCCAATTAAGGATCATGTGACTGAAACGTATCCCTTTAGTTTCATGGGAAGAAGAATGTGTGAGACACGATCAAAAGCTTTAGTGAAGTCTAAAAGAATTAGTAGTGCAGAAAAGCGATCATTAAGACCTTTGGTAATAATGTCTAATACTTTTAAAAGATTAGTCGTTTACAAACGACTCCGAACAAATCCATGTTGATGTATCCTACAAACTGTGGGTGTACAAATGGTTTACCATAAAGTTGCGAAGAAACTTTTCCATAACCTTACAAACGACAGAAGTTAGTAAAATAGGCCAATATTTTACTGAATCAGTACGACAACCATTCTTGTGAATGGGTAAAACATTTGCAAGCTTCCAATAAGATGAAACTTGACCAGAAACTATGGAGCATTTACATATAAGTGTATGTGGCCTACTCAAAATATTATCAATTTTTCAATGATCAAAAATAATTTCACATTAAAAAAATAAAAATACTTAAATCCAGCATCTTGAAAATGTTTATTAAAAATTCTTTAAAAACCTTACTTTAAGAAGCCATGACCGTTGAGCCTGTCACATTTAGAATTTCATAATAAGGAAAAATCTTAGTGAGGATGTTAGTAACAATACCCACTATCACAATGTTTAAAGTAAGGTACTTTTTTGATTTTTGGCCATGTGATTTCCCACTTTGCATTGCCTGTCAATGGAAGTTTTTTTTTGAAAATAAAGCTTCTCAGTTAGCAGATTTTAGTTACAGGTATGAAAAGCTTTGTTCTAATTTTTCTTTTAATTTATATTTCTGCATATATTAATTTATATTATGTAATATATTAATATATTATGCATATTATATTAATATATTTATATTATACTAATATATTATATATTATTATATATAATATATTAGGATATTATATATTATTATATATAATATATTGATATATTATTATTATATTGATATATTATATTACATTAATATATTATTTATATTATATTAATATATTATTATATTATATTAATATATTATTGCGTATATTAATTATATATATTTCCGTATATATCAACTTATATTTCCGCAAAACCCTTAAATAATTTTTATTAGAGAAAGTAATCTAATTGACTCAAATCGAAGCTTGTGCTGAACTTTACTAGATATACAGTTTAGATTTATGAAGTTTTACGATTTCTTGGTCTTAAAAAAAATTATAATACTTTATAAAAAAGAGCATTTTAAATTTTATTGAAATTACGATGAAATAACTGTTAAAAAATGCGCGTTTGACCGGAAGCCAAACTAGAATGAAACTGTTTTATTCGTGATCTGTGAAAAATTTCCACCCAATTTTTTTTTAAGATTTTCGTAAAAACTAGTACATTATTAAAAAAAAAGCCAATTATATGTCAAATAAAAAAATGAAATAAAAAGAAAACCACTCTTGATCGATATAAATAAGAATCTAAACGGTTGTTCTTATTTTTGAATCTCACTATGCTAGATTTTAAATGTTTCTTTTAAATTTAGGTGCCCCAAGAAGTCCTTACGGTCTTGTCACAGAACACCGCAGAAGTGCATTTAACCAGGAAGTTCACGCCTCCTTCCTTACCGTGACGCGAAAATTTATCCAGAGCTCGTTTTGAACCTGGATCATCTGTTATAAAGCAAGCGCTCTAACCACTGCGCCACGGCCGCACAAAAGTAAAGCGCTAATAAAAAATCAAGATAACTTAAAAAAAAAAATTCTTTTAAAAGAATGTTGTTATCACAATCCACCATAACAAAGTTTGTTAATGATATTACTCTCTCAATATAAATATATGTATATATCTCTTTTTTTTTTCTTCTTTTTTTAAACTTTATCACAAGTATTTTTTTTATTTATTTATTTATTTCGCCGTTTAATAACTTTTACAATTTACAAGGTTTATAAATAAATAAAAAACTGGCGGGGCAAGTAGAAGACATTATTTTGTGTTATCACCGAGCCCCAATCGTACGTATTTACAATAGCCGGATAATAGATTTATACTTTACAAACTATTTATTAAAAATTATAAATGTAAAAATAAATAACAATTAGTTTAAGAAATACTTCAAGAACAATATTCATGTTAAGAGTAATAATCAAGTAAACAAGAAAAACTGAAAGAAAAGTAAAAAAGAAAAACAAAAAATAAATTAATTAATTAAAGAGCACGTATTTTCAAGAGCCACACTATATACGTATATTATACAAAGTATTTGTTGAAGAATATGAAAATAATATTTATAACAATTTGTAATAAAGTAATATTTAAATAAAGAACAAAAAATTCAAAATAAAAGAGTACTTAATTTAAAAAAAAACCGTTTTATGTATGTATATTTCTAATCAATTTAATTAAAAGTAAAATAAATAACAATTCATTAATAGTTAAGTAAAATGTTGAAAAACTAAGATTTCACCAATAACTTTTAAGATTAGAGGAAACACCATAACTCAAATAATGAAAAAAACTAACAAACAAAAATTGATACATTGATAAATTCTGATACATATTTTATATAATTGATTTTTAGTTTAAAAGAGGCATTTAAAATCGGATATATTAAAATCCATAAGTAATAACACCTGTTTCTATTCTTTTTTAAACTGATGTATACTAACTTTTTCCGTATTTGCAATATTAGGAAACTTTTTCCACAAATAGGGTCCACGATATTGAATTGAATATGTGATTTGTTTTGAATTATATTTAGGGACAATGTAGTTATTATTTGAAAATTTTGTCGGATATTTATGCCCTACTTTTTCAAAATAGGACTGAAATATTTTAGGAGACTTCATTTTTGTTTTATACATAAACATTAAAACTTGGCGTAAGTTGATTTTATAAACATTTAATGCGCCCAGTATACGCAAAAGAGGCTCGCATGGTACAATTTTATCAGCTCCAAATAATATTCTGCAGGCATGTTTTTGTTTACTGTACAATTTTTTTAATTTTGTATGATTTGTACTTGCCCATGCAATATTACAATAAATCAAATGACAATGAATGAAAGAAAAATATAAACTTTTTAAAGATTTATTATTTAGAAATGGTTTAGCCCTATATATCATGGCAATATTTTTTGATAATTTTTTCTCAATGCTTTTTATATGATCACTCCAACGTAAATGTTCATCTAATATTACGCCCAAAAAGTTAACTGAAGTTTCTCTTTTAATGTTAGCATTATTGATTATTAGATTTGGGAGTTTAATGGGAATATTTTCTAATTTATTTACTTTATGAAATAAAATAAATTTGGTTTTCTCCACATTTAGAGACAGTTTATTACTTATAAACCATTCATTAACCTTACCCAACTCTTCGTTAGCTGTTTCAAAAAGTGTTTTAATATCTCTGTGAGAATAAAAAAGATGGGAGTCATCTGCAAAAAGAATACAGTTTAAGAAGTGTGTTGCTAGATTTAAATCATTTATATATACTAAGAATTATAAGGGTCCTAAAATAGAGCCCTGGGGGACACCACAAGTTACAGCATATGGAATTGTTTGTTTTTGCGCATATTGGATTGCATTCTATTGGTCAAATAGCTTTTGAACCAAAGTAAGTTATTATTTTTTACTCCATAATATTCAAGTTTTTTTATAAGTATGTTATGGTTTACAGTATCAAAAGCCTTTGACAGATCAATGAAAACTCCTAATGTATAGTAACTAGTACTAAATGCGTTTGTTATTTGATTGACTATATCAATCACTGCATGTTCAGTGGAACATTTTTTCTTAAAACCAAACTGTTTTGAGTACAACATATTGTTTTCTGATAAATAATTAAATAGCCTGTTGTACATTATTCTTTCAAGCAATTTTGAGAAACACGGTAATATAGATATAGGTCTATAATTAGAAATAATAGAGTCATCGCCAGTCTTAAAAACTGGTGTGATTCGTGCAATTTTTAATTTTTCCGGAACAATACCTGTTTTAAAAGAAAGATTAAAGATGTGAAACAAAAGAGGTTCGATTATATGATAAACAGATTTTACAACATTAACGTTAATTTTATCAAACCCAGCACTTTTATTGTTTTTAAGACTATAAAAGGCGGTTCGCAATTCAATTAATTTAAGATTAGGTTCATCCATAACTTTATCGTAATTTTTTAAATAAGACTCAAATGAAGTTGAATTCAGAGGAATTTTTGATGCCAAAATTGGACCAGCATTAATAAAAAAACTGTTTATTTTTTCAGCAATAATTGATTTATCATAAATATTTTTATCATCAACTGTTATTTTTTTTGGCAGAGTGTTTCTCGTATAATTATTTTTGCCAATTACTTCTTTAATTACATTCCAAGTTTTTTTGGTGTTTCCGCATGCTTTGTCTAATAGTTTTGCATAATAAAGCTTTTTAGAGATTTTTTTTGTTTTTTCGAATACATTTTTGTAGTTTTTATATGTATTTATCATATAATTTTTGTTTTCTTTTTGAGAATTTTAGTAACCCATTAGACATCCATGGAGTCATAACTGTTTTTGTGTTCACTATAATTTGTTTTTCAGGAAATGCTGTTTCATATTGCTTGCAGAATTGATTTAGAAATATATCATATGAGTTGTTAGCATCGTTTGATTGCAATACCAGATTCCAATCAACGTTGTTTCTTAAAAGGTTTTGAAACTGTTTTACAGAGTTTTCATTGATCTGTCGCCTAAATATGGTAGTTTTAGAAGGAATGTTGTTATTTATTATGTTATTAGTAACTAAGAATGTTGGGAAATGATCTGATAAGTCAGTTTTGATTATACCTGTGTTAAGACGGTTATTATGAAAGTTATTAGTTATTATATTATCAAGAAGTGTCGAAGAGTTGTTAGTCACTCTAGTTGGCTTGTTTATTGTGGGAATTAAGTTACTTTGAAGAAGAGTGTTTATAAAATTTTTTACATTATTATTTGAAGCATGTTTTTTTAGGTCAATGTTTAGATCACCAGCCAAAAAGACATGATCTCGCGTTTTATTGATAGCTGTTATAAATGATTTCAGATGAGTTTTATATTTTTTTAAATTACCTGATGGTGGTCTATATGTCGCATTTACAATTATGTTTTTTGTGTTTTTATTTTTGATTTCAATACATAATGACTCACAATCTATTTCATTCACACAGAGATCATTACGTAAACTATAATTAATTGAGTTGTGGATAAAAATACTTACGCCCTCACCAATACCAAAATTACGTGGTTGATGAACTGATTTGTAATTAATTAGTTCAAATTCCGCATTTGTTTCACCACACTTACACCAAGTTTCCGTAAGACAAATAATTTTAAAGTCGTGTTTTAATTCATCCAACAAAAACTTAAAATTTTCAAAATTTTTTTTATACTTCGAACATTAATGTTTAAAATTGAAAAAAAAGACTTCCTTTTTTTGTAAATATTGGAAAGATTCAAAAACTGTATAGTATTGACTTTCAAATATTTGTTGATTAAAACTATCAGTCATCTTCGTCCCTGAGAATGATATTTTCATCAAAAAATTTAATTATTAAGTTTTCTTCCATTTTTTGTTTATTTGTTTTTAAATAAAATAAAATAATAATAATAGAAAATAAAAAGGATTTGTATAAATAAAAAATTGCAAATAAAACAATAAAACTTAACTCTTGCTTTCTTGACACGGTTTTTTTGATACCCAATCGCGCACAATTAGCTTATCATACGATATATATGCAAATTTTCCCAGCTGCCTTTCAGTTTTCATTCTTTCTATCAATTCTTTTCTTATTACATTAGTTTCGTAGCAAAAATCTTCATTAATGAAAATACTTTCACCCTTTAATTTAAAAGAATTTTTTAAAATTTCCACTTTATCTTTGTAATCTAAAAGTTTTATCATGATTGTTCGTGGTTTTTTTGCATCTTTACGTCCGCAGCGATGCGCTCGTTCAATTTTAACATTTTTTACCCCTAAAATCTGTTCAAACAGTTTGATCACTTTTGTTTCACTTTCCGTCCATGTTTCATTTTCGTTTTCTTTCAGTCCATTAATCTTGAGATTATTTCTTCGTGACCGATAGTATATAATCGTTTTTTTGCAACTGCCAGATAATGTAAGCATTTTAGCAATTACTAGTTATTACTTTGTATATTTACAAAGTAATAACTAGTAATTGCGATTCTAAAAGGCGAATAAAAAGAGGGGTGAAGGTGAATCCTTAAAAAGTACCGACTGGTTCCTTAAAAATAAAAAAAGGGTCTTAAAACTATATTTCACCCTACTGTAATGTGTCAAATACACGACTAGCCAATTAAATTTGTCGAAATACCAACTGTAACTTAAAAACTACCTTATTTATGTGAAACACCCCCGCTCCAACACTGCCCCGAAATATGTCCCTGTGTAAACTACGGTGATAAGACTATTTTTGTAGTAAATAATGCTACAATACCAAAATGTATATAAATAAATATTTTCTATGGCCGGGCAAAAAAAAATAAAAAATTGTAGTCTCATTTATTTATATTTATATATTTATATATATATATATTTTTTTCTCTGTTTTAATATAATATAAGATTTTACAACTTCGTAATATAAGATTTCAATAAATAAAATAAGTAAAACAGATAGGGGCTCAAAGAAGATGAGGATGACAGTACGTTATCGCAATCTTTTCATAGAGCCCCTATAACAAGGTTTCAAAAAAATATCGTAATATGTTACAATATGCGTAATAAAATTTCAATAAAATTTCGTAATAAAACGCGTAATTCGCTAATAAAATTGATAAGCAACCAACAAAAGTAGAAATAAAACAAAAACAGATTTATGAGAAATTATTCAAAGTATCATTAACCAAAAACGTTTCTTATATTTTAAAAATTTCTTTTTTTGTTAAAATTTTGAAAGAACTTAACGAATTTACCGTACCTTTGAATCCTTTTTGAAAAGTATTCCATACTTTTGGACCTCGATATAGAATGCTGTACTCTGAATATTTGTTTATTATCCGAGGCAGTTTATATGTGTTGGACATATTCGCTCTAAGATTATAGCTATCATTTTTATTTATTTTAAACTTGTTATTAAAGCTTATAGGAGAGATATTGTGATTATAACGATACATGAAAATTAAATGCTGGTAGATATTTATTTCAAACACATTCATCATTTTCACATCTTTCATTAACGGCTTAGCGTGTTCACGCCTATTTTTTGAGTAAATGATTCTGCAGGCATGTTTTTGTAGACTATAAATTTTTTTAATCTTTGCCGCTTGAGTACTTGCCCATGAATTGTTTGCATAGCTGATGAAGCTATGAATTAGCCCAAAGTAGATTAATTTAAGACTATTTTTATTGACGTAGGAGCGAACTCGATACATCAAACCTATTATTTTGGTGGTTTTTGACTGGATATATATTATATGTGGAAGCCAGGATAATTTTTCATCAACAATGATTCCTAAGAATCTTATGTTGGATTGCTTATTTACTAGTTTATCATTTAGAGATAGGTTAGGCAACTTGAGAGGAAGATTTTATTTTTGTGTTTTTTTGTGAAATAGTATATACTTTGTTTTATTAATTAATATTACTAATTTTTATTAAACCAGTTGTTTACTTTACACAGTTCAATATTCATGCCTGCATATAATTTCTTGATATCATTGTTGGTGAGAAATAAGTTTGTGTCATCTGCAAACATGACCGAGTTCATTTTTAAAGATGCATAACAAAAGTCATTTATATATATTAGAAAAAGAAGCGGACCAAGAATCGATCCTTGCGGGACTCCACATATGACATTTAATACTCCAGATTGGACATTATTTACATATTGTTTTCTGTTTGTAAGATAGCTTTTAATCCAATAATAAGTTTTATTAATTATTCCGAAATGCCTTAATTTATCTAAGAGAATACAATGGTCCACTGTATCGAATGCTTTTGATAAATCAAGAAACACTCCTAAAGTAAATTTATTATTTTCAAAACCATTAGTTATTTGATTTACTATTTCAATGATTGCATGCTCTGTAAAGAGTTTTTTTTGAAAGCCAAACTGATTTGGGTAAAAAAAATTGTTTTTAATGAAGTAATCATAGATTCTATTATAAACTACACGTTCGAAGAGTTTTGAAAATACAGAAAGTATTGATATAGGCCTGTAGTTTGTAATTTCAGAATGATCATTACATTTGTATAATGGAATTACTTTTGCCAATTTAAGTACATCCGGAAATATCCCAGAATTTAATGAGAGCTTAAGTATATGAATCAGGGGTCTATTAAGACTTTGTTTGTTTGCAATAATTTCTTGCATATATATATATATATATATATATATATATATATATATATATATATATATATATATATATATATATATATATATATATATTAGGGTGATTCAGATTGTAATAGAAAAAAAAAATGTCACAAAAAACATTCTCCTCAAGGTTGCCTGTGTTCCTTTATCACCTAGGATCATGTGTACCAAAAATTAGACTAAAAGAAGCAATTTTAGGGGTTGCCATGTTTTATAAGATGAATTAACCATTGGTAAAATTTTGTGATGTTCTCAAATTTCGCAAATTTGTTTTTTCATTGTTTATTTATTTATAATTTAGAAAATGATAATATGGCAACCACTAGATCTTCTGCTGAGGTGTGGCTTGTTGGTAAACCTACACAAACTCTGTCGACTGCCAGACTTCCTTCAAGAGGGGATGTTCTTCGGAGGTTGCTCTTCCATCATATAGAGGAGAAACAAGAAGTGAAAAAAAGTATTCGGGCAACAATTGAAGCAGTTCTTGTTATATGGGATAAAGGAAAAATCCCAACTCAAAGAATTGACAATGCGGAAAGAAAGTTAAAAAAATTTTATGACGAATATCTGCTGCTGAAAAAACACCGAGGATCAAAATTGGACAGCTGTCAAATGAAAGAAGGAATTTTCCACGCTGACCTTGAAGAACTTTTTGATATTTCAACCAAGAATGCATCAGAAGTTATGAAAAACGATGAAGATAAAGCATTTTTACGTCAGCAGCAAGAAGATCCATTAAGTTGTAGTATGGCAGGAATTGATCGGAATTTAACAGCTAGGGAGGCACGGAAACGAGTCCGAGAAACTAAAATGGAATTGAGGCGTCAAAGAAGTCAAGCGGAACTGATGGAAAAAACAGAACTCATTTCTTCTTCATCAGCAGTTGACATTGTGAGTGAAAGTAGCTCTAGTTCCTCGGATGATGATGAATATCAGACTCCTTCCGCTTCCAGCACACTGAGCACAAGTGGTTCAACGAAAAAGAAGATGAAAGTTCTAACAAATAATGTTGTATCATCTCTTGATCGTGTTAATATTTTTGATCGCCGTGCACTCTTCGTGGTTGGAACAGTGTCTCAGGCTCTTGGTCACTCGGTAAAAGATTTATCATTGTCGTACAGCACAATCCGCAGAAAAAGGCGATCTGTTCGTGAAGCGGTGACTACAGCTGACAAGGTTGATTTCTCTCCTGATGATCCACTTCTTCTGCATTGGGATGGAAAGCTCTTACCTGATATCACTGGTGGTCAAAAAAAAGTGGATAGAATTGCCATCCTTGTGACTGGTGGTGGGGTGGAAAAATTGCTGGGCGTTCCAAAGATTGATCGAGGTACAGGTGAGCAACAGGCTGATGCTTGCATGAAGGCTCTTAAAGACTGGAAATTGAAAGAATTTGTTCGGGGACTGGTTTTTGACACTACTTCATCTAACACTGGGTTGAACAATGGTGCCTGCACAATAATGGAGCAGAATCTTGACCGTAATCTTATATGGATAGCATGCAGGCACCATATGTTTGAAGTCATGCTTTCCACCATTTTCACGACTGCATTTGGAACCAGTGGAGGACCTGAAGTTGGAATTTTTAACCGTTTCCAGAAACAATGGCCAGCAATCAACAAGGAGGTGTTCACTATAGGGAATAAAGAATTTTACAACTGCGATTTTTTTCTCAAACTCCGTCAAGAAATGGTAGCATATTATAGTGAAGCAATTAAAGGTCAACAACCCAGGGATGATTACTTAGAACTCTTGAATTTGCGCCTTATTTTCCTTGGAGGATCAACTACAACATCGGAGTTCAAAGTGAAGTTTCGGGCTCCAGGTGCAACACACAATGCACGTTGGATGGCAAAAGCTATATATTGTATAAAGATATATTTGTTTCAGGATCAATTTGTTATTACTGCAAAGGAAAAGAAAGGAATAACAGATATAAGTCTTTTTGTGGCATTTGTATACGGACAGTTTTGGAATGAAGCTCCGTTAGCTGAACGAGCACCATTCAATGATGCCAAGCTTCTTCAACGGATTCAAGAATATCCAACTCGTACAATTGCAATTAATGCAGCAAAAGTTTTGCATCGCCACCTCTGGTATTTTTCTGAACATCTAATAGGATTGGCTTTCTTCGATTCCCGTGTCGACAACAACACCAAGAGAGACATGGCAAACAACCTGAAACAACAGCCAAGGCAGAAATCTCTCAAAAGACTTGATGTTGCCACATTCGATTGTCACAGCCCATTGTCTTCCTTCGTCACACAACGCACCGCAGAACTTTTCGATCTAATTTTGAAAAATGGAAAAGAAAAAGCTGAATCATTTTTAATGAAAGAATCTTCAGAGTGGGATATGGATTCAACATATCTTGAAATGAAGCACAAGGTTCGTCAAATGAAAGTCGTCAACGATTGCGCGGAACGAGGCATAGCACTTATAACATCCTTTAACTCAAGCGTTACGAAAGATGAAAACCAAAAGCAGTTTCTTCTTAGATTGGTTGATCTTCACCGGAAGGAATTTCCAGTTGCATCAAAGTCTACCCTGATGAAGATGACTGTTGAATGATGAAGATGATTGGTTTATTATTGCCTAGTAATAGTATTTAGTATTTATTATCAATAAGAAATTAATAAATAATTCAGTAATATAATATAAAAAATGTAAAAATAAAAAATATTTTTTTTACTTTTTGTAACCTTATACCAAAATGTGACATAACATGGCAACCCCTAAATATCATCCGATTTGATTCAAATTTTGCCCAACAACTACTATTGTCATATAGAACAAGGGCAAGCTTGAGGACAACTAAAGTTTTGAACCTACAAATTTTGCATCACCCTAATATATATATATATAAAAATATACATATATATATAAGAAATAATAATAAAAAAAAAAGAAGTTTGATCTAATTTTTTTTTTTGTTTTTTGTTTTTTTTTTTAATTTTATTTTCGTCATTTTACACATTTTACAATGTTATCTATAAAATTTAAACAAATATATATAATTACAAGCTGACTGGGGCAAGTAGAAGTCAAAATGACTTATCATCAAGCCCCTTTGTGAAATACAAAAAAATACAATTAAATTTTACATCTTCCAATATTATATAAAAGAGCGAAATAAATAAGTTTAAAAAAAATAAAAATTTGGTTAGAAATTTTAGAAGGTTAAAAAAGAACTTAAAGTTAAAAAAAGAACTTAAAGTTAAAAAATGAAGAAATTTAAGATAAAGTTAAAATATAAAATAAAAAATAAAAAATTACAAATCTGTACATATTCGTATACATATTAAAGACAATAAACAAAAAAAAAATTTAATTCGCTTCATATGCATATACATTAGGGATATGACTTTTTTGCAACCTACTAGGCCTGTATCGTAATTCAATGAACTTTTATGTAAAAAGAACGAATAGATGTTTCATTTTGACATATTTTGAAAAAAGGTCACCCCAAAACCAAAAAATCGAATTTTCAATAGGTACACTTTTGTACAGTAAATGAATATTAAAGGCTGAAGATGTTGTAAGAGTCATACTCCTGTTGTTATTTTATTTATTTATGCAACATGTACTGTGATATAACAAAAAACATTATGTGATATATAATTATACAAGTATTACAAAATTAACAGTATCAAAGCGTCTAGTACAACAATATACATAACTGTCTGTGTCTATAGGCCTACTGTGTTTAGTACATGGGTCACATGATGCTCACGTCTCATAAAGAGTCTAGCGCTTATTACTTAGAATGAATCGAAGTTGCAGTTTGTCTTTCTTTCTGCAGGAAGCATACAGGTCTTGCATCACCTTGATTGCACGTTCAGCTATCTGATTACTTCGTGGTATGTCGATGACGGATGGCTCTTTCTTCCAGTGATTTTTGAATGACTGCAATGCCTTTTTGTAAGGCTTCAATACATCAGATAAATTCTTGAAGTCATTGTCATTGTACTTTTGACTACTAAACCAATGTTCTGCCCACTCATATGAAATGAACCTGCAAACCTTCTCCAAATTCTTTCTCGCTTCAGGCATAAGAATGAACGCCAGAATGGCGAGAATGGCTCTTGAGTTCCATCTGGCATTGCTCATATTAGGAATGTTCTGAAAGTGAATCAGAGGGAAGTTTCTTTGTTCTTCATAGAACCTAAACACTCTTGTTAAATGGTACAAAAACTTCATATCGTCTCTCCACCCTGATTTATCAAGAATTTCTACAGTTCCATTCACAAACTTATCCTTCAGTTCATCATACTTATTCAACAGTTCAGACACAAATGGGTATTCAATGTTTGGAGATTTGGTATCACCCCCAAGTTCTTCGTCCATCACCAGACGGAGAATCCTGTCTAGTACGTGATGCTGACAACCGATAAATTGTGGTATTGTGACACCCTTTAATTTAAACATACGTTGCAACTTCACAACAACTCCATTTCTCTTCCCAGTATTGACGTTTGTTGTATCAGTAATGATCATCTTAATTGAATTCCACAAATTGTATTCATCAATAAGTTTGGCAATTTTTTCAGCAACAGTTTCAGCTTTGCCATCTTTTAAACGCAGTGCATCAAGTTTCACGTCAGTTCTTTCATTCTGAAGTACAACTACCTGATATTCCTTATCATCTATTCGTTTGCCGTCAAAGTGTAAGGACCACTGTTCCATTTTAAGTTGTTGTATCATTTCTTTTTTTAATTTACCTGCCTCTTTGAATATGGACTTGTAAATTGCTGATTGACTTGGAGTTGGAATATCAATACCTTGTTGTGATAATACATTGCATATTTTAGCAGCTTTCTTTGTGGAAACTCCACTTGATGTAACCATACTTACAGCAAATTTACTTTTGTAGTGCTTTCTAGTTTTTTTCTGAGTGTCCTCATCATCGTCTTTATCATCGTCGTCGTCTTCATCATCTTCACTCTTACTTTTGCAGTTTTCAGATTCAGTACCACTGTCTGTGGTAGACAGGACTTGTGATGTGGAAGGTATTGCTGTTCCAGACTGGACTTTCCTTCTCTTGGAAGGGTGAATGGTTTCTTTACTTGCCACTTGTCCTGTTGAGTACCCCACCTGTCCTTTACTTTCTTTTTGTAGGTGGTATAGACGTTTATCTTCCGAGGATAACCACTGGCCATTCACTTTCGTGATGTCAAATAATGCATTGAGAACATCATATTTTCCACGCTTGACACATTCATCATAGACCTTCAGCACCTTCATAAGCTTTGCTCTTATCACTTGATCAGACACACGTGGAAAATTCAGTTTATTGTCCCACAATTTTGTAATTTCCTTAGAAATTTGGTCTATTCGTTCTTTTCTTCCTTTAACATATGCTCCGAGAAACTGGTATCTTCCTACGATCTGCAATTGAAGTGGTATTCTGGATTTTTCATCGAGTGAATGTTCTTCTACAGCCACGCTTCCTCTTCTTCTGTGTGACTCTTGAAATCTCACCAAATTTTTAGTCCAAGTCTTCTTGTTCTTTGTTACTGTGGTATGACTTTTCTTGTGAGACATCATATAATATTGTTACGACTTTACGGATAGCTGAGCGTAAATATCCGTTTAATAAAGTCGTTTAATTAATAAAATACTTTAACTGTATAGTAATCCAATTATAGTTCGATAATCCAGTCAATGTTGATAACAGTTCGATAATCCAGTCCGTATCCTAACGATAATGCTACAACTACTTATACTTCGTACACTTACAGCGTCTTTAGTTCGCTACAGTAGTTCCTTATTAGCTCAGTTACACGCAGAGTACTTCATAGAACTATTCACATTATCAACACTGAGCTCTGACAGCAGCTCGCTTATATAATTATTTAGAGCTTCCAGAATGTTCTACTAAGTTCTATAATCTTCTACAGTCTGTTACAGTCGTCTATATCACCGTGGTAACACAATGACGTCATCACATAACAATTCCAAGTATTTGCCGGCACACGGCCGTTTCGTTGCCATGGTAACGTGTGGCGTTATATTTATAAATTCATAACAAAATAATGAAATAAATAGAATTAAGCTGAGAATTAAGCTTAAGATTAAAACATCGGTCAAAAATGAATGTATAAAAATGGTAAATCAAATTTTTATTTTGGGGGTGACCTTTTTTTGTTGCAGAAAGCTATTTGGGCCTTTTTTCATGATTTTAGGTAAAAGTTCATCGATTTATGATACAGGAAACATTTTATTTGAAAAAAAATTAAAAAGTCATATCCCTAATATACATATTCGATACAATATTAATATTAAATAAAGTACATAAAAAATTAAAAATACAAAATTATTTCAATTTTTTAAAAAAAAAATGAGAGAATGTACGTAATGTTTAAATTTAGTAAGTGTTTTTTTATAGTTCTTTTAAATGTAGCAATAGATTTTATTTTTTTCATATTTTCGTCAAGAACCGATTTCCACAAGCGTGGTCCCCGGCATATAGTCGAAAAGTCAGATTTTTTGAGTGATGTTAGTGGGATGTAGTAATTACTCATTGAATGTCTTGTTTCATATTTATGATTAAATCGAGTGAAACTTTTAAAAAAATATTTTGGAATCATTTCATTTTGAAGTTTAAACATAAATAACAAGTTATGGTATATATTTAGTTTGTATACATTTAGAGCATTTATTTCCTTGAGTAATGGCTCGGCACTTTCATATCTACTTGCGCCCAAAACTAATCTACTTGCTTGCTTTTGTTTTGTATAAATAATTTTTAGGAAAGATAAATGATTGTTTGCCCAGGCAATATTACAATAGCTAATATGACTATGTATAAATGAAAAGTATAAATTTTTTAAACATAAATTATTTAAAAGATGTTTTGTCTCGTACATAATCCCCAGGGTCTTTGAAACTTTGTTCTCGACTAGCTTTATTTGGCTTTTCCAATTTAAATTTTCATCGAAAATTATTCCTAGTGTTTTCATTGAAAAAACTCTTTTTATTTTAATATTGTTAATTGTTAGTTCAAGTAATTTGAGTGGAAGGTTCTCGGATTTAGATGACTTAGCAAACAAAATATATTTTGTTTTTTCAATATTTAAAGAAAGTTTATTTGCTTCAAACCACTCATTAAGATATATTAATTCTGTGTTTACAATATAAAAAATATTTTTTAAATTTGAGTCAGAAAAGAAAACATTTGTGTCATCAGCAAAAATAATATAATTAAGTATTTTCGAAGACAAATAAATATCATTAATATAAATTAAAAACAGAAGGGGTCCAAGTATTGATCCTTGGGGAACGCCGCAATTTATTGATTCAAATGGGGAACATGTTAAGTCATATGGTACTCCTTGTTGTTAATTTAAAGTTTTTGATTTAGAAACACAAATCTAATACATTTCAATTTTAACATTTTTTTTTTTTTTGGTATTATAAATCGGAAAGTACGTTGAATTCATAGCACTGCTCTTGAAAATCAAACCTAATTCTTAAATTCAAGGTTTTTGAAGCTGAGATAGATAAAATAGTAAATTGCAAGTAATTAATGAAAAAAATACAAAACAAAGTCATACGTAAACAAATGAATTATTAGGTTGTCGGGGAATAGTCAGATTGCGTTAGTGATATAATCATGTGTCTAATAAATCATTACAATGAGTTTTTTTTGCACTACCGCACAATAAGTGTTTACGCATGACAAACTTGCTAAATTTTTGCATTGTCCCGTTATGAATAGTTTTTTTTCGTAAAGGTGGTTTAGCATAACTTATCTATATGCGCCATTTTGATTTACGTAAGGTTTCGTGTTTAAACAACTATTTGCCGTTAGCGTAATTGCTTTTATTTCATCAATTTAGTTGTTAGCATATCATTTACTTTCACAGAAAATGGGGGTAAAGAATTTACGTATGAAATTATTTAAAAATTGTATTTATGTATACATTTTTTGTCAATAAACAACATTGCATACAAGTTTATTATGTTTTAAGCAAAGACGCTGGATGTTACTGGTTTACTTGCCTTTTTCTTTTTTTTATCTTTCGCAATTTTTTTCCCTGAATTTAGTTTCTTTTGAAGTTTTGTTTTCCATATAGCTTTTTGTTCCGTTTGATCACTTTTTGCATCCGCAAAAGAAGTAAGTGGTGAATTTGCTGCTGGAACAGTTTCTTTAGTTAATGCTGATGATTTAGCAGTTTCTTTTGCTACTTCTGATGATTTAGCAGTTTCTTTTGCTACTTCTGAAGATTTAGCAGTTTCTTTTGCTACTGATGGTTCATCTCCTGAGGCCGTAGATCCTTCTAAGGTTTCATTTTCTTCAGTTTTTGCTAAAAAAATTTTTTTTCTGTAAATTAAACTATGTACTTAAATACAGAATAATTTAGAAACTTTATTTGTAATTACATTAGTAACTTTTAAAATTTAAAAAGAATAAGAAACTTAGGAAGTTAAGAGAAATATTTGAAAAAAACATTTCACTAAATAAAGCTTTTTAAAATAATACAGTTTAAATAACTTTAACTTTATAAAAACTTAAAAAAAAATGAAGCAACAAAGTGTCTTATAGAACAACTAAAAACAAATAGTTAACAAATAAATAAAAACAAATAGTTAACAAATAAATAAAAACAAATAGTTAACAAATAAAAAAAACAAATAGTTAACAAAAACAAAAATATTTTTTAAGTTAACATTTCTTACGATCGGCGACTGACCCTAGTGTCATGTAATTTTTAGTTGGGCCAGGATTGACGGTTTAATTAATTGACCTTCTTCACTAAAATTTTTATATTTTGTGAAAAATTAAATTTAACCGAGTTTTTTTTTTTTCTTCTGGTTACTTAAAAGGTTTTCTTTTAAGATTTTCTTAATCACAGAGAATCGCAAAAGAAAATTTAACAAGAAAATTCCGCCATCTTTCATACCGTTGTCAAATAATCAGCAAGAATATCCTACTTTTCCCTCCAGAAGTAAGATTTAAGATAAAATAGCGTAGAAATATTGTAAAAAATATTTTATGCAATGGATTATTTAAACTAATTTATGTAATTATGAAAATGATATCGTAGTTTTTTGACACAACATAATTTAAGCACAACACTTTGTTATAAGCCTAATTGCATAAGATTTTGTTATCAATCTTAACTAAGATTTGATTACAATGCTACATCATTAAAAAAGAAATTTTTTTTTTTTTTTTAAAAAACAAAAATAAAATTTCTAAACTTTCAAGATTCCACAAAAAATGTTTAAATTTTCAAGATACCACAAAAAGACATCAGCTTATTCAAAAAGACATCAGCTTATTCAAAAAGACATCAGCTTATTCAAAAAGACATCAGCTTATTCAAAAAGACATCAGCCTATTTAAAAAGACATCAGCCTATTCAAAAAGACATCAGCTTATGCAAAATTTATTTAAAAAACTAAGTTTAGTATTTTAATTAAATTTAGTTTTAAACTAGTTTTTTAATTTTATATTCGAACCATTCGAACATACCCAGCAAACATTTTTACTAATAAATTTGCAGTGAATCTATATAGACATTTTGAGCAGTCCATTGGGCTGTTGCTCATCGGGTACTTAGAGGACCATTAGTAGCATCCGCTATAACTAGCCAGCCGACATCTTTCCAACAATAGGCATAGTAGCTATTCATCGGCTAACAACTTTTGGCGGCTGCAACTAATGATCCACTAAGTAACCAATGAACAAAACTACAGCTGACCGCTCAAAATGTTGAGATTCGACCGTACTTTTGACATCAGTTTTAGGATTAATTAACGAAAAAAAAATCGTTTCGACGTAACCTTTTTAAACGTATGTAAACGTATATAAAACGCCTAAATTTAGTGTTTAGAATTGAGCCTATTGTTATTGTAATTATTCATGTGAAGAAATATATTAAAAAAAAAAAAAAGCGGACCAACAGTAAGTGAGGTTTGAAAGAACAGAAATAATATAAAGTAGGAGTTTTGTTAGAAATCTCAACACAGATCTTCCATAATTTCAGTAGTTTTTATGTAAGGAGTATTTTTGTTGTTGTTGCTGTTGTTGTTGTTGTTGCTGTTTAACAATAAATGATCAACATATATATACAAAAAATAAAAATATGTCCGTAGATACAAAGAAGACAGTAAAATTTTGTCAACAAGCACCGTTTTTGTAGATACACTAAAAAATAAAAGCTTTTCTTTTTTACAATGATTTTTATAAAATAAAGATTTAAACAGACAGGGGCTCAAAGAAGATAAAAATGACTTAAAAATAATTTTCATAGAGTCCCTTTATACATTTTTAATAGAATATAGATACTAAATTAAAAAAACCCTAATGGGCATAAAACTGCTCGCTAATCAGTAAAAAAAGATCAAATAAAATAAATACTAAAATAATTAAAATTACTTGGTGATCCCAATGCTCAAAAATAATTATTTAGTTATTTTACATTCAAAAAAATTAATTTATCATAACTTATTATAACTTAGATACAATTAGTTCTTCTTTAAAAACTTTGTTACCTTTTTATTTTCTAGCATGAGACTTTGATGTGTTTTATATTTTTTAAAAGTTCTAAATAAGATGTTTACCAGCAGTTTTTTTTCCTGTTTCTTTTTTTATTGTTGCAGTGCCAGTAGTAAGAGACAACTTTTGTACCTTCTTACATTCAACAGATAAATAACAAAGCGCCAAAACTCCAAAAACAATAACTGATCGCATCTATAATTTTAGGGCATATAACATTTATTTAAAAAAATCAGATGGGTTCCTCTGGCATAATTTAAATAAATATCATGAAATAAAATACATTTAATAAAAAAAACAATAAAAATTTTCAATAAAATGTAGTAAACTTGTCTTAATAAATAAAGACTTCTTCTCAGTAAGAAGAAAAAATATTTTATATAAAAAAATTATCTTCACAGTTGGATGAAATAAACCAGCAAACTTCAGCATTACTAAATGTTGTAAAAAAGTATGCTATTTACGTAACCATCCATGCTCATCCATGCCCATTAAGTGATGCCCATTATTTTAGATGTAATAACAAAAAATAATTAAAGCTATTATTAAACAGCTTTAAGATGAAAAATATTTTTAAAATATCTATAATGATGAAACTACAAATAGGATCTGATGTATCGAAAATATATTTTTTCAGAACTTTTGCATATTTTATATGGACATACTTTTTAAAAACATTTAAGATTGAGTGATGCGAAAGAAAATTATATTTAAATAAACAATCAAGACATCATTAACCATTAATAAAAAAAAAAATTAAAATTAAAAAATTATTTTTTAGCTATACAATAAATGTTCTGTAATTTCAAGACTTAATGCTAAGCTTTTTGATTTAAAATAAAAAGTTTTCATTTTTTCAATTTTAAGTTTTCACAAAAATCTAGAACTGGATGAGCTGAAAAGAATCAGTTGTTATAGTTTGCCAATAATTGTTATTTAATAGCAAAAAATTTTCACTCAATTTATAATTTAAAAAGGGTCTTCTAACAACAGAAAGTAAAAAAAAGTATCAAAATACCTAAGCTAGGCAGCGTGTCGCATAGCTTAACCTACAAAAACCTGCACCTACAAACTTGATCTACAAAATAAAACATCTACTAAAAAGTGGAAATAAATTTTAGATGTCCTATTGAGGCCAAAATTGATTTCAACCGGTTATAGGTCTTTTTTAATTCCACTGATTCATGACGTTTTCAATTTCGACCGATTTTCTTCTTAGCCTATTTTAATTAAGACTTTTATTTTTATTTCAACCGATTTTCAACCGATTATAAGCGATATTCATTTCAATCTACTAGTCTGTGTTTTTACCGTTTTTTCTTTGCGCATTTAAGAATTTTTTTTCAAAAACCATTAACAAGAATAGACAAGTTTTTGTTTCAAGAATTTAATCAACAAGAAGCCTATGTCGTATCACACTATTAAAGTTACTGACCTATTTGTATTATTTCTAATATTAATTGCCATTTTCATTTAACCTAAATGCATACAAAAACAAACTTGTGTTATTTTGTTTTTATATTGGTAATATATAGCACTCACCATACATGTATGTGTATATATATGAATATATATATATATATATATATATATATATATATATATATATATATATATATATATATATATATGTGTGTGTGTGTGTGCGTGTGTGTGTGCGTGTGTTTATGCCTCAGTACATTATCTAAAAAATAGTTTCACTTTTTATTAGATGTTCTTCTTGTAGAACAACTTTGTAGGTCGAGATTTTTGTAGATCTAGCTATCTGACACGGTTTATTTGTGTTTAACTTGTGTTTCTCAAACACATTATGTATAAGTGTGTCATTTTGTATAAGTGTGTCATTAATCAAAATATAAAGCTGTTTTTACTTCTTTGCGTCACAAATGATATAAAGAACTGTTTCCATACATTGTTGGTGAATTTAATAATAAAGATTGCATTTTAGAGAAATGAGCAAATCTTTTTTTTGATGAATCTATTATAAATTAGTCAATATGTCACAATGTGAAACCAAGCAGCTAGATCCACCTGTCAGGCACATTTGTGTTAAACATACTTTATCGCTACAAAAACTGTGTTATCTGCTTACGTACTTACCATACCTTTTTGAAATACCATTCATAATAAACTATTAGTTGGATACAATTGGCCACATAATGTAAAAACACATTGCTTTATTTTGCTATATTTTATGCATAGTTTTTTACTGATTTTTATAATTAAAGTTTATTTTACCTTTTTATGGCCAAAAATTTTTTTAAATATTTGCTTTGAAAAATAACATTTTTAATTTGATATATTTTAATTTTTACACTCTTTCTTTATAATAACTTGAATTATGCAATCTATTTTATAAAATGATAACTTATTTAATTAAATAAACACAAGTGATGGTATTTTATTTATGTACAAAGCAACGTCTTGTCTATAGACTATATGCTGTGAATTACTACTTTAGAAGGAATTTTCAAAAAAGGAAAAAGAAGATGGAAAAATTAATAGATAAAAAAAAGAAGTATAGAAAGTAAAGAAAAATGAATAATAAGAAAATTAATAAATAAGCAAAAATATTTAAACATTAGAAAACCAAAATAAAAAACAACAACAACATCAAAGGAAGAAGAGAAGTAAGGAACAATGTTAGAACTAATTTAAAAAGAAAAAGAACATATTTAAAGAAAAAATATTTCTTTATGTTATTGTAGTATTTTTGTATACCATCTGGTTTTACATTTTTTTAATTTTGTTTATAAGTTTATTTTAATATTTTTTTTTAATGCTACAATTTTTTAGGAATTTCTTATATATATTTTTATTTACTTATATCTTTATTTTTATTGCATATCTATTATAATTATTAATTGTTTACTATTACATATTATTATAATTATCATTGTAGATATATACATTGTGGATATATCATTGTAGATATATACAGAGATATATACATTGAAACTATATTTTATTGTCAAACTATATTTTGTCTAGTAATGAAGCATTTTTTGGGGCTTAATGATAAGACTAAATTTGTCTTCTTCTAGCCCCGGTCATGTAATTATTTTTTTATAAGTTACGACTGTAAATTTTTTTTTTATCGGCAAAAGTGTAAATAAAAAAAAAATAAAAAATTGTTATCAATTTTATTGTTATTTTTTTTTAATTATTAAAAAATTGTTTTATATTATCATTTTAATCATTGTTGTTAATATCATTTTCATTATTTTTGTTTTTATCTCACGTTTTTAATCAATGTAAATATTTCAATTAAAAGTTACTAAGGTTACGTAGGTGCTTACTTAACATTATTAATTGTACTATTTGAAAGCAACCTTGAGATGTAACAGCAACATAACCTTGAAATGTAAGAGTAATATATTTATATTTTTGCAAAATTACCAATTACAAAAATATTTCTATTATTTAGCAAGAAATAAAAAAATTTTGTATTGAAATATTTTTGCAAAAAATTGTGCAAAAAATGCACACTAAAACTCGGATATTTGCCATCTTTTATAAAAAACTGGTCATATCAGCCCATTTTAACTAAAAGATAGACACTCTTTCCTTTATAGTTTAGAAAATGTTGACAATGGTAAGGTGCCATAAAACAGTTAACTGTACAAAATGTTTTTCAAAAATTTAAAACTGATAAAACTAGAAAGTTACTGGATAAGAAAATCTTATAATATATCTTCTTACAAATTATGTTGTCGTAATTTTTAATTCAATATTCACGTTCACACTTATAGTGTGAACTTAATATTGACTTTAAAATATCTTTGTGTGAAAATTGTAAGGATCAAGTGATAAATGGAAACAAGGAATAGCATATAATTTAGGTTTAAATTCAATTTTGTGCAAAACAGAAAACTTTGAAAACATCAGTATAATATTTGCTATGTTTTTATTAACACTATGACATCCATTTTTTAACAACTACGAGCCACAATTTAATAAAAAAATTGTCTAATTTATTTTTAAATTCACTTGTTGAAGTCAATTTTACTAATTTGTTAGATAAATTAAACCAATCGTTCGCTGCTTTTTTCATAATAAATTTATTTCGGGGTTCATATTTACATATTTCTCTTGAATAATTCATACTGTGACGACTTGTTGTCACATTAGATTTAAAAACTAGTCTATTATACAGTTTAACACAGATAATATCATTAAAAACTTTGAACATTTGAATCAAACTCTTTTTTGTATTTATTCTAATGTTGCTATGATAATGGAAATCATGCCTGTAACCTTGTGCTGGACACTTTCTGATATTTTTATGTCAGCTTTTCTAAATAAATACCAAACTAAAACAGAAAACTTGATATATTGTTGATATAAACAATGATAGTAACTATTATTCATTGTTGAATGCTGTTCTTAGAGGATTTTCACAAGGATCATTACTCGGACTTTTACTTAAAGGTTCGAGTAATGATCCTTGTGGAACTCCACTAAGAACAGCATTCAACAATAATAAAATATCATCCATGAGCACTCCTTGTTTCCGATCAGTTAAGAAAGCGAAAATCCACAATAGTTTTCCTTTTACTTACTTATAAATTGGCCTTTTGTGCTTTTGTTTTTTTGTTTTGTGCCGAATCAAAATCCCTGACAAAATCTAAGCATTCTACATAAATTGGCAAAAATTTGCAGAAATAAAATGAGATATAATGTCCGAAGTTACTAATTAATTAGTTGTACATGAATTTTTACAAAGTGGTATTGGTTTCTAAAGCTGCTTAATAAATTTGTCAGTATTCTGTGCTTCAGTAATATTAAAAAGTTCTTACCTACAAGTATTAATTTTTTTTTTTGTAGTTACTTAGGTGATCCCTTAGAGTTTTACCACAAATCACGGAAGGAGAGCATTTAGCTAAAATTTTACGCCATCTTCCGTACCAATGTCACTTGTGAGGCTAGTCAAACCACGAACTTCTGGGTTCTGTGCCAGAACTCTAACCACTATGACCACAATGTATGACAGAAACTGGATTATACAAATTTTAAGAATTAATTTCTTTTATAAGTTTAAAAAAAACTTTAATAACTTATAGTAAATGAAGTTATAAAATTTGAAATAAGTTTCGTATAAAAAATTGACTCTGCGACTACCAAAAGCTTGGTACTATGCAAAGTTATGTATGTGTAACAACAAAAAACTAACATTGGCACATCGTTGTATTTTAAGTTGGGGTTGCATTAAAGTTGATTCGGCGTTATATTTTGTGTTGTATGTTCATTGGAATCATATTTTGAGTATAATTTTTCTTTATCTTATATTTATTTATTAAGAAATATCTGGTCTGTATAAAGGGTCACATGTACATATAATCCATACAGTCGCGTAGGTAATAAGCTTATGATTGTTATCATTGCTAAACAACTGTCATTAGATCAAAATTGTATGTGCATTGGAAAAAGAAGCCAACGTTCGCGATGATTTCATATGAGTATTTGTACTAGCTGTATAGCGATAATGGCCTGTAGTTACAGTCGGATAATATATCATCATTATTGTACAATGATCTTACATTAGCGGATCTCCATTGTAATGGCGAGTAGCAAATTTCAATTGAAGTTTTGAAAATTAAGGTTATTGGTGATGCTAATGCGGTAGAATAATTTTTAAAAATTGTTGGTTGAACAAGGACCGGACCGCAAGATTTTTAAGATTTAATAAATTTAATTTTGTTAGCGATTCAACAATACTGTCACCAATACTTAGGGTGTTATTTGTATTATCCGGCTTTTGCGAATTCACATATTTGTATAATAGTTTTGGATTTTTTTTAATTTTTTAACTACTTCTTGTTCAAATAATTTCCTTGCCAATAACACTCAACTTTTTTTATTACTTTACATATTCTTTTGTACTGCCCAATTTTAACTATATCTTTCCATCGAGACAAAAAATTTTTAACTATGTCTTTCCATCGAGACAAAAAAATTTTAACTATATCTTTCCATCGAGACAAAAAAATTTTAACTATATCTTTCCATCGAGACAAAAAAATTTTAACTATATCTTTCCATCGAGACAAAAAATTTTTAACTATATCTTTCCATCGAGACAAAAAAATTTTAACTATATCTTTCCATCGAGACAAAAAAATTTTAACTATATCTTTCCATCGAGACAAAAAAATTTTAACTATATCTTTCCATCGAGACAAAAAAATTTTAACTATATCTTTCCATCGAGACAAAAAAATTTTAACTATATCTTTCCATCGAGACAAAAAATTTTTAACTATATCTTTCCATCGAGACAAAAAAATTTTAACTATATCTTTCCATCGAGACAAAAAAAATTTAACTATATCTTTCCATCGAGACTAAAAAATTTTAACTATATCTTTCCATCGAGACAAAAAAATGATGTAACAAAGAATTTTCTTTTAATTAAAAAAAATCTTTAAATAGTTATTAATCCAAAGAGCTACATTTTTGCATTTTAAATTTACATTTATTTTTGGGGCAAAGAAACTACAAGCTTCCGTTTAACGCATCAGTAATATATCAACATTAATTGTACTGGTTGGTCTTTAAAACAATAATTCAATTCATACTATTTAAATAACTTATTAGCGAAGTTACCTCTTTTATAATCCATTTTATAAATCGGTTGCTCCAAGCTCACATTATCAAAAATGGTAAATTTAAAACTATGTAACAAATGACCTTTGACTACGTTGCCTAAGATAAATTTTGACTCAAGTTCATTAGTATTATCAAAATGCAATGTTAAAATAAGATCTAATAAAACTATTATTTTTGTTTAATTGAAATGTTGGTATACCCACATGTTGAATTAAAAATTACTCAAAATTAGTTTCTTGAAATAGGAATTTAATGCTACAACTATTTTGATAAAATTAACCATTAGACCATTTAATATTTGGGAAATTGAAGTCTCCCGTTTTTCCCTGATGCCAAATTTTCCGACATTAGCCTTAACGCTTTTAAATTCATAACCCTGATCTATGATATCTACCATATGATATGGCCTATATATACATCCAACTAAATTTTTAGATCTGCATAAAGTTATTATTGTCTAAATTTGTTCAATCTTACGGTAAGTAAAACAAATATCTTTAAATTAATACGAATCTATTTACGAGTCTATATATAACGCTACGCCACCTCTCTTTTCTTTCATTGCTTATATCTTTTTAGTACAAATTATAACCATTTACGTTGGTACTTGAAAATTCATTAAACGAAGTCTCGGTAACCGTAAATATGTTGGCTTTATTTATGGAGCTTTAATTAGTTATTTGAGATGAGGAAGATTAAATGAACCTTTTGACAATTTAGTTAACTTTGTTATTGTCTGTTTTTTTATATTTAAAGTGACACAAGTGGATAATAATTCACCATTACTGTGCAAGAGAGCAGGGCTATTCTGAATGGTGTGGGATGGGGGTATGGGTAAGTTTTTTTTTTAAATTTTAGTAAGGTCCCCTAAAAGTCTTTACCGTCTTATTATAGAGCACCTCGGATGAGCATTTAATTGGAAGTTGACGCCTCTTATAAAAATATTTATAAACGTGAGTTTTAATCATTTTAATCCAAAAGAAACACAGTTGGCGTCACTTACATTTTTTTCTATTAATTGCTCTAAACTATTCAAATATTGATTGGGGGTAGTATCATTAACAGAAGTATATTGTTCAATTTACCAAGTTGAAGACCAATTTTGAACCCAAGCCTATTTTGAAACAAAAAGAATGTATTTAATATTCTTTGCTTTAATTGTGAATTAAAAATGGTATTTAAGTTAACATTAAGTCTTTTACTAGAGCATTAACGTTTAGCAGGACCCCATCCTATTATTATTTAAAAGATACCCCTTCTATTTTTAGGACCCCCGTTTAATAATCTCATCTGTCTGTTAAACTTAACGGAGAGAAATTTATTTTCATCTTTATTAAAAAAAAAAATAATTTTAAAAACATATTTTTTAAATAAATGTTTGATTTTAGTTTTCATTCTATTTTAATGTATTCGAATTAGGTTTTTTTACATTCTTTCACTTTAAAAAGATGCAATGAAATTTCTGACAAAACTCCGTTAAGCTTAACGGAGATATGCGAAAATGACCTCTTAATGTTTAAGAAAAAAACCAAATAAAAAAAAAAATTCAAAATAAAACCTGCAATAAATGAAGGTGATTATCTGAAAAGTAGAGATGGAAAATTTACGAGATTTACGAGAAAAGTAGAGATGGAAAAAGTACGATGGAAAATTTAGGTCGACCAATTTTGGAATGTGTAACCAATCCCGCAAAACTCCCCTAAAATTTTTGGAAAACTTTTCCACCCACCCTAAGCTAAGTGTAAACAAGCTTTAAAAATCGTCGACCCAGTAAACCTCGATTAGTCAAAACTAAAATGTGAAAAAAAGTCGAAAATGAAAAATGAAAAAGATAAAAAATCTCGATGCATCGAAAATTTTCGTTTATTTCTCACCTAAGTTTATAACTTGCATCACCATATTAAATTCAATTGAAATTATGATAAAACAGACAAAATTTACAAAATTTACAAATTTACAAAAAAATTAAATTTTACGCGTATAAATTTTACGCGTATAGTAGTTTTACGCTTGTTATGTAAAAAATATAAATCAGGATTTATAAACTAAAATTAAAAATAAAAAAATACATATTTTGTAACATGGCCTCCGATCGGAAGTTTTCACAAACTGACTAAGATAAATAGAGTTTAAAAGAAAAAAAATTCCCCCCCCCCCGAAACTTTTTTTTAAACCTCCCAACACCCCCCACCCCACCCCCGTTTATTAGATCTGGACTAAAATTCAAATCCTTGCCTTTATTCTCATCCCTACCTTATATTAAGGACTCGAGAGTGATAAGAGGTCAAATAAGCAATATTGGTACGGGAAGAGGCGTAAACATCCTTGTTAAATACCCTTACGTGGTGCTCTATGATAAGACCGTTTGGTCTTCTCGGAGAATAAAATACCGCCATTTACATCAAATGTTAGAAAATAATTTTTTTTCATTTTCTTCTGGGTATTATGGTGCTCCAACAAGACCTAACGGTTTTGTTGTGGAAGAGCGTTTAAGGAGAAATTTCACGCCGCCTTATTCACCTATACAAGGTATCAAACCTTGGACCTCTCAATTATAAGCCAGCGCTCCAGTCACTGCGCCACGGATTAAATTCAGCTCTGATTCAAATCAACAACAAATAAATAAAATACATACCGGAAAAGACGTAGTTATAAAGTTGATCGAAAAAATAGTAGATCGAATATACAAAAGGAAATACAGTAGTTTGAAATATTAGTAGGTTGAAAATTCAGTAGGTTTAAAATGCAGTAGGTTTAAAAATTAGTAGTTCATGTTTTAATTAGTAGTAAGTATGACAAATCAAAAGTTGTTGGTTGAAAATCAAAATTGTCATATTCTATGATTTTAGAAATTTCAAAAATAGATCAAGTTATAGGCCACACTAGGCAGTATATAAGCCGTACAAGGCTTTTTGTTGTGCATCAAAAGTTTTGCTAAAATATGTTTTTCTTACTTTCAAAAAAGAACTTAAAAGACTTGCAAAATTTTAGACATGCATTACTTTGTATGGTGGTTTATTCTATTCTTTTTTTTATATTTCTAAACAAATACTTTGCGAAAACCATTCCCGCGAAATTATGATTAGAGCAGTAAATTAGGACTCTAAAAAAATACGTCTTAGTCCTATTTTTTCATGACTTTGTACATTCTGTACATGACTTTGTAGGGGAAAATGGGGCCAATTCGCCGCAGGAGTAAGTTGATGAATTACATTTATCTTCAGAGCCTTTTGTCAGTGACAAAAATGACACATAACCTTCTCAAATGACCATTTCATCATTCAGTATAGTATTGTCAGGATTTGCCAATTTGTTGCCAAAATTAGTAGTAAAAAAATTTCTATTAATTTTGCACTTAATAGTACATTAATAATCATTTTCATAGTTTGCGCCAATTTACCCCGTGGTAGGTTATGTTGGCCCGAGAAGTCCCCAAGAATTTTTTTTGTAAATGAATGCAAATTTTATTAGTTACCCAAATTCATACTCTTTGAGACTACACTTTAATATTTTCAAAATATGTGCTGTTTGGGCTACAAAGCTCATAGAGTAAAAACCGAGAACTAGCCCCGGTCTCCCCTACATATTTTTTCAAGACTTTGTATTTGTATTGTACTTGTACATTTTTGTATATTTTAAAAATATGGCAAAGTCAAAATGTACAAAGAAGTCATTCTATTATTATTATTTTTTATTTATTTACATTTTCACAACTACACATTAGTTACAATTTTTCACATTGTAATATAAGCAAAATATACTTCCGTTACAAAAGATTATATTTAAAATAATACTGCTATAATACATTTAACAAAAAAAATAATACTCAATTAAAAAAAAACAATAAGAAAAAACAATAAAAAAAAACAACAAGAAAAAAACAATAAAAAAAAAATTTAGGAAGCATTAGTTAAATATATTATGAAGGACTTATTGAGATTATATTGTTATAGGGATCTTGTAGAAGACTGAATAAGTCTTATCATCAAGAATCTTGGGGTATTACGAAAGATACACATAAACATTGTGATTCTTATGCACAAATATTTTAAATATTATTGTGATAAAATTTTGTTTTGTTTTTTGTAGTTGTATTATGTTTTGTGGGTGTATTTTTTTTTATTTTTATTGTTTTATTTATTTGTTTGTTATTTAATGTTTTTTTAGATATATATAAATCCAACTTTTCTCACGTTGTAGATTGTTTTAGTTCAAATTTTGTTCAAATTTTTATTTATCATGTGAATTAGAACAGTTCTATGTAATTATCTATATTAAGAACAAGATTTTTAAGTTTTGACTTTAAAGAATAATATATTGTCAGGAAGAGCAATTAAGGTGTATTTCGGAATTTATTTTTTATATAAATAGGCATATAATATAGCAATAAGAGATAAAGAATTGAGAGTTTTTTGTTTTTTTTGGGGGCACGATAAAGCTCCAGTTGCTCCAGTGTTAAACTAATTGGTAATTTAATAAAAGAAGTTTTTTGTGAAACATAAAGGTACTAATCCCATTTTATATTTTAGCATAAATAATATGTTAGCATAGATATTGATTTGATAAATGTTCAGCGCTTTCATTTCTTTTAATAGAGGTTTAGCATGTGTATGATTGTTTTTATGATATATAATTCTAGAAGCATGTTTCTGTCCTCGATAAAGTGACATTATTTTGTCTTGTGTGTGCTTCCTCAAGCAATGTTAGCGTATGTAAGACGACTATGTATAAACGAAAAGTAAAGAATTTTTAAGTTTTTTTGTGATAAAAATGGTCTAGCTTTGAAAAGTAAACCAAGATTTTTAGATATTTGAGTGTTGATGGCCTTCAAATGGGCTGTCCATGAAACATTTTTGTCTATAACCACTACAAGAAATTTAATTGTTTGGGTTTTTTCAATATTGTTGAAGTCGATATTTAGAGAGGGAAGTAAATTGATGGAAGTGCGTTTTTTTGTTGCTTTGAATGAAATAAAATATATTTAGTTTTTGTAAGTTTATTGGTAACTTATTAGCACTGAACAATGTTTTAAGTTGTTGATGCTCAAGGTTGACTTTGTCAAAAAGGTCATCAATAGAAGATGATGAATAAAACAGATTTGTATCATCTGCGAACGTAATGCAATCAAGATTTGTAGCTTTAGGAAGGTAATTAATGTATATAAGGAACAACAAGGGGGCAAGAATCGATCCCTATGGAACACCACATTTTATTTTTAATAGCTTTGAATTAGAAATATTGTCGATTATGTCACATTGTTGTCTTTTATTTAAATAACTGGTAAACCATTTAATAGTTTTTTCTTTAAACCGTATTTTTTTATTTTTTCAATCAGAATTTTATGGTTGACCGCGTCGAAAGCTTTTGTAAGGTCAATAAAGACTCCCAATACAATCTGTCCTTTATCAAAAGATGAGCATTATTGAAATTTATTTCAATTCGGTTAAATATTTTAATGAGTATAAAATATTTTAATGAGTATAAAATATTTTAATGAGAATATATTTTCAGTCAATGTATGTGCATCCTAAAAACTGCCTCAAAGATTTTTTATTTAAAAAAAAAATCTACAAACTACAACACAAGAGCATGGAGTTAAAACAAAGTCATAATCCTAATACACATACACATATACGAACACATATACAAGCATACTTACACACACATATACAGTGCAAGCCAAAAAGATCCGACCACGCATTGTTTATCTATGTATACTGTATGTACATTGTAGTGTAGGCGCTTTCCTCGGAATTTCACAGTCACGCTTTGCATGCGTGATTGGCTAGTTATCACCCAATCAAAACAGTTGTACGATTGTTATGTATACCATCGCATGCGCGGCTGTGAATTACTATTTGCATTTGACTTTGGCGACAACATCACCTGAAAAACGTGCTAAAATACAACTTTTGATGGAAGACGAGAAGTCTAAACGTGCGATTGCCGCACATTTACAAATGTCTAAGACAAATGTTCACGACGTTATTCAGTACATCAAGTCAACAGGTACCAGCGCTGCAGAAAGATCCGGTGGCAGACCGAGATGTACCACATCAAAAACTGACGCTATGATCCGCTGTGCAGCCACGAAGGACCCACTGGCATCATCTTCACAAATTCTCAATGAACTGCCTCCTGATGTGAATGTGAGCTTTCGCATCATTCGGTGACGTCTAGTGGACGATTTCAGTCTTTGATCCTATCGCGCTGCATTAAAACCACGACTCAGAAAAATATTCGGATTTAAACCCAATTGAAAATTGCTGGGTAAAATTAAAAGCAGAAGTGGCAAAAGCAACTCGACGTCGGCGACAACTTTGAGAAAGGCTCTACTGGAGGCGTGGTCCCAAAAAATAACGCCCGATTACTGTGACTCTCTTGTTGCCTCTATGCCTTGAAGAATAGAAGGTGTCCTCAAAGCCGGAAAAAGACATTCGAGGTACTAGAAACTCTTTTCTGATGTGAACAAATTGTTGGTTTCTTCAAAAGTGTGTCATTGACTTATGTGAATGTTGTTTGTTGCGTTTAATTTAATCGTATTATCATTAAATTGAAGTGGTATTACGTTTCTGTCTAAAAACCTTAGTGGTCGGATCTTTTTGGCTAGCACTGTACAAACATTCTTACAAACATGTCAAAAATTAAAGAGATGCAATTTCATTTGTCGTTTAAAAGTGAAAGTACTTTTCAAATTTTTTATATTGTTGCTTTTTAATTGATTCCATAATGACGGGCTTTGGCTATTAATTGAGAATTTGATACTTTCGATTTTACTCTATTCAAGTGATAGTTATGGTTGGTATTCGACCGAAGATTGTATTTTTGTGAAAGCGCCGATGTGAAAATATCAGAAAATACTTTTGGCAGCAAGTTATTCTTATATTTGTACATAAATATTATTATTTGAAGCGAATTAAGTTTTGATATATTTAACACATTCATGTATTTCATTACAGGGGAAGGGTTTTCTAATCTCTTTAAATAGTTAGCTGCTTTACATGCGTGATAGTGGTAGCTTTACATGCATTGTAGTCTCTATAATCTTATTATTTTAGTTTTTTGTGTGTGCTTAAACAATATTAACGTAGGAGAGACCAATGACCAAGGCTGAAGTGAAGCATTTTTGCATAATTTATAATAAAGAAAGGATTTATATAATACACTTATAGTAAAGGATATTTTTGCTTCAATGAGAATAATATGTCTTCTCCATGATAGGTTCTCATCAAATATTACTCCCAAAAACTTTGAATGATTTACTCAATTTATTTCATTTTTATTAATTGACAGTTTTGGCAATTTTAACGGAAGAGTTGTTGATTGTCTTATTTTACGGAAGAGAGTAAAACTAGTTTTTTCACAATTTAATGATAACTTATTAGCTATTAACCATTGGTTAGAGCCTTCAGTGTTCATTGTTTCAGTGTTCATAGTTCAGTGTTCATTGTTTCGAATAACATATTTACATCAGAATTGTTGTAGAATAAACTTGTATTGTCTGCATACATAATTGACGATATTTTATGAGAAGCTTTATTCATATCATTAATATATTAATATATATTAAAAATGATAAAGGTCCCAAGATTGATCCCTGTAAGACTCCGCAAACAATATCAAGAGCTCCTGACATCTCCAGAACAACAAACTATTTTCTATTAAAAAGATAACTTTTAACCCACTTATATGGCAGGCCTTTAATGCCGTAATGCTTTAATTTTAAAAGCAAAATTCCGCGACCAACAATATCGAATGCCTTAGAGATATCGATAAATACTCCTAGTACTTGTTCCTCGTATCAAAGAACATAGATATTTTATTGGAAAGTTCAGTAATAGACGTGTTTCAGTAAAGCAGTATCTCTGAAATCCAAATTAATTTTTGTATAAAAGCGTTTTAAATGTCATGCAATCATAAAATCTATTAAAAATTACCCTTTCAAATATTTTCGAAAAGACAAGAAGGAGTGATATAGGGCGGTAGTTGCAAACAGAAGAACAATCACCATTTTTAAAATCTAGGTGATTTTTGGCTGATTTTAATATATCAGGAAATATAGAGTAAAACCGTGTCAAACCACATTTATAAGTA
The DNA here is from genome assembly GCF_038396675.1 of Hydra vulgaris. Taxonomy (NCBI): domain Eukaryota; kingdom Metazoa; phylum Cnidaria; class Hydrozoa; order Anthoathecata; family Hydridae; genus Hydra; species Hydra vulgaris. The sequence continues at coordinate 3,267,855 of NC_088924.1, forward strand.
AAAATTAAATAACTTTTTTATTTTACATTTTTCTTTTATTAGATAGGTAATAAAAAATTACATAAGATAATATAAATATATTGTTAAAAAAATAATAATAAAATTATCAAAAATATTAAATGTAAAGAAAAAAAAAGTGCGATTTGAAGCGACATTCTGATAAAATCGCACACTTGAGAGAACATGGAATTTTTTAAATTATAACTTTTTTTTTATTATTTTTTTTTAACACAACTTATATTTAAGAAACTATATTAAAATTGTTACATTTTTTGCAACATTTAGTTCCAACTGCATATTTCTTTTGTAAACATGTTTCTTTGAACAATCGTTCTCTACATATCTAATTCTCGCATTGCAACATTTCTATGTGTAACTGTATTCTACATTTTTTACATTTTGCAACTTTTAATATTTTTGGCTACTAACACTTGCTCTTCATTATTGTTTTGCTGAGGTTGCTCAACATTGGTATGCTCAGGCATTTTAGTACTTGGCATAGAGAGTCTACGCTTTGCATTAAGTTTAGCAACTTTCACGGCTTCCTTTGTTGCTTTTTCTTCATCTTTTTGTTTGAGGAACTTGATCACATTTTCTTTGATAATACATTTTCCGCCAAGTTTTGACATGTTGCACTGCTTCAATTTCATAGCATGCGATTGGTTTCTGGCTTGAAAATACTGCTTCAACTCTATCTCGGTACTGTTTTTGCAGCGCTCAATTGATGCTTGATACCTATCAAAACATGAAGCTGGTGTAGTTGAGAAAGATGGTAGTTGGTGTGTAGTTGGAGTAGGTGCTGTGGCGGCTATTGAAGATAATGAAGCTGTGTCTGAGCAAGATGGTGTCGGTGCTGCAGAGGCTACTAAAGTTAATCAATGTGCATTAAACGTTTGTGTGATTGCTAATGCCTTATGATTTTTGTTGTTTTTATTAAGTGGAAATAGTGTACTGGAAACCAGCAATTGTATGCAAACGTGTAAAACATTTACCACTCTCGTTCATCGTGTGAGCAACGGTGGAAAATTTTGTTTATCTAAATTCTTACATTATGATTCTTTGCAATACTTTGTAAGAATTTCTTTTTATGCTCGTTTGACATGACAATAGACACCTCTATCCAGTGGTTGTAGAATGCTCTGGTAGACAAATCAAGATTTTATTGTGTTTTTAGAACAGCAATACCGCTTGCAAAGTTATATGAGTTGTATGCCCATCTTACACTAAAATATGAATATCACTAATTTACTCAGTTTCGGGTATAAATGCTTCTTTCAGCTATTCAATAAAAGTATCGTGCTCCATTCAACCTGATTTTGAAATTGAATATTCAGTGCCAACTCTTGCCCATTCAGGACCAATGTTTCGTTAGGCTTTGTATATCACAAATGGTGGTGCAAAATACCCATCATCGTTGCAACAATTTTTTACAGTATAATAACTTTTTTTATCGTTGCGAGTAGGTTTAAATGCACGTCTAGTCCTTTTTCGACACAATACGCTTGCTTTGCCTTGATCACCCTAAATCCTATTTCATCAAAATTCCAAATATTCCAAATCTTTCTGTTTCATTAGAGAGTACCGTTGTTGCACCTGAGCCACGAAAGCCTTTGTTGTTGTTGTTTTTTCAAACTTTGAGCCTTGAGACTGGAACGCCATACTTGAATGCAGCTTTTCTCAGTGATATATTTTTTTTTTTCATATCAGTTAATGCGGCTAGTATATCGTCTTCCTTGTATGCTTTTATTCGTTTAGTTGACATGTTAAAGTGAGTTAAATTGAATTGAGTAAGTGATGATTATATGATTGAGAAATAATATAATAATTGGTTTTTAATAAGTAAGAGATGATTATATTAACAAATAACATTATAGTTGATTTTTAATTAAACCGGAATTAACACTAAGGTAATTAGATAAAGATAGGCGCTAAGTCACTAGCAAAAAACTAAACTAAGTAGTTAATCGAGTGTGCAGTTTTATCAGAAAAAAGAATTTTTTTTACTTTTTTGATTTTTTATTTAACTTTTTGTTCTAGCTGCATAAAAATTATAATATCAAAATTAAAATTAAATTTCTAACAAGATGGTGCTAAAATTATTTTTATTTCAGTTTCGGTTCAAGCGACATTTTGTTCGCAACGATAAAAAATATTAAACAAATTTTGATTCCCCATTAAAGTTGTAGATAAAAAGAAAAAAATGGAGTTGAATTGGTATATAATTTATCAATTTGAATAGAGGAGATAGTTCTGTATTTGAATCTATTTTTATTTTGTTCATAGCCAAATCCGTTTAGTTTTTATTTGATAATTTCGATGAGTGTGCGGAATGGTAGGGTATGCGGTTTGACCCGGTTTTACTCTACTATTCTCAAATGAAAATGCTATTAAATAAAATAATGGTTTACTTATACTATCCATAACGTAGATAGCTCATTACTGGTAATGTCGTTATGTCCACAGACTTGTTACGCTTTAGTTCAAATAGTACTTTGTTATATTCGTGTTTATTTTTTCGTTAGATATGCTAGTCGCGGGTTTCTCTCCCAAGTATTCATCAAACACTTTAATTGACTGAACAATGTTAGATGCAATAGAGGCGCCTAAATTAACAAAATATTTGTTAAATTCTTGACATATATTTTTTTCACTTGTTATAGTTTTGTTGTTAAGCAAGGGAGTTTCTTTTTCTCTCTTCCAGTTACTTCATTTAAAACAGACCAAGTTTTCTTAATATCAAACTTATTTTTATCCAGTTGGTTAGAATAGTACTTTATTTTAGCTTGTTTTAAGTTATTTCGAAAATGCTTTTTATATGATTTGTACCCATTTTCGTCATTTTCCTTTTTAGATTTGAGAAACTTAATATAAAGCTTTTGTTTTCTTTTTAATAATTTTATCAAATTGTTTGTCATCCATGGGTTTATAAGTTGATTGTTTTTTATTTCAGTGGTTAATTTTGGGCAGACATTGTCATTTTGAAAAGTATTCGAAAAATTGTCATACGCGCTATTGGGATCTGCAAAGGAATACACATTTTCCCATCGCTCTTCGAACAGCTTCTTTTTAAGTTTATCTAGGCTTTTGAAACAAAGATTTCTTTTAGTAACAAATACCTTTTTATTGCCGTCGTTAGATGAAACTCCGTGTCCAATGTGATAAATAGAAAAATGATAAGAGAAATCTGTAATAAAAATACCTAATTCAAAATCTAAAAGATTATAAGTTAAAATATTATCAATTGCGGACAAAGTAATTTTTGTAATAGGCGTAGGCTTAAAAATAGTATACCATTTTTATATCTATAGATATAATGTTAAATTCAAGTAATAAATTAAAAAAGTTTTTTGTTTTTACGAAATTTTCATAACACATTGCATCCAAGTTTAAATCACCAGCGAAAAAAATATGCTTATTCTAAATGCTCATTTTCGATATAATTGTTCTAAGGCTATTATGAAAGTTAATTTGCTTACCGCATGGCGGTCGATAAAGCGAGGAGATTAAAAAAGGCTTGCCAGTTTTATTTAGAATTTCAAAACAGAAAGTTTCAATATATTTGTTTGCTTTACAAAAAGTATTTTTTGATTTAAATACAAACTTGTCAAGTTGATTTAAATACAAACTTGTCATTTAAATACAAACTTGTCAAGAATATAGATTGCAACGCCGCTTCCCATGCTTCCAATACGTGTTTGACTCATTATTTTATAAAATGATAAACTGTACAAAGAATTTTCTGACAAAGGCAGTTTTGCATCTTCCCAAGTTTCCCAAGTTTTATTCATTGATCTTATGTTTATACTTAGGATACTAAAATCTTAATTGTTTTTATCTCTATTAAACTCGTCAGGTTTTATAGTATGAGTTGTCGAGACAACTTATATTTTTTCAGTTAAAAAAATATATTCGTTTTTTTTAGTTCTCAAAAAGTTTAAAATTGAAGACTCGAAGTTTTTAATATTAATTGTTATATTATTTTTGTTAGTTGAACTCAATTTTTATTAGATTGTTTAATAACTTTTAATCAAAGTCAATAAGTAATATATAAGTAATATCTTCATTTACTGCATGATAGTAGTTGTCATTGATTATACTGGTCAACAAAGTTTTTTTCAGCTGATGTAATTATGTCTCTTTAGTTAATTCAAGCTTGCTAAATCTAAAAATTGCATTAGTTTTTATCTCATACGTCCCAATTTCTAGGAATACTCCAAAAACACTTTTAGTGTAAATGCTGCTTTTCGTATAAAGAAATATAAAACATGACATAAATGAGATATAGTTACAAGTGCTTAGAAATGATGAGTGAGCTTGGACTGTCGTTTATGAGTCTCATGATTGTCTCTTTTTAAAAACCAATAATAATTGGCTATCATAGCTTCCTTCCGTTTGCCTTGATACCTCTTTTCCATGGTCCGAAACTCCAGATGAAACCTTTCACCATGTTCGTCTGAAACTGCGCCAAAATTTTCTGGGAAAAAGTCAAGATAAGAATCCAAGAAATGTAGCTTTAATAACATTCAACAACCCAGTTCTTGATAATGCTTTACAAGACTTTCTACCAGATTTTTGAAATCATCTGCCCTGTTGTTTCCCAAGAAGTTATGAACCACAGCTTTAAATGACTGCAAAGAATGCGTTCAGCTGATGTTTCCTCAAGCAAAGCATTCGCAAAGCATTTGCGTTCAGCTGGAGTTTCCTCAAGTTTTCTATCTTTTAGGAGCTCTCTTATTTTAGGCCCATTAAACACACCTTCTATATTCTTTGCCTCAAAAATGATTCGAGACAATTTGGACGTACTTAAAGCCAGCACCGTTTTTATTCATACCTTTTACAAAACATTTGACCAAACCCAATTTGATATGCAAAGGAGGAAGCACAATTTTCAGCTGTTCGACAAGTGAAATGTGTTTTACGTTGTGGTATACTGGGCTAAATTCTGTACGTTTGGGCCATATCTTCTTTGTATAATGATTTTTAGTGTCTCGACTATTCCAGAGGCAGAGGAAATGCATTTACTTAGTGAAACCAAATTGCAGTCCAAACATCAGGGCAACTACTTTAAGGTTATTACAAATAATCTATTTGTGGTTGCCATAGCTAACACAGTCAAGTACAGTTTTCATTGTCATGTAAGTAAGAGCTATTGGAATGGAAGGATATTTGTTTCTTATATGAATTATAACTGCCTTAAGAGAGTATTTTAAGGAGTCAATAAAGAGATGCCATTGTTTAGAGAAATCAGCATATCAGTTGACAATCCTTCAAGATTCCTACAAAAGGTGATACTATTTTGTTTGATGAAACATTTTGAGTATCTTTCATGTCTGTTTCGGTAAATGGTCTTTCTGGTGTCAGGTGTTAGCAAGTGCCACTCTTGTATTCGAGACCCATAGCCTCAGCTTTCGATTTTGATAGATGTAAGTCTCTGATTAGATTGCTCAGCTCCTGTTGATTAATAAAATGTGGAGCTAATTCCGTTTCAGGCATAAAGTCATCATCGTCATTTTCTTTGTTTAATTTTTCTGATTTATCTGGAGAGGGCAAGAGGTTGAATATACTTCGTGGAATTGGAATAGGCAGACTGTCACTTTGAGGTACTGGCAACTTTGCTGAATCACAAACTGAATATGTTATTTTTTCATTTGTCTTTAGAGAATGTTCCTCGATTTTTGCTGAACAAAAATTGCAGACGGTGGTATGATCTCGTGGCTCCTTCCATATCATAGGTATGGCAAATGGCATGCCAGTTGGTCTTTTTTCACCCAGCCATTTAGTCAAACACATGCAGCAGTTGATGCAACCATACTGAGGCGTCCATTTTTTGCCAAGATTTTCCACCTTGAATCCAAAATAGAAGTCGTATGCAGTAAGAAATTTTGAATTCATTTTTCTCTTCTGTCTTTTAATGACATAATGACCACAAGTGTAACAGAAACTGTTTGAAATATTTCTACAAGATTTTCTGCAGAATAAAGATATATTCTGCAGAATAGAATATTTCTACAAGATTTTCTGCAGAATAAAGATATATTCTGCAGAATAAAATATTTCTACAAGATTTTCTGCAAAATAAAGACATCCTGGAATAAAATACATGTAGGATCTAAATACAAATACCATTGACTATTCTTTTTGTTCAGATTTTGACCAGAAATTGACATAAAAGAACATTTTTATTTGTTTTTACCTGTAGACTGTCAAACTGGAGCTCACGTGACAGATATTTTTTTAATGAATTAAAAAAACTAGGATTAGACACGCAGTCAAGGTCATGGTTTTGATTACGGATCAAACATGAAAGCTCGTCATTCTGGTGTTCAAGCAAGAATTTCAAGTCTAAAACCTTGGGCTTTTTTTGTTCCCTGTGTTTTTAATAATTTGAACTTAGTTTTATCTGATGCTGCAAAATCTTCAGTTAGTTCAGTGTCTTTTTCTGGTTTTATTCAGAATTTGTAGACTTTTTTTTCTGCATCTACAAAGCAATGGCATATTCTTAAAAATCACCTTCAAAAAGAAGGTTTAACTTTAAAATCGCTTTCAGACACTCAATAGGAAGCACGCATAGACAGTTTGAATGCATTACGTTACCAGGTAGGAGAAATATATGAGGCATTGTAGCCGTGGTTCTTTTACTGCCGATTGCAGAAATGAAGCTGAAATCAATTTTAAAGTTTTTCTTTCCTGATTTCACTAGTTTTCTGCTATGAGATCCTCTTTCGTATTAATGTAACTAGCAAATTGATGCAAGCAAAAGATTCAAATTTAAAAATGACGGGTGAGTTAACAAAAATGACACTAATATTCCCTGCAGATTTTCATGATAATGGCTTCTGTAGGTGCATTACAGACGCGAAAGAGCTTGCAAGTGAGCTAGACGTGGAACCAGAATTTATAAACACCCATTCCTTGATACCGTGTAAAAAAATAGGTTTTTTTTTACAGAAATAACGATGTACTAATCAAAGATCCTAAAGAACGTTGTCAAATAAAATTCTTAATGATATTCTTATTGATTTTAATATTCATATTGATAGTGTAGTTGTGTTATTGAAGGAAAGGTTTAATAAAATAAATAATTATAAAGCGGTGTTTGGTTTTTTATTTAATATATTTTCTTTGCTAAACGTCAATTCTTCAGAACTTAAAAAAAAGTGACTTGATTTGAAAAATAAACTGATTTTTGAGGGGTATTCTGATATTGATGGAAAATAATTATTTTCTAAATTACAAATGATTTCGAACGTACTTCCATCAAATGTGTTATTGTTATATGTAATATTTAAAATATTTAAAAAGTAACAGGCTGCTGTGTGTATTTCTAAATCTATGTGTGGCTCTGCAAACTATAAAAACTATGATAAATACTTTAGCCTCAGGTGAGCGAAGTTTTTATAGACTTATGCTGGTTAAAACCTATTTAAAAACTAGAATGAATCAAGATTTACTGTGCGCACTGTCTTTAATTTCTATTGAAAACGAGATTGTCGGTAACATTAATTCAACGGAGATGATAAAAAAGTTAGTAGAAACCTAAGCAAGGAGAGTTAATCGCTAGAATGAGTATGTATTAATGCAATGTACTATGTGAAAGAACTTTATTTTTGTTACTTTTCCTCTTAAAACACACATGTTTCACAATTTTGTATTTTTATGATAATTTTTTTATTTATGTTAACTTTACTTATTAAATACTGCTCATCGAAATTGCACAACTAATTAGGGATTAAAGAATATTGAATAAAAAATTGGTCTGTATTGGTAACATTTTTTTACAGGGTCTCAATTTTTGATTGCACCGGGGCCCCAAAAAGGCCACAGAATGGAACTGAAGGAAAGCCATAATTTTTAACAATAGATATCAGACATTGCTATTTTAATGCAACTTATTAAAATAATAAAATTAAATGAAAAATTATAGTTAAATATCAAAATTTGGAATTATTACAAACTATTAAAATCAAATAGCGACACTGAATTCAATGAGACACCTGAGCTTGAATTCGAGAAACTAGTTCATCAATGTTTTGGATTTATTTCACTAATACAAAGACGTAAAGAATTTTTTAAAATATTGCCACGAGCCTTGTACAAAGTTTCGATTTATTACCTTTCATCATTGAAAAGAACTGTCAGCATTTATAAGTACTGCCAAACGCACTAATCAATCTTCTTGCAATTTTTTTAAGCTATTAAAAATGGTCTTTTTTAAGGTATTTATTGTAGATATTACACAACTTCATGTCTTCAAATTTAGATTTTACGAGAAAAACATGAACAACTGTTTAAATTTATTTGACCCATAAAATGTTTATCATTCAAATCTTTTGAATGATAAACATTTTATGGGTCATGACCAGGGTTACATTGATAAAGAAAATATTCTGTTGCCGCATCACAAGACAAAGCAAAAACGTGGAAGATGGTGGAATATTTGCAGATCATTCTAAATTATTGACTTTAAAATTCAGTTCCTTATATCTTTAAACTCAGTTTCTAAATCCTGCTACATTCAGTTTCCTGCTACAAGTTTTTGCTACAAGTTTTTGCTACAAGTTTTTGCTACAAGCTTTTGCTACAAGTTTTTGCTACAAGTTTTTGCTACAAGTTTTTGCTACAAGTTTTTGCTACAAGTTTTTGCTACAAGTTTTTGCTACAAGTTTTTGCTACAAGTTTTTGCTACAAGTTTTTGGTACAAGTTTTTGCTACAAGTTTTTGCTACAAGTTTTTGCTACAAGTTTTGCTTAAAATTATTGTGGCTAGTTGAGAGAGAAGTTTTTTAAAACTAAAAGTGATAAAAATTTAACTTAGATCTACAATAAGTACTCGCGTTTAAGAAACCCTGCCATACTATCTATTAAACATACTATCCATTGAACATAATATCCATTAAACTTACTATCCATTTTGTTATCAAAGTTATCTTTGATAACTTTGATAACAAAAGAGCAAGAAAAATAAACCTTTATAAAGTTGCGATAAAGTAAATATTTTGCAATTACAAATGAAGTTATAAATAATTCTGTTTCTGAATAAGATTTTTGAAAAATGCAATTGTTGTTTTTATAATGAGGAAGGTAAAGGAGGAGAAGGGGGGGGGGAGAAAATGGCAGCGATGCAAATTAGATTTCGTATGGGGTGGCATAAAATCTTGCAACATCACTAATTTTTTCTAAACATAAAATACAAATATTTGTAATTGTATTGGGAAAATGCCGATTACATATACTTGTATTTGAATTTGTATCATAGCCATAAGATAACCATACTCTAAATAATAACCATAAGAATATGTAACTCAACCTTTGACAAACTTTTAAATTATCAAAAATAAAACAAATTTGTTTATAGTTACATAAATAAAAAACTACATAACTTTAAAAAATAAACCCACTTAGTATCAAAAACAGCTCAACAGCGTATACTGTGTGTTTAATAACTCTTGAAGTGTTTTTACGGTAAACAACGGATATTTGCTTACAACTTAAAAGCTAAAGTTAATAACTTTGTTAACATCAACACTCTTCATAGTTTCATTCTAATTTGAGTTTATCATTAATTTTTCAACCAAGTGTTTCTTTCAATAGCGTACTAAATGTCTCTAGTTTTTGTTTGTTTCTGTTTTTAAAAAAGAATTCAAATCAGATGATGGTAATTATAAATATGGATCACAAATATTGTAGAAAGTATTCTCAGTTTAAAAATTTGTTTATTCCTTAATAAACTAAAAACATCTAATCAATGTTTGTCCCGTAAAACCTATAAACTTTTGTATAAACTTTCGAGAATCAACTAATGATCGAAATTAACTTTCGAGAATCAACTAATGATCGGGATAAAATTTTAATCATTTATTTATAGTTCATTGATTTCCAAAAGACATTCCACTGTACTTTATTGAGAACTTTTGATTAATCAACTTATTTATAAAAATTTTCCAATATACATGTGTTCCTTTTGCAATTTATTTAATCAAAATAACATTAACTAAATTCAGCTTTTCAATAGATATTAAGAAATTTGGTTGGATGTTTACTGTTCGAACAAGAATTATTTGTGGGGATCAACACTGTAGCGTTTTGCGTGTTTCCATAAACTTTGTTGCAAAGCGTTTATGTTAAACATTTATCTCCTATAATCAATAATCTATGTTAATCATTCACCCCTATAATTCTAATTGCTCTCTAACGCTATATACTGGCGATATCTGTTGTCATCAGCAGTTTTTTCTTTAGTCAGAATGGCAGCAGAAAAATGGAAGCACGTCAGCCGAGAACCAAAAGGCCGTATGTCCATTTTTTATACTTCCGAGAAAATCAAGTTTTAAAATTTAGTTAAAGAAGTGCAGAGATGATTTTGGCACGTTATCGCTATTATATTTTTGAGACCTGCGCAAGCGGTTTATATAAACGTACAGTAATTAATGAAATAAGTGTAACAGAAAAAAATAATTTTATCTTATTCTTTAACCTTTGAATTTTAAAGTTTTAATAATGACAATATCTCTAACAATGTATACAGAACCTGGTTAAGGTCCTAAGGCTGCATATTTAGAATGGATCTACGGCCTATTATAAAAACAACTACAAAATTGTGGCTGTGATCGAACACCAAAGATGAGTAATGTTGTTTTTATTTCTTTTATTTTTTAATTTATTTTTATTTTAGGTAGCCAAAGAAGTCCTAACGGTCTTATCACAGAGCGCCACGTAAGAGCATTTAAAAGGAAGTTGACGCCTCATTCCTTAGGGATGTTAGTAAACTTGCCTATAGGTGTCTTTGAACCACAGATCTTTAGCTTCTGAGGCAAGCGCCAACTAATTTGCTACAACTGTTCAAAAAAACTTAATTGGTTATGGTTAATACGAATCCTGATGCCAATCTGGCTGACCCAAGAACATCGCTTATGTGGGGTGATAGCGTACACATCAAAATACCCTGTGATGTAAATTTTGAAATTTAAATTAATAGTAATGATGCAATTGCATAAGCTATTAGATAGTGTACTAAGTACTACCTGTACTTTGAGTCACGTTCTTTAACCAATTCAAAAAATGACGAAAACTATAAAAATCAAAAAACTATCGCCATTACCAAGTTCTTTAAATCTACCATTCACCAATATCCGTGGTCTTCGAAGTAACTTTTCTCCTCTTGAGTCTTATCTTTTTCAAAAGTTTTACAGACCAAGTTGTTTTTTTTGAGACTAATTTGAGTTCAGCTGTTTCATCTAGCGATTTTAGTGATATTTATCTTCCTTTAATTTGTAAAGACTTTAACTGTCACATGCTTTTTCTAGGCATTTACATTCGTAAAAGCTCATCTATTTTTTGGGAAACTAGGTTTGAATCCACAGACTATTTTATTATATGCTTTCGTTTAGCTCTACTTAGCTCTAGTGCTTTTCTCTTTGTTCTATATCACTCTTCTTCATCTCAAGACTGCACTCTTTTCGATGTTATTTCTGATCAAATTGACCGGTCCCTTTCTTTTTATCCTTCATCTAATATCGTTGTTGTTGGTGACTTTAATATTCATCACACTGAATGGCTTGGTTCTAGTATCAGTGACTCTGCAGGCGTTCAGAACTACAACTTTTTTCTTTCTCAATATCTGACACAAATAGTTAACTTTCCAAATCACTTTCCAGACAATCTAAATCATTTATCTTCTCTACTCGACTTGTGTCTTGTTTCTGGTTTTATTCAGTGCTCAGTTTCTCCATATTTACCCTTAGGTGCTCCTGACCACTTTTTGACAAATTTCTGCATAAAAGCATTATTTTCCATGCTGAGTATATTCTTAAATGTTTGGTTCACTTCGCCTTCTTTGCTTTTTATATTCCACTACAAAATGTTAGGTTTTTGAACCTTAGAATGCTAGGCTTCGTAATGAGTTACGTATATTTCATTCTGATAAGATAACAAACAATGAAGAGCTGTTTTTACTTTGCGATATTAATAAATCTAATAACTTAACTTTGCCTTATCACAGTTATCAAAGATTTAATTAAGACGACATACCAGAAGATGAAGCCAAAAGCGAATTCCTTTTTTTATCAAAAGATGTTTACGAACTGACCGATGTTTTTAATATTACCGTAAAAGTAACAATTTACAATGGTATCATATTTTAAGTCTTTTGTATTTTTTCAAAATGTTTGGCTTGCCCCTGCAGGTATCAAGATATGATACCGCGATTTTCAACACCAATACCACAATTGTGTATAATTTTCAAACCATATTATTGTTTACACAATGGTCTGATATATATATATTTTTTATATATATATATATATATATATATATATATATATATATATATATATATACATACAAATACACACACACACATATATATATATCTATATATATATATATGTATATATATATATATATATATATATAAATATATATATATATATATATATATATATATATATATATATATATATATATATATATATATATATATATATGTATATATATATATATGTATATATATATACAAGTCAGCTTCCATCAATTGCCTCTCCACCGTTGTGAATACCGAATACCACTGATACCGGAGCTCCTCGATAACTATTTAATGAATGGGTTATTTACGGAGCAGTTAATAATCTATTTCTTTTACTAGTGGTTATAATTCTTCCGTCTTCGGCAACAGAGGTAATTCGACCGCGTCCCGATTGTTTTCGATTGACCACACTTCCAGTTTCTTCTTTCTTTGTTATAATTTGTTTTTCAATAGACGGTTCTGGATTTCTTCCCATTTACGTTTCAAAATATCAACAATTTATAAAAGTTATTAAACTATCAGCGAGAAACTTTTAAAGTTAACTTGAGCAAAAGAAAAAACTAAATCTTTTATAATGAAATATACTAGACTAGAAAATACTAGAACAGTCTAGAATAGTTAAGTATCTGCGTTGCATACTTTATAAAATCTTGACATTAACATTAAATTTGATAATTACATGATTTATGAACAATTAAAATAAACATCGGACTTGATAATTGCGTAATAAATGATAAGCGATTTAAAAAACAGTGCATTCATGTAAATAAACTAAGCATCGGCGTTACTGCACCAGCGGTAAAAGAATTTCGATAAAATGCGGTAAAACGCGTAATATGCATTTTTACCGTATACGGTAAAAATGCATTTTTACCGTATTTTACCACATTTTTACCGTATACGGTAAAAATGCGTATTACGCATTTTTACGCTTTTTTTATTACAGAAAACGGTAAAATTGCGTAAAAACGTTAAATTGTGTAAAAACGGTAAAACTGCGAGAAAACGGTTAAAATCGGATATTCCGGTAATTTGTGATAAAAGCTAGTAAAAAAGGTAATTATTATGGTAAAATAGCGTAAAAAATTACTTGTTTGTATTTGTAAAAATTTGTTTTTATCAAGACAGATAGTTGTTATATAATTTATTACCTTCTAAAATTAAACTAGCCTTCTATATAAGCTTGACAAAAGTCAAGAAAGACTAACAGTCTCAAAATTCTTACTTCAGTGATCTGATTAGTATACCAAAACCACTACTAAATTGAACCACCTTGAAGAAATTATGTCTCTTTTGAATTATTTTAGGCTCTGGTAGAAATTCAGGATTTGCTGAGTGCAATAAGTGCAAAAAAGTGATTAAGCTGTCTCGAGGTAGCACCGATGGAATTAAAGCTCTCCTAAAGTATGTGTTTTACTCTTACTATAATTTAGTATATTTTAAACCACTGATCTCAAAATTTAACTGGATAGCGTATTCTATTCTTTTTCGGGAAAAAAATGAAAGCCAAAATTGGCCTCCCAAGATGGCGGCGATCAAAGCTTTTAGCGGGGAACGATGTACATCTTATAAGACTTTACAGTAATATGAAAGAGGTAATTAAACAGAGTTTTGAAATAAAAACAAGACAATCAGATTTAACTCTTGAAAAGTTTAAAGAAATGTTTAAAAAAATTAGACAATTACAGAAATTATTAATTTAAATATTAAAGTTCAAATTATTTGATATTTGTTAAGTGCAATTTACGATTAAAACAATATTTATCTATAATTTATGTACCTTTTAGTTCTTAGTTACCCAATGCAGCGTTCTAGAAGGTTGATAACATAACTGCATGGTAAGCGGCAGTGGTGTCTACCTACAATTTTGACAAATTTTATATTTTCAATAACACAACATGCAATTGTGTTACTAAGCGTCTAGCACAAGCATTGGGTAATTAAGAACTAAAAGATACATAAATTATATAGCAAATTCTAATTATTTTATATTTGAGATTTCTGCACAAGCAAACAAATACTTTTTCTTTACTACTATTAAACAAGCTAAAATTAAAACTCGTACTTAGTTTTACTGAGAATTTGTTTTTTATTTTTTTATCTTTATTCTAAAAAACAAAAAATAGAAAGTTAATATACATCAAGTTATTGCCAGAATATGTTTTGTTAAATAAAAAAGATATTTATATTTGAAATTTATGTAAATATGTAATATTCCGTTATTTTTATGAAAAAAATCCTATGCTAAACAAAAAAAATATATTTTTATTTTAAACTTATCAATATTTGAGCTTAAGATAAAAAACTTGATTATCATCAGTTTCTTAATTTTCATCTAGTTGTTCCTTATATCCGCCACCATCAAAAAATTTTCTTGTGGTTCATATATTTATTTTTTATGAACTATCTACTAATGAAACGATTGTTTTCAGTAGGAGGTAGGATGGGTACTGATTTTAGGCATAATGGAAAACCAGAAAACACTAGCATGTTAGTTTTTGTGAGTCAAAATAATGCAAGGGTTCCTTCTAACCTCAGCAATTGCGAAAAAGTTTTAAGAAGACTCACAAACAGGAAAAAATACATAGTCAAACTGAAACTAAAAAAAGGAGGTGCACCTGAAAAGACTTCTCCAATCAATCAGATACTCAAACTAGTCCTGAACCTAAAGAGCAAAAACAACTGCAGTTAGATACTCAAGAGAGTCAAAGGACTCTAGCTCAACAAGAAAGGGTATAAAGGAACTCAAGGTGAAGACCAAAGTCAAAATGTCTCTTTGTTTATGACACTCCGGCAAAAACAAAGTAGAAGCAATTTAGCAAAATTAAGTAATATAATGAAGTCGAATTGGAAAGGGAATGAGAAAAAAAGTACAGAGCATCTAAGTTTGCAAATCTTTTATTAGAGACAGATGATAAAATATATGATGATGTAAATGTAAAATTTACTAATAGAAATACCAAAAGCAATTTAAAAAATTCTTGTTTAGTTTTTCTGTAACCAGCAAAAAAAGCGGTAACCCGTGATAAAAACGGTAAACAGTGATAAATGTTGTACATTTGCGTATTACGCATTTTACGCAAATTTACGCATTTTACGCTAGTTAACGCATTTTTTATGCATCTTACGCATTTTTACGCATTTTTACCGACGGTGCGGTAACGCCGATGCTTAAAATAAACGCTAAATCCAACTTCAACTAATTTGAATAAGTATTTTGGTATCTTGATAATTTTTATCAAAGTGTTTTATTCAAAATACATTTATACTGCCTACACAATCTCATAATGCAAAAACAAAATTAAAAAAATTATCAAACTAAAGTATTTTTAAAAATTTTTATGTTATTCAAATATATATGGACGCTATTGTATTTATATAAACTAAAACTTTATTTTTCACGTCCGATCTAGAACTTTAAAAAGTGATTACGGATTTACCCTGAGCTGACACATGTACATTAACAATATTTTGTGCTCAGACCGGTTGCAGATCGTTGCGTTGGTTTGATAAAGTTCTAATTGACATTTTTTCCAAAATTGAGACAATGCCTTTATTGGACTTTATATCATGATAAACAAAATAAACTAAAACTTATTGTAATCTAGCGTAAAATAAGCGAACTGCTAATGTGCAAAATTTCTATCTGCAGGTTTAGTTAACTAATATTTAGTTTGACAAGATTTTAACTAACAAGTTAGACTAAAACCTAACTGCAGACTATTCCAAATTTTTTTCAGTTAAATAAATGGATGATTAAGTGCCAAACCAGCCTATACAACAAAGTTGAAAAAATTAGTTTATATTAAAAAATGATTTATGGAGTTTTTCTTTGCAAACGTCAAAATACTATAATTAAATTTTTAAGTGCGCTGAACTGCAATTACTTTTATCTTTTTCGGTTTAGTGGATTTTGTTATAGACTTTTAAACTTTGCGTCAAATTATATATTCGTTGTAAAGGCTGGTTTGGTGCTAAGTTATCTATATTATGATAGAGAATCTCATGCTCATCAAAAATCGTATAAAAATATTGAGCTCAATAACAACGTATAGTGTTTTAGTTTGATGTTGATGTAAAACAAAAAATTTCACAAAAGCGCTAATATTTGCTATTTTTTATAAATCTTTTTTAAAACGTTACATTGCAGCTTGAACGTTTTAATCAACGTTGAAATAACTATTAAAGCAAAAATTTTATAACAAAAATTTTATAAGGTATAAAAGCCACTTACTTTTAAGTACATTTTGCCGTGCGTATTCTCAACTGTCAGTAAATATAAGGACGTTTAACTGTGTCTAGCCCCAATGGTCAGTTATGCATGTTTATTACCTATCGCTTATCTCCAACGGTCAATTAATAAATGTATTACTTTGAATATAGTTGATGAACAAAATAGCATAACTTTAATTTACTGCATCATGTATATTAGTAATATTTAAAAAGTTGAACAATTTGTAATAAAATGTTTATAAGCAATCTTAAAAAGCTGTGTCATAAATAAAAAAAGATTTTAAAAAATAATTTAAAACAACAACAACAATATCAACAATTTATTTTCCGTAAACCATTTTTACAATAGTTTTGATAATAATAATAACAATAATAATAACAATAATAAAAATTATAATAATAAGTATGTTTACAATAATTACAATGAAAAAAATAATAATAACTAATATTATAATGGTAGTAATGGTACTAATATTATAATGACATAAAATTATTTATAATAATAAGTTAATGGTTTATTAGGATGGTGTCACTCATACAGAAATCTGATCAAAGGAGTGACACCAATTTTTAAACATGTATAAACATAATATAAGTAAGCAAAGACATAAGTCTAAAAAGACTTTTAAAAGTAAATTAAGATAGAGTTGAAAATAAAACTATTTTTTATGAGAGGAAGCAAAGTGTGATAAACTGGGCAGCATATTACACAACAACCAAGCAACAATACTGAGTATTATGGACTGAATCAATTGAGGACAATACCAGCAAGCATTTTTCTAGTGCCTTTTGCAAGGTATTAGATGTTGCAGCAGAGGAAAGGCAACATGAGCAACTTAGTTACTTGGTC
Organism: Hydra vulgaris; assembly: GCF_038396675.1. Taxonomy (NCBI): domain Eukaryota; kingdom Metazoa; phylum Cnidaria; class Hydrozoa; order Anthoathecata; family Hydridae; genus Hydra; species Hydra vulgaris. The sequence continues at coordinate 3,285,238 of NC_088924.1, forward strand.
TGACCGCTACGTCCCTTAAAATTGGAACGATATAATATCTAATATTGTGTTAAATTACAAAATACGTACAACCTAGTCATTTATGTTACTACAAAATACTTACTTCCTATTCATTTGTGTGTCCAGAAAGATGATCATGTGCATAATTAAATTGAAAAGCTCACAAGGATAGCTAATATTTATAGTCCACTTGGATTGATAAGGACCCTCAAACAAGTTAACAGAAAAAATCCATATCATTATTGCTATATTATTTAAATAAATCCACAAGACTTTAAGGACTATTGTTTAACAGTAAAGCTAATTAACTACAAGCTACTTTCTTTTTCTAACATTACTGTGCTAAAATTATCTATCCATGATTGAAATGAACCAATGATTTGTGCTAATGTCAAACTTAATGAATAAACCTAACAGAAAAAATGCTGACACAAGCCATTCAACTTCTAGAGTTTTGAATGTTAAACTAAAGATTTAAAATTGCACAATTTAATGCTGTATTATTTTTTGTGTTTATCCATAACCGTAATTAATAATAAGTGGTTCTTCACCTAAAATGAAAGAATGCAATAAAAAGCTTTTAAGCCATAATGCATTGGTTACTAAATATAATATAACGGTAAGATCTTGTTTGATAATATGGTAATTACCGTTTGTTATACTATTGTTTCAGTTACAAAATTTAAAAGTAGTTAACTACTTCAATCGCAAAACATTAAAGTAGCTAGAATGCTTCTAAATACTGTTATAAGGGCAGTTAGAAGATTGTCATAGTGAAGATATGACTATTTCATTATGACAAGGTTCTAATATCTAACGCAATGCGGTAGTGGTGTAGTGGTAGAGCGCTCGCTTCATAAACGAGAGATTCCGAGTTCGATCCCCACCACGTCACTGCCTTGTTCGTCAAGGTTCGTGTTTCGGAGTTATTGAGTTGAGAGAGGATTATAACCACACTTAAGTAGCCTCCTTGTCTGCAGAGGCCGTCTGGGCCTTGGGGAGGTAAATTAACAAAAAAAAAAATTAAAAAAAAAATGCATTTTTGGAGTATTTATTTTTCAATGAAGAGTTAAATATTTTTTAGTTACAAATAGCGGTACCAAAGGCAAATGCTCATGGGTGAAAAATATCTTAAATTGATACTTATAAACTTATATGGTAGGAACATAATAATATTTGACATTGATATACTCACGGAACTACTCACAAATCAGTTTGAACCTTGTCAAACCAACGCCAACTGTTGGCGTTTTGATTTCGTAAAGTCAGTCATGGCTCTTTGAAACGACCCCGACTGCTAGGGAAAAGCGGGACAACATGGCGAATGGGGTAAGATGGCTTTTCATATATCAACTCAACAAAAAAACTTAAAAATGGGTGAAAACGAAACTATAATTACACTTTATATTTTAAAACGTCAAATGGTTTTTTTAAAATACTAATAATTCAATTTTATACGCAAAAGTTAACTTTTTTCGTTTCAAAAAAAATACTTTACTTTCAGTTTTCATAACAAATGGTGTCCTTTGAGTGTAGCTTTTTTAAGAATATTTTTTTTCGACGCGTGTTTAATTTATCTTTCTTTAGTTAGATTTAGTTGATAATTTTTAAATTTTTATAAAATTGGAGTCAGAAATCGCATAAGTCATCTCATCGTTACTATTATTATATTTTGCCGGTAATAAATTCAAAAATAATTTTTGTCATAATCCTGTTCAGATACTTAAAAAAGTTCATGTACTCATAGCTTCATGTTTATCGCCAATTCATGTGCTCACAGCTTCATATTTATCGCCAATTCCTATTGGTCTTGATATAAGATTTTTTTTTGTTTTAGGCGAACTCTTGGACCATTGATTGTCATTTTGAACGCTTTTGTTATGTGTAGCAGATAAATATTGAAAATAAGCTTCCAGAAAAAAAAGCATTGTGGTGATGATTCCAAAAGCACAAGCAAGACCAGAAAACGTTTTTCGACTGTCTAGAAAATAACTTGTTAATTCACCAATCAGACAACTGCTTATAAGCCAAACAAAAGCAGCGAGTAAATCAACATAAAATAAACAAATCGATAACAAAAAAGATTTTTTGGTAAACTGTCTCCAAAATGCTGTAATGTTCAATAAAATATCAATGCAGATGTACATAAAACTTGTCCAAGTGACAAAAATATAAAAAGCGAATGTTGAGAAAAACTCTTTTTTAGAACTTGGCACCAAACAACCAACAAGAAAAACTGTAACAAGCTGTAGTATCTTAACGCGTCCTACCCACTGGTAAAAATACGAAAAGTCTAGTTTGACTATGTTTCGAAATGTCGCTTTATTGTTTTTATCAGAATTTTCATCTTCAAGGTCTGCCATGATTTGTAAACTTTGGTTGTTACGAGTTAAAACTACGTTCGACAAAAAATTTAGCTAATTAACCCATTGAAATATAACAATAGCACAGAATCAAATTGTACAATAGAATATTTCCTATTAAATCATTACAATAACGAGCGTCAAAGCAATTAACTGAAACGTTTTCCTTATTGAGTTAACAACGTGAGACGCATTTTGATAATACAAAAGCAAATAATCACATTTTAAATTTCAAAAGAATTTTTTAACAAAAGCATTGATTGTTTGTTTAATATAAATACCTTGTTTTTTAAAAATGATTTTATTTAGCTTTATCTGTATTGATCTAGGTTACAAGTAATGAAAAATAAGAAACCACAAAGTTCTTAAATTAAAAGTCAAACTTCAAAATTGCTATATTTGTTAATTTGTTTTTACTTTTTTTTTTTTGTAGTTAAAATTACAGCAATATCGTTTATCTAAATGCAGATAAAGATTGATATCAATATAACACATATTTTAGAGGATTTCAGCGAATGTTGTTTTTACTTTTCTATTGGAATAAACTTTTTTGTGTCTCTGACAGAATTTTTTGATGTTTTAGGTATAACACTTTAAGACATTGTGCAAACTCCTAACTTAAACTTATCCCAAATGAGATTGTTTTGCAAAAATTTAGTGATTTAGTGGACAAAGATTGAAGATAGTATAAGATTTTATAGATATATTATGAAAGAGGGTAGGTGGACGAGATAAAAGTATTACTGTTTTTGGTGATGGAAAACAAAGTAAAAAGATTGTTTGATCAAACTTTGCCTTATAAGGTGATCCGAGTTAAGTCTTTTTCTAATATTAAAAACTTTAAATAGTTTTTTGAAATATAATGAAAATATACTCTTATAAAACTTGCCAAAAATCATGAAATTTTTTTTGTTTTTTCAATTCAGAATGTTTTTTTACTGTTTTATACTTTTTTTATATATTTAAAAATTCTTTTTATTCAATCTTATCTGTTTAATTTAATTTATTTTTATTTTTTATTATATTTTTATTGCTTATTTATGTTTCTGTGCAGAGGAGTGTACATATATCTACTGATGATGTGGGCTGGAGTAGGGTAAGAGATAGATGCAGCAAAGTATACATCGACTGACTATATACATCCAATGTGGGTTTGGTAGGGGCAGTAGCCTATTAAGTTAAATAAAAAAAATTCAATCAAATTTTAGGCTATTTTCTGGTCTTTTCATTTAAACTTTAAATAAAAACGTCTAATGTGTATTTTTTATAGCAAAATTTAAAGTCGACCAACAGAGTAAATTTATTTATATAATATGTAATATTTATTTATGTAATATTTATTTATGTAATATTTATTTATGTAATATTTATTTATGTAATATTTATTTATGTAATATTTATTTATGTAATATTTATTTATGTAATATTTATATATGTAATATTTTTTTAATTAGTAATAGTATTTTAATTTATCTTTTGCATGGTGAGCGCATAGAACATCTTTTTTTTTTTTCTTCATTCCTATTCAAACTGCATTTTATTTATCTTTTAATGTAGAATGATCTCGGAGTGTTTAAATGAAGTTTCACTCAACTTTAGTCTATTGCAATACCTGATTTAGAGTTTGAATTTTATTTTCTTGGGCGTTGCAGAAATACTAAAACACCCTTTTGAAAGAATTTCATTTACTTCATATCTTGGAGGAGTATGCAATTAGATTCTGAATTGAATTTTCAGAACACGGTATTTATTAGTAATTTTAAATTTGACTTTATTATACATACTTTTATACCTTTAGTTTTTTGAACAAAATTTCGGCCGAAACGAGATACTTATTCAATTTTTAACTTATTTCATTAATTTAATTCTTGTTTCATTTAAATCTATTATGTTGTTTTTATTTGTTTCTTATGATTTTATTTATTGAAATTATTAACGTAAATAAAATTATAAACATGCATAATATTTATATTTGCAATTATTTCTTTGTTTCCAATTTTTTCCATTTAGGTTACAATTGAAATATTTACTGTATTAGGCATCCTATACTTTTTAATTATTTAAAATATAAGTAACACCATAGTCATAAGAAATAGATAGTCTGGAAGCAAACAATGACCGATTGTTTGGACTTATTGTATGCGATTTTTGCTATCCCCAGATCTCTAACCCTGCACAAGCTATTAAAAATCCTATTGTTTATCTAATAAACTAACTATTTTTCTTGAAAAAACTTAAAATATATTTGCAACTGCCAGGTGAAAACTGTTCAATTTATGGATGTTCTCCCTCAAGAAGATATACTGGAGTTGCTTTCTTTAAAGTTCCTAAAGAAATGGACGGTTTCGCAAAAAATGGGCTTCAGAATTAATTTACATTTTAACAAAAGATCGAGTTGTTAATGATATTCTTCGAAAGAAAATAAACAATTTTGAACATAAAAAGTTGTGGATATGTGAGCTTCACTTTTCCCCTGAGCAATTTCGGTGTTATGAAACAAAAAAAAATTAAAAGATGGGGAACTACCATCGTTAAATTTACCAAAAAAAGGCTTAGAATCGTCAACTTCAAGTGCTGTTATTCGATCCTCATCGTCGATATCTGAGTGAGAAAATTCTCAATTACTTCTTGAGAGTTCTTCTTTTACACAGCTCTATTTTTATAGAAACTTTGCTGACTTAAAAAACGTGTTCTGCATTTGTCTTTATTAAATAAGTTATCGAAGATTGAATTTTTTGATAATTTATGTTATACTTCATTCAAGTTATTTGAAGAAATGATTCCAAAATTTGAAATTTTTTCAGAAGATTCTTTATATTTTACTATTCGTGTGTATGGATGGATGTTACCTGAAATACACAATATATATTTGAAATATAAAAGGTCATTTCTAAATGCGGTTTTTTGACAGTTTATTTTTAAAATAGAATCTTTAGAATTTTGCAATGGAATAATAGTTCCTGATCCTATTGAAGTTTTAAATTTTCAGAAGCATGTTGTTCCTAAAACTTTTGATATTTTGTTTATAAAAATTCTTTATTAAAATCTAAACTGCATCAATTGAATTTTATCGCAGCAACTCTTGTGAATTATTAGCCTTTGGGAGAAATCTGCCTTGCAGAATTTGTCATGAACTTAATGTTAAAGTAAGTTATTTTAATATAGTCTCTAAAAGATCTGCTCTTAAAACTCCTGCTAAATTAAATGCACCAATTTCTTCGACTTCTCCTAGTAGACTTAAACTGACTTGCAGCAATGCAGACTTCAATGGAAGCAATACAAAGAGGAAATTTAACTAATGAAATCTGCTTTAAATATATCTAGTAAGAAAATTTGTTCAGAACTTAGTAAAGACTTAATCCGATTTATTCAGCTAGTGATAAAAAAACATCCCACCATTATTGAAGTTGTTTTGGGAAGAGCAGCAGAAGTATTTGAGTTGTTCCAATCTTTTATCTGTCAGATACCAATAATAAAAAATTGTCTAAATCTAGCTGCTAAATCACCATCTACTTATAGCAATTTGCAATATGATCAACATACAAGTGTGGGCATTTTAATTCTTCCGAGCTTAAGAACTTTAAGAGATAACAAAAATTACATCCAAACTACTAGGGGATTTAATCCAGCTGTCTTAAGTGAACTTGCAAAAAAAACACAAAATTTTCTTCCTCATGAAAAATTTCTTTGCATTATTTTTGATGAAATGAAGATCCAAAAAGATTTAGTTCGGGACAAATATACTGGAGAGCTTATTGGTTTTGTCAATTTAGGTGATAAAGAAATCAATATTTCAACTTTAAAAAATGTTAGAGAATTAGCTATTCATATATAGTAGATATATAAAAGTAGCTTAACTGAACTTATCGTTCAGTTAAGCTACTTTTACAACTACTGAAGTTACATCATTTCAGCTGATGCCTATTTTTTGGAGAGCTGTTTGTTACCTTGAAAGTATACATTAAAAAGTTATTTCTGCAACAGCTGATGGTGCCTCTCCAAACAGAAAATTTTTTTGAATGCATAAGAACTTTAATATGAATGTGTGTAATGATTTAGTTTACAGAGCTCACGATATTTACTCCAACAAAAAACGTTACATATATTTCTTTTCAGATGCTCCACGTTAATTAGAACCGCTTGCAACTGCTTTGCAAATTCTGGTTCTGGACAAAGTACAAGTTTTATGTGGAACAATGGTTTGCACATACTTTGGAGTCATATTTCTCAACCTTATTATGAGGACTTAGAATGTGGCTTAAGATTAGGAAATAAATTTACAAGTGATCACATTAATTTAACACCTTATTCAGTAATGTGTGTTTATTTGACTGCTCAAGTATTAACTGAAACAGTTGGCAATGTTTTAAAATAATTGGTCCACCAGAATGCGCAGGAACTTCTGAACTTTGTCTCATGATGGATAAATTTTTTGACTGCTTGAATATTTCAAGTAAAAATAAAGCTATTAAAAATTTAAAAGAAAATCTAAAGCCATATGAATCTGTTAATGATGTACGTTTTGAATAACTTGACAGTTTTCTTTTATACTTTAAGAAGTGGAAAGAGTCTATTGACAATTGAAATGATCGGAGTTATACTGCTAATGCTAAGACAAATATCTTTATATCTTTGCAAACATATGAAGGTATCAAGATAACAGTACATTCATTCAAAGAAGTTTATAAGGTTCTCTTAGAATATGGTGTTCCATATTCTAAGAGAACCTTATATTCCAAATTAGTCTTCTAAATTGTCAAGACAATTTAGAAGACTATTTTGGAAGGCAGCGTGCCATAGGCAGCAGGCGTGATAATACCTATGTCAGAGATGCCGGGTATAATGACAATACTATTAAATCACAATATTCTATACGATCTATAGTCGGTAACGTTCAAGGTCAAAGACATAATTTTAATAAAATAATTGATTCGCCACTGCCAAAAAGAAGAAAAAAATCAGACTAAAAATAAAATAAAAAGCTACATATCATAGTTTTTCTATAGGAAATCGATTAAGCTTAATTTTGGAAATTTTCCCTGACTTTTGAGGGTAAAAAAGCAAAATCCCTGACTTCTCTCACTTAAATCATTTCCTCCTACTTTTCCATGATCTCCCTGATTTCCAGTATGCTGGTAACCCTGAGTAGGAATTGTTTAAACTGGGCAATAAATCAAAACCATTTACTTTGCTATTATATTTTATTTTGATGCCATATGATTAAAATAAATAAACATCAAAACATGAAATAAAAACAAACAAATAAATTGCTATAGGATATATTATAAATACGATGTATATCATTTTATAATATTTCAAAATATGAATGATATAATCGCTTCTTAATCAATTAGTATTTATACTAATCGATAATTGAATGGATTTTATTCCATTAAATAAAAATTCCTTTTTACATAATTTATATGCAAAAAAAAACTTTATTCAACTGCCGACAATTTTTTTAAAAATAACCAAGTTGTTTTAGCCATAATATTTCTTAAAATAACCAAGTTGTTTTAGCCATAATATTTCTTAAAATAACCAAGTTGTTTTAGCTATAATATTTTTATTAAATTTGTGGCTATAAAAATAACCGTTTTTATCTTCTGAAGCAGATGGATAAACCGAAGACTAAATTTATAGATCAACTGCATTGCCGCATGTCGCTTTTTTAATTTCTGTTCTTATAGAAGATTTACGTGCTTGTCGCTTGTTGATTTGATGTTTCTCGCGAATATCTTTAGCATATGAAAAGCTTCTTACCCTTGTGAAAAAAGCAAGCATACTTTCAAATAGAAAGAAAAATATTTCTTTATCAATTTGCACTGCAGTACTATAACATATATTGTTTAAGCTACTTATAATCACTGAGTTCTTAAGCATTTCATTTACCAGAGCTTTACTATTAATAGATGTTACAAAAGATTTGCTTTGTTTACAAAAAATTGTTTCACATTGGATAAAGATATTTTGAGTATAGATGTTAGTTTTAAATAAATCACCTCTATTCTTAGAATTAACATATTTTTGGGTGTCATCTGAATCAATTTTGCATGCTGAAAATATTTCTATGCACTGTTTTTTATACTGCTCATTAGTTTTTGAATTTTTGAACTTTGAGTAAAATTTTTGAACAACATAGCCTAACAAATATTGAATTATACTTAATTCTTTATCAAAAAAAATGTAAAATGATGAAACATTGCTATTAGAAAAATTATTAAGTTTACTTCCTGAAAGATCTCAAAGTATGTGATTTCCAACTTCAGTAAGCAAAGTATTGGTCAATAAAACATTTTTAAACTTTGACGGCTATAAATTTTCATAAAGAAGTCCATAAAATTGAGAATAAAATTTTTTTGCATCACCATTGTATTTGGAAATAAAAAACTTGAAATTTTTCGAAAAGAGAAATTGAAACTTCAGAACTAAACAAAAATTCTACTTTGAAAATTTAATTCGATTTTTTTTAGGTAAGCATAAATCATTTGATAATTTATAAGCTCTTTCTTCAACAATTTTTTCAAGATCAGGATAACTAAATTGTATAAAGTATTTTTCATCACTAATTGAATTGATTTGTTCGTGTTTCAAAGTTTTATGTCTTTTCAGGCCATATTTCGTTCTATAAACTTTACAACACAAGTCGCAAGAAAAATTGGATACAAAACAAACTTTAGATAATAAATTATCTAGATCTTATTCAATTTCCATGTTATTGTTGAAAATTCCATCAGTTAAAGCCATATACAAATCATCAAGCGATTTTTCTAAATGAAGTTCACTGCTCATTTTTAAAACTTGTGCAGGGTCGACGGGCCGAATTTTAAAATTCAAGTTAAATACGGCAAAGTAGTAGAAACGACCCGTCCTTCCAGACTATCTATTTCTTATGACTATGGTAACACAAAATGAGATTATTCTCAGAGGCGGGTTACATTTTTTATTAATGAAGAGCTTGTTTGTTGCCAAAAACTGGGTAGCAACTCTTTTTGCACCACAATATTCTTAAACTTCTAGAAATCCATAGATAATTGATTACTGCAAGTAAAAATAGGGGAGAGACGCCTATGATGGCATATTACCTATAGTGACAAACCGATCATATTTCCATAAATATTGGTTATGACGAAAAAGTGATTAGACCTACATGTCTATACTGACTTTACATTAGTTTTAGTTAACATAATTATTCCCTTATGCACAAACATTGCTTTTATAAGCAACAAAAATCGATTTTAGGATGTGTTATTGTATTATTTTAATCCCATTATATTTTTAACGTTTTGATTTTATTATTAACTGTGCAGAAATAAAATTTTCATGCATTCTATATCCAAGTTTTGTGCATTTAGTGAAATACTTATTTTAATTTTATCTTTTGAACAAGACGGACACAGACTTTTGAATAAGACACAGCTTGTTCAAATAAAAATGATTACTTCTTACTATGATGGCATACTGACGAGTTAGGTGTGTTGCAATATTTACCAGTTGGGAAAACCTTTTTTTTTCCTTTTTACTTATTTGTTAAGTAAAAAGGAGTTTTTACGTCACTAAAAATTTTTTGGTTCAAAAAATACATAAAACGCAATATCTCTTATGCACATTCGCGAAATTCTACACTGCTACTGTGTAGCACGAAATGGTAAATTAGGATAATTACGCAAAATTTTTGGAATTTCTGAGGAAAGACTCTAAAGTTAAATGAAATTGTCAAGTTACTCTTGATGCTAACCAGCCCCATCCTTCCCTATGCCATCATAGAAGCAGTAGTTGCCTATAATGGCATACTTATGCTTTTTTTTAAAATGAGAATAACTAATAAAAAAACAAAACTGATAAAAACTCCTAGGGTGGTTATTGTCCTACACATAACAAGAAACGTATCCATATCAAAATTTTTATTCTTGGTCTTTATGATACTAAATAATGAGGCTTCAAAGTTAAGTATGCCATCATAAGCGTCTTTACCCTACATTGTGTTTGTTAAGAATTTTGTATTTTTACCTAAGTTTTTCATTGCCCTGTAAAACAAAAGTTTTTCGATTTAATTTACACAGTCTGTGTCACATTTCTTAAAAAGAAAGTAAAAATTATACTCCGGCATTCCGGCCTGAATTATTGCAATTCCGGCCGGAGCTGGAATGACCCAAAAGTTGCAAGTTCTGGCCGGAATTTTGGCCGGAACGAAATTCGAGTGCATCTCTGGTCAAAAAACAACATTTCTATCAATTTTCAAAATAAATATTACAATTCTGACCAAGAAAGCGCTTATAATTAAGAAAAATTACCAATAAACGATCAGAGCAGATCAGATCGGAATTATGTTCAAAACTCTAAAGTGATCGGACGTGTTTTTACTTTTCTTTGCGTGGATAAATTTAAGAAACTTTAAATCTACAAATTTATTTATTACTTATATATTTAAATAATAATATAAATCAAATGAGCAAATAAACTAAATAAGTCTCCGTTGTAATGATGAGGGAACTACTTAATAATAAAAAAGAAACCATAATGTCGTTTTTCAAAGAAACAGTGTAAGACTTTAATTTAAAAATTGAAACTCTGCAACATAATGTTAACAGTTTAAGTTATGAACTTCAAGAGAAAAAAAAAACTGCAATGAATTTTGTTGGTGATTTGTGCAATGAAAAAATAAAGACTCACGAAGAAAAAGTTAAACAAGTAAGTGATGAATTATCTAATATTAAAAAATACAAAGAAAAATTTCGTCGGATAATAGTGAGTTGATTCTAAAAAGTGTGGACATAGAAGACAGGAATAGAAAGCGTAATTTACGAATTGGCGGTCTTAAAGAGAGCAGTGACGAAAAATAGTTGAAATTTACGAAAGAAAAAGTTGAAAAACTTTTTAATGAAAATCTCGGGTTTAAACAGAATATTAAAATTGACAGTGCGCGTAGAGTAGGTCTTGCTAATGTAACGGTATCTTTTTTTTCCGTAAGTTTACATTTGACGTAATATATATAAACTACATAATTTTTTTCAAATACAAACAAGGCTTCTAAAAGAAGATCAAATGATCTTATCGTCAGAAGCCTTTTACAAAATAGAGTACGTAAAAGTATTATAAAAACGCCTTTTTACAATAAGAGAACGTAAAAAATTAACATAAAAATATTAAAATAGCACTGAGATAAATAGAAATAAATTGGCAACAAAATTTATAAAATGTATAAAACAAAGATTGAACATACATTTCAAAATTATTATATATCATAAGACAAATTAAAAATATTGTAAGATATTTTCAATAGAGAGAATAAGATCTTTTAATTTAATTTTAAAACAGAATAAGTTAGGGGTAAGCCGAAGTTAGGCAAAATAATTTTGTTCCAGAGATGAGCTGCACGATAAGTGATACAGAATTGATTGAATTTTGTTCGACAGAGTGGTTTATTTAAATAGTTATTATTCCTCATGTTAAACTCACTTAAAGGTTTCAAAATAAAAAGGTCTTTAAAAATTAAAGGAGATAAATCATACTTCCACATATAAACAAATGACAAATTTTTATATACGTTTAGTTTATAAATATCGAGGATTTTCATTTGATTGAAAAATATTGAGGAATTTGAGAACCGATCCGCAAAATTAATTACACGGATCGCATGTTTCTGACGGCGATGGAGACATTGTAACTTGCTTTGATCAGTACTACCCCAGGCAATAATTCCATAACTTACATAACTATGAATAAAAGTATAATAAAGTTTAGTTAAATTATTTTTATCTAAATGAGTACGCGCCTTATATAGAATTCCATTACCTTTTGAAACTTTCGAGCAGACATTGTATTATGTTTCCATGTGATGTTCTCGTCAATGAAACCCCCTAAGGTATTTAGTTACAGAATCTCTTTTTATTTCGTTATGGTCAATAGAAATTTTTGGTAAATTTTGGGGTAGAGAACGTTTTTTGGAGAGCGGGTGCAAAAAAATCCATTTTGTTTTGTTTACATTTAATGTTAATTTGTTACTTTTAAACCATTTAGATATGTTTTGAAGTTCTTTGTTCATAACGGAGAATAGTAGGTAGATGTCACTGTTAGAGAGAAATAAGTTTGTGTCATCAGCAAACATAATACTTAGAAAATTTGATGCTTTATGCAAGTCGTTGATATATATTAAGAACAAAAGAGGGCCTAAGACGGAACCTTGCGGAACGCCACAGGAAACATTTAAAAACTGTGTATGATTAAGTTCATTACAAGATACAAATTGTTTTCTGTTGGATAAATAACTTTGAAACCATTTACTTAGGTCTTGCTAATAAGAGCGTGCGCGAACAATTGTACTTAAACTACACGACTTTGAGGACAAAAAATAATCTTGGATAAAGATTATTTTTTTGTCCTCAAAGTCGTGTAGTTTAAGTACAATTGTTCGCGCATTGTACCGTTATAATTAATTTTGCGGATCGGTACGATAGATCTTCCTATCTTAAAGGTACCAACATTTATATTAATGAAAACTTCAGCGAAACCACAAGGAAAATTGGAAAAGAACTTTTTACTAAAGCAAAAATTCATTGGCAAAACGGATACTTCGAGAAAGGGATATACAACAAGCTCGTAGTACATTAGTTTAATAAAAAGAATTCCGACGATGCTCAAAATTTAAAATCTGGATTGATTTGATCTAAATTTATATATATATATATATATATATATATATATATATATATATATATATATATATATATATATATATATATATATATATATATACATATATATATATATATATATATATATATATATATTAAGTAAAATTATTGAAAGTATTTGTTTAATCTAAATTCTTTATTTTCAAAAGTGAAAATGAAAACTCTTAAAAATAGAGATTTTGAAAATCTAAACTTTGACCCATTTCGGGAGGATATTATTAATAACTTATCTAATGAAAACATAAATATTTTTCAAGAAAGTCAAATGAACTTAATCGACACACCGTATTTTAGTCCTTTCGACTTCAAAGTATATAAAGATCTTAATTCAATTTCTATATTATCAAATCAAATCAAATCAATATATTTTCACTTTAATAATAACTGTATATATACAACCGTGCGGGACATTTACAAACAGTTATAAACTGATTGATGAAACGCGTGAAACTGAAACTGATGAAACGCGTAAAGACCTATGATGGTATAAATATAGCATAATAATAATGATAATAATAATAAGTAATACAAAATAAATAAAAATAAACAGTAATAATAATAGTAATAAATAGTAATAATAATATTAAATACAGTAATATAATAAGTACTATCTATATATTTTACTATATATAGGTATATATTTTACTAAATATTTATCTATATATATTATAGTGATTATCATAAGGATAATGCAAAAAAAAATATATATATAAAAAAAATATAAAAATCATAACAATATCAATAACAAAAAATATAACAGTAAAAAGAAAGAAAGAAAGGAAGAAGAGTCAAAGAAGTAGAAGTCAAAGGAGTTTTGTTGTGATCCAGCATTTTTTAAGCATAGAAAAATTGAATATGAATTAAAGAAAAAGAAAAAAAAAAAGAAAAAAATTGTTATAGAGAATTAAGCGGGACGATTGCATAGAAAATAGTTTATTGTTTATTTATTACATGTTATATGGTTTAGTAGTGCCACAAATTTTAGAGCCATATACCTACATATTACAGGATGATGAAAATGAGGGTACTTGATTGTGACGAAATGAACATTTATATATTTTTATGTTTTATTTTTAGTTTTATGTTTTTATTTTTATTTTAGTTTTATTTTATGAGTTTTATATTTTTATTTCTATTTTATGGGTTTTATAATTTTATTTCTATTTTTGGTTTTATATTTTTATTCTTATTTTTATTTTTATTTATGAGATATTTTTATTTATTTCTATGTTACTTTTATTATATTAAATATACTTATAGTTATAGTTCATTGATAATTTTTACTGAAGATAAATTTTTTTACATGGTTATAAAGGCATTTCTATTTGATATTTTGGAGAATATTTTTTTAGTTTCAACAGGAAGAGAGTTCCAACACTGAATTGATTGATACTTGATTGACTTTATGCCATACTTTTATTTTTAAAGGCATAGAAAGACTACAATAAGATACAGACCTAAGTTTATAACTATGAACATCATTTGTGAATTTAAAATAGCTAGTGAAACAGCTAGGCGTATTATGGTAGACAATGTCCCATACAAGAACACAGTTTGATAAGTAGATAAGTTCGTCAAGCTTTAAAATTTTAGAAAGATTATACAGTATGTCAGAACAAAAACTGTTAGGTTGAAAGTGAATTATTCTTAAAGATTTATTCTGGAGATTTGTAAGGTTTTTTTTATAAATGGATGGACTTTGCCCCCATATCTGACAACCATAGCGTAGGTGGGAGTTAAAAATAGCATGCCAAATATTCACAAGGGTTTCATAATTCACAAAATGCCTTATTTTGGTAAGCATTACATTTGCTCGACTTAATTTGTTTGATATGGCTCGACTTAATTTGTTTGATATTACAAGTAAACATTAGAAGCATGCAGCAAAATATTGAGTAGTTGAAAGAATTTTTAAGTATTTTAGATTACGCGTTTGATGTCATACCTCTTACAGAGACTTAGTATGATACAGAAAGTTCTGTTGAATTGAATTCCTTCTATAGTTTGCAATCTTATAAATTAGTTAGTCAACCAAGAGCCAGCGGGAAAAAAAGTGGAGGATTAGGGGTTTATGTCTCCGATAAATATATGTATAAAATTAAAAAGTACAATGTTTCTCTAATTCTAACTAAGAAAGTCTTTTCATCGAAATTATAAACAATAAATATAATAATATATTAGTAGGATGTATTTATCGCCTGCCAAATGGTAAAATTAAACTATTTGAAAATTTTATGAAAAAATTTATCATAAAAATTAGTAATAAAAATAAAAATCTATATATTATTGGAGACATAAACCTTGATGCACTGACTTATCAAAAATTTCCTAAATTAAATCCTTTTTTGAAATGCTATTTAAACTCAACGTCTTATCAATAAATTATAAACCCACACGTGTTAAAAAAACTCAGCAAGTGCGATTGACAATATCTTCATTAATAACAACCAAAAATTAACATTTGAAACTGGAATTTTCCTATCAGATATTAGTGATCATTTTTCTATCTTCTTTAAAGAAAATTATTTAAAAACTGCGTCTGATTGTCAACTAAATATTATCAATTTGAAAAAGCGTAACATTAAATTCTGTAATATTAACAAACTAACGTGTAGATTAAAACAAGAATCATGGAGTAATGTATATAAATGCAATGATAATAACCAATAATACTATTAAACATCTCTATTCAGATATGAGCATGGAATTAAATAAAGTTAATATTTGGTTTATGGCAAACAAACTGTCACATAATGTTGAGAAAACAAATTATACTCTATTTTATAAAAAAACAAACAAGAATTAAACATTCCACTTAAGTTGCATGAACTTTATTTAAATGATAAATTAATTAAAAAGCAAACAAGTATAAAATTCCTAGGAATTCTTGTCGATAAAAGTTTATCCTGGCTACCCAAGAAAAACTATATTCAATCAAAAATCACCAGAACTATTGGCGTAATGTATTGAGTCCGCCCATACGTGAAGATTTTAAGTCTCAAATTGATATATTTTGGGCTAATTCACTGTTTCATTAAATATGTTAAAATATCATGGCCAAGTACGGATAAAACAAAAAGTGAAAAAATTTATAAGCTACAAAAATACGCTTGCCAAATCATATACTCTAAACATAAACGTGAACATGCAAAACCTCTTATAAAAGATATGAAAATGATGGATATATTTGAAATAAATATCTACCAGCATCTAATTTTTATGTATAGATTCTACAACAATCTTTTATCAGTAAATTTTAATGATAAGTTTGAAATAAAGCTAAATGATAAGTATAATCTAAGATCAAATAGAAACATTAACAATAAATTGCCTCGGAAATGTAACAAACTCTCAGAATATTGTATATCTTATCGAGGATCTAAATTATGGAATGAATGTCAAAAGAATTTTAAGTTTACGGTGAAGTCCTTAAGTTCATTTAAGTTTCAAGTAAAAAAAGAAAGTTTTAAAATGTAATGACCTCAAGAATAAAATAATTATTTTTATTTTAACTTATTAATTTTTTGTTTGACTATTTTACCGGTAACTTTGCTACTTATTTGCTTCTTAATACGAGCTTTATATTATACGTGTTTATATACTTCTTAATACGATCTCTTTAGTATATTTATTATGAGTTTTATATTTATATTATACTTGATATTAATGCTGTATATTTACGATTTATTAAAACGATTTATTACTCTTCTCATTTATTATATTATTTTACGATTTATTATTCTTTTAAAAAGGGACTCTATGAAAAGATTGCAATAACGTAATGTTATCCTTATCTTCTTTGAGTTCCTATCTGCTTTAACATTATTTTATTGTAATACTAGTGTAAACTCTTGTAATTGAATTTATTTTATATATATTTACACGAGCGTTTTAAAAATTATTATACTATGTTAAACAAAAAGAAAAAAAAGAACATTATCAAACTATGATGTTCATTTCACCATGGCCTACTGTTATTATACGGCCTGATTTGTTGCATTTTCCGTAAAAAATTAAGAGGCCAGTTTTTTTACGGTTTATTTCTAAAATTTGAATTATGTATGAAAGGTTTATTAACAACAACAACGATAACAATTTATTTACCAGTGAATATTATACAAAGGTGTTGAATAAAATATTGAATTATAATATTGTAACAATTACTATATAAATATTTGCTTGCATGCATTGGTTTATGCTTTTATAGTCATTTAATATGTAATATATTCTGAACTGATTATTATGTGAATGTATTCTGACTGATTGCCTGCTTCATTATATTCCATTAGAGAGTGGAATAATGAAATAGACACACAGACAGTCTGTTATTATTACTGTATATAGTTGAACTGCTTTTTTATGCGATTTTATTTAAGTGGAGATAATTCCAATAATAAATGTAAGTGAACTTTATATTTAAAAATAACTGTGTTACATTTTTTTGATTTGTTTTAGTAATAAAATGGTTAATAAATGTGTTGTTACAAACTGTAAAACTGGTTACTCTAATGGTCGAAAAAAGTCAACATTTCATTTTCCTGAAGAATTTGATTTGCGAGAACGATGGATATACTTTGTTAATAGAAAAGATTGGGCTCCATCAAAATATTCAGCTATTTGAGTGAACCATTTTGATGAAAAATTTATTAATTACGGAAAAAGATGCACCTTGAAATGGAATCTTCTTCCAGTTCCAACTATTCAAACCGATGAAATAAGTGGATCGTCAACTCTAAGGGTTCCAAAGTTGCCCCGAAAAGCACCAACTTTGAGATATTTAGGAAAAGATGAGTTTGAAGATTTTCAAAGTGTTGATAAAATAATTAATCTTGATTCTTTGACAGAACAACATTCTCCACCAGGCTTTACATTTAAAAAAGTTCATGATAGTGTTGTTTATTATAAACTATGTTTTGATATAAAATCAGGCATTCCAACTGTTTTTGAGTCAATAACTGTAAATAAAGATCTTTATGTTTCATTGTCATATAAAGGCTATCATATTTCTTTACCTGAATGGTTTCGTAGTGGTCATAATTGCAAATTAACAAACTGTAGTATGTTAGAAAATTTTACTGTCTATATTAGAAATAAAGCCAATGATATGAATTCAATTTTGACAGAGTTAAATGAAATTAGATACTATTCTCCTCAAGGCAAACCTCCATATTCTGCATCCATTATACGTTGTGCGTTAATTTTACGTCACACTCCAGCACAGTCTTATAAGTTATTGTTAGAACAACTACCTTTACCATCTTTTAGTTTACTTAGAAAAATCCAAAGTGGTGATATAAATGCGTATAAAGCTATAACAGTTTTGTTACAAAAACATTGTGTATAAAGTGATTGTGTGCTTCTTGTGGATGAAATGTATCTGCAGAAATCAGCCCAATATCAAAGAGGGAAATATATTGGTGAAGATTCAGAAAGTAATCTTTATAAAGGTATTGTTGTTTTTATGATTGTAGGGCTTCAAAAAGCTATTCCTTATGTTGTGAGATCATCACCTGAAGTTTGCACAACAGGATCATGGTTGAAAAAAGAAATTGATGAATGAATTACCTCATTGCACCAATCAGGTTTTAAAGTAAGAGCTATTGTTACAGATAATCATTCTACCAATGTTAATGCATTTTCAGAGTTACTTAAGTCATATACTGGAGATGGAAAACTATTTATTTATCATCCAGTTTATAATGGAGTTTTAAAAACATATCTATTATATGATATAATCCATTTAATAAAAAATGTTAGGAATAACTTGTTGAATGGAAAAAAATTTGTTTTTCCTTCTTTTTCGTTTGATTTCTTCAGAGACAGAGTTGAAGTTCCAGCTGGTTTTATTACTTGGGATTTGTTTCATAAAGTTTATGAAAAAGATCAATTATTAAATGGAAACTTGAAAAAAGCGAGGAAAATTAATTATCAGGTCACTCATCCTGGAAACAATAAACAAGATGTTAACCTTGCATTAGCAATTTTTGAAGAAACAACTACAGCTGCGATACTAAGTTATTTTCCTGAAAGAAATGATGCAGCACAATTTTTATCATTGTTTCATAAGTTATTTATCACACTTAATTCAAAGCAGATGTTTAATACATCCAATCAGCTCGGCAATGCTGCTGTAAAAGGAGATAAAAAACCCACATTTTATAGAGAAATAACAAATTGGATTGAAATTTGGTCAACATGTGAATATTTTACTTTAACCAAACAAACTTCTCATCCTCTTATCACAACATTACGTGCAACTGCATCTCTTATTGATGATTTGCTTCAAGAAAGCTATACATTTGTTCTTACTTCCAGGTTACAAAGTGATCCTTTGGAGCTACACTTTAGTAAGTATAGACAAATGAGCGGTGGTCGATTTCTTGTAAATCTTTTAGAAGTTTGCAACAGTGAAAAGATTTTAGCAGTAAGAAGTCTTCTAAAGGAAGATATTAATTTCTGGGATGAAAATATTTATCAAACATTTGAATACTCTACATTAGAAAACATTATGCAAGATATTACATTGTTGTCTTCAGAGATATTAGAGTGTCAGCTTTCTGAAGATAGCATGGAAGTTGCTGTTACCATAGCAGGCTACATTGCTAAAAAATTGAAAAAAAGATTTAAATGTCTATCTTGTGGTCAAAAAATGGTTTCTACAGACCAAGATGTTTTTAATAACGAATATCTAAAAATATTATCCAGAGGTGGACTTATATGTCCAAGTCAATCCTTGTCTGATTTTATTTGTCATCTTTTTAGTATTCTAGATATTATTTCTCCTATTCTAATCAAACATTGCAGTTATTCTTTATCAATTAAAAGTTTTGCAGAAGAAATATTCAAGATTTATTATAGCAGTGTTGATTTTACATGCGAGAATCACCAAGAATGGGGAATTAAAAATGGATCTCGAATTGTTATTAATATTTTTTATAATAATTTACAAAAAGAAATTACAGATTCTGTAAGAAAAAATCAGGTAAAAGAGTTTAAAAAAAGACAAAGAACTGATAGCTAATGCTAATAAAAGATTTTTTCTCAAATCCTTAATACATATAAAATTACAAACCTTTGTTTTTATTTCCTCATAAGAGTTGTAAGTAGTCTTTGCAATATGTAAGTTTGTTTTAGTAGCATTTTGATACATAGCTATTTGAAAGCCTATTTCAGTATTTCATATGCTATCGGAATATACTGAAACAGGGAATCAGTTAGCAAAAAATATTGAATAGCATAATGTAATTACATGATGATAATCTCAAGTATTCCTCGACCATCGTAATAAAATAAACATTTGCCGTAAAAAAACTGGCCTCTTAATTTTTTACGGAAAATACAACAAATCAGGCCGTATAATAACAGTAGGCCATGATTTCACCTAAAAAGCGTATTTATTTAAAATCTTATTCGGTCTGGGTTTCTTTGCTATAAACATTTTTTTTAATGTTACGGCAAAATTTATCATATTAATTTTTTTCTTCTTTTCATGGTTCACACAGCTGATCATATTACAAAAATGTGTTGTACTCAGGAAAATATTGTCAAAGAACTTAAAAAGGAACTGAAGATATTAAGGAAAGTCTAAACTATAAACAAGAACTAGTTGACAAAGAAATTCATTGCAACAATAAACAACTAGATAAAAAACTCGAACATACTAATATAGAAAAATTTATGAAGAAAAAGCAACGAAATCTGGAAGATAAATCAAGAAGAAACAACCTACGAATCGATGGAATTGATGAAAATAGGCAAGAATCATGCGGGGACACTAAAGAAAAAGTTCACACATTCTTCTTCTGGCAAAAACCTTGGCTGAAAAACATCGAAATTGAACGTGCCTACCGCACTGGATTGAAGAAAGATAAACGACCGAGGACAATCTTACTTAATCTACAAAAATATGAAGGCAAATAAAAAACTTGAAAGAGTCTCATCGAAAGACACGAATTCCTTCATTTAGGAAGACTTTTCTCGTGAGATCGTTGCTATTAGGAAAAAGTTATTTGCAGAAGTTAAACAACGGAGCGCAAATGCTGAAAATGTAACGGTAAGGTATGATAAAATTATTTATCCTAATACTAATTCTAAAATTGATCTTATTAAATAACTAGTTAAGCACTTTTAAAAAGCAATCTTTTGTGTTTTTTTCCCATTTGTTATCATGGCTACGGCTAATAACTTTGAATTCCTTTTTTTTAATTTATATGAAACAAACCTCTCTTATTTAGATAAAAAACCAAGACCCTGAAAATAATTTTTATCACAGTATTTTATCCGATTGTTTGTATCATTTTCTTAACCAACTAGAAGAGTTTTTTTAAAGAATGCTTGTGAAAAAAAAAAAATAATCGAATTGTAATTCTCCACCTCAATATATGAAGTTTGAACTGCACACAGCAAAATCCATGATTCTTGTTTAAGCAAAAAAAGTCTTAAAACAAGAAAAAGAGACTTGTCCGCCACGTAAGAAGTTTTTTTCTTGTTTTAAGAATGTTCATTCTTAAAATAAGAACTTTTTTTCTTGTTTTAAGAACATTTTTTCTTAAATATTTTTTTTTTCTTGTTTCAAGAATTTTTATTCTTAAAACAAGAACTTTTTTTCTTGTTTCAAGTATTTATATTCTTAAAATAAGAATTTTTTTTCTTGTTTCAAGAATATTTTTGCTCAAATAAAGATGTTTTTTTTCTTGGTTTAAAACTTATTTTTTATCAATAAGAATTTTTTTCTTATTTCAAGGACATTTTTGCTTAAAATAAGATTCTATTATCTTGTTTCAATAATATTTTCCTTGAACGGTTAAACAATATTACAAGAGTATTTTTACTATAGAAAAAAATGAAACATTTTGATATTAGGATGATATAAAATAAGAATATTCAAAAAGTATTTATCATTTAAACAAATCTCATCGTTGAAATAAAATTTGTTGTTCTTCGGAATGTCGAGTTATTGGTAATGCTTGTAGCGGCAATACTCCTCCCATAGGACTCAAACGAGTCCTATGGGAGGACTCGTTTGAGTCCTCCCATATATAGGCAACTCTCCTCCCATTTGAATCAACCGAGTTTCTGTAGAGCTTTTATCTTTAAATAAAATATAGTTTATGTGTAAAATATAATGTAAATTGTGTGTGCCGTCATGACATAGGTGTCATAATCCATGTCTATTACATAGTGTATTCCAATAAGTCCAATCACGG
>NC_088924.1:3312500-3340000 GCF_038396675.1 Hydra vulgaris
ATTTTTAATATAATTTGTTGAAACTTGGGTCACAGTAAATGAAATCTGAAACTTGGATCACAGTTGATGAAATAAATATTAATTTTTACATTTCTCATTTAGTATGATTTCTACGTAGAGAAAAACAAATAAACTAGGCGGCGAAGTATTAATTTATGTTCACGAAAATATTGAGTATTGTTATTGGAATGACTTTTCTGAAAGCGTTTCTGACTGCGATAAAGAAATAGTTGTTATTATCGGTCACCAGACAACGTGAGCAAAAACCTGAGCATGTTTTTACAACCAAATCATTAAGAAAAGGAACCAATGATAAAAAAAAACTATATAGTCCGGAGACTTAAATATGAACTGTTTTCTATATAATCACGACCATAAATTAAAGAATTTTTATGGTTCAATTTTTGAAATGGGTTAGTTACTTTAATAAATTGACCCACTACACGGTGGGCCAGAATATAACAAAATCTTATCATATGTTTTTGGGGTCAAGGAATCCATTTCTGGCATTAAAATTAGGACTTGACCACTCTTAATGACGGGCTGTTTAGTGGGGTAATTTTGATTTTTAAGTTTTGCGGATTTGACACTTTCAGACGTTGTGCAAATTAAGTATGTTTATGGTTATGCCAAATAATAACCTTTAGCAAAAAATTCCAGTGATAGGAGCCTGGGAACAAAAATACCTCAAAAAGTTATTCCTCTCACCCAAAATGTGAGGGCAATAAGTTAATGTTAAATTTTTGTTACAATTTTATACTAAATTTAACTAAATTAGCAGGTTTTAAAGTTCACGGAATAATTTTTAAGAGATAAAAAAATATGACCTTATAAAATTTACAACCCTCTCACTTTAAGAGGGTTAAAAATTTATTTAGCCATAACTTTTAAAATATAAAATATAATTCCATAAAGTTTAAAACATGCCAACCTAGTCAAATTTAGTATAATATAATGAACAAATCCATTCATTAAGTCATTGCCCTCACTTGGGGTAAGAAAAATAAATCGTAGTATTTTTAAGTTTTAGTAATTATATATCCTTAAAAAAAGGAATTAACTTAAAAATAGGAAAAAACGGAAAAAAGAACATAAATAAGATAAAGTAATACATCATGGATAAATTATCAAACGAGGAAATTATTTAAATTATCAAACGAGGAAACAAATTATTTCAATAAAGCTTGTACGAGATATATTCAACGAAATGTTTATTAAGCAACAAAGTGATATTCTAAAACTAATAAGCGGAAATCTGAAGTTAACAAACAATAGAATTGATAGTCTGTTAAAAGAAATAAACACTGTGAAAGATTTGTATGCAACACTCCTTAAGGAAAACATATTAATTAAAGAGGAACAAAAAAATTACGTTAAAAGATTAAACAAAAATGAAATTGTGCAAAAAGATATAGAAGAAAGTCTGAACTTTACACAAAATATGCAAGAAAAAAAAATCTTGAATTAGAAAAAAAAATTATATCAAAATCAGAGAGCAGAGATACGGAAGATAATAAACTAAGGTAGCTTGAGGAAAGACAAAGAAGGAATAATCATCGAATAGAGGGTTTATCGGAAAATGAAAATAAAATTGGGATGACACCGAACTAAAGGTATTAAATATTTTGGAAAAAAAACTTAATTTAAAAAGAATTGTAATTGAGCGAGCACACAGGTCAGGAAAAATTGAAGCAGGTAGACCAAGATCAATAGTAATAGTTAAATTCAATAGTATCTGTTAAATTACAAAGATAAAGTAAAAGTTTTAAAAAGTGCGAGTGAACTAAAAGGATCGGGAATATATACCAATCAGCATTATTCATCGGAAACTGCATCTATCAGGAAAAAATTATTCGAGCAGATGAAGATACATAGGAAAAATGGTTTTTTTCGGTTGTAAATTAATAGTAAAAGAATTCAGGAAATTACCTCCTAAACTTTAATTATTTTATTTTATACTTTAAATATTTTGTTAGTATAACCTTTCTTGTTATTATGGAAGGTATAAATTTTTTAGAATTAAGCTTTAGGGCATTCCAGACAAATAAAAATATACTTTTAGAGAGTCATTCAGATCAAGACGTTAACTTTTTTAACACTGATGAAATAATTAGCAACATATGCCCTTCTTATTATAATTCCGATATTTCTAATCTTTCTGCTGATATAGGTATTAATGAGTTCTCCATTTTACACCTAAATATTAGGAGCTTTCAAAAAATTTGTGATAAATTTAAAGATTTTTTATATAGTGTTGAAATTAATTTTAAAATTATTTTTCTCACAGAGACCTGGTGTCGAGATAAACAAGTTGAAAAAGATTCAAATTTTCAACTACAAAACTATAAAGTTATTCATCAAGTCAGAAATTCTAAGACAATAGGTGGAGGAGTATGTATTTTTATCCACAACTCTTTAAATTTTAAACCGCTAACCGAATTTAGTGCAATTAGTAATGATTGCAAATCATTAACGATTGAAGTTATAAATAAAATCACTAAAAACATCATTGTACATGTTGTGCACAGACCGCCATCTGGCAATAACAAATTTTTTGAAAAACACTTTAAGAATTTAATCAAAAACAAAATTTTATGTGACTAACGTTTCTTTTTTGTTGGGGATTTTAATTATAATGCGCTTGATTACGACACAAATAAAAATGTAAAAAAATTTTATGAACATCATATTTCAAAATGGGTTCATTCCAACAATAAAAAAACCAACACGAATTACCAGGAATAGCGCAACCTCAATTGATCAAATAATAATTAATGAATATACAAAAAATAAAATAAAAACTGGAATAATAATATCTGGTATATCGGATCATTTCCCAATATTTATAATCGCGCATAAAGTTGTCGAACACACCCCTCAAAAAAAAATTATTATTACAAATCGAATATATAATGACATTTCTATGGAATTTTTTAATAATTCTCTATTTTCTGAAAACTGGGATGAAATTCTACAAATACAAACCACAGATACTGCTTATAACAGTTTCCTTCGAATATTCAAAAAACACTATGATAAAGCTTTCCCAGTGGTAACAAAAATTATTAAAACTAAAACATTTATAAACCCTTGGATTACATCAGGAATGATAATATCATCAAAAAAAAAAAAAACGATTGTATGAAGCGTTTCTGAAAAAAAGAACTTATGAAAATGAATTAAGGTATAAAAAATATAAAGGTCACTTTGAATCAATTACAAAGCTTTCAAAGAAATTATACTATTCAAATAAAATAATAAAACTTAAAGGCGATACTTAAAAAAGTTCTTTTTCATATATTTAATCTTTCGTTTAAACAAGGAGTCTTTCCAAAAAAACTTAAAATTGCAAGGGTAATACCAGTTTTTAAGTCTGGAGATGATACTAATATTTCTAACTATAGACCTATTTCCATTCTTCCATGCTTCTCGAAAATACTAGAAGGCATTATGTAACATATTATACTCATTTTTAGAAAAAAATAAAATTCTTTATAACAAACAATTTGGCTTCAAAACAGGGCACTCTACTGATCATGCAATTCTTCATCTCATTCAGATTATTTTTCAAGGTTTTGACAAAAACAAGTTCATTTTAGGTGTTTTCATAGATCTTAGTAAGGCGTTCGACACTGTTGATCATAGTATTTTCATTAAAAAATTAGAAAACTACGGAATCAAAAATATAAACATAGCTTGGTTTAAAAGCTACTTATCTAATAGAAAACAATATATTTCATTCGGGAATGAAAAAACTAACAATATGTCAATTACTTGCGGCGTTCCTTAAGAATCTATATTAGGACCAATTTTATTTTTAATCTATATTAATGATTTAACCAAAGCTTCTAATATTCTAAACTCTATTTTGTTTGCTAATGATACAAATTTATTTTATTCTCACAGTGATATAACAACATTATTAAAAACGGTCAACATTGAACTTCTAAAACTAACCAAATGGTTAAATATGAATAAATTTACAATTAATTTAACTAAAATTAATTATACTATTTTTCATCGCCTCCATAAAAAAGATAAAATCCCTCTTGCACTTCCAAAACTTATTATTGGAGAATACATCGTAAAAAGAATGTTCAATGAAATTTCTAGGTGTAATTCTAGATGAAAACATAAATTGGAAAGACCACATAAACATGATTGAAAATAAAATTTCTGGAAATATCGGATTACTCTATAAAGCAAAACCATACTTAGATCAATCATGTTTGAAATACATATATTACTCATTTATTCATTCCTATCTGAACTATGCAAACATTGCCTGGTGCAGCACCAATAAGATTGTTATCAATTAGATTATTATCAAATGCACACCACTTCTCACATTCGGGACCATTGTTCAACAATCTAGAAATATCAAACTTGTACCAAATAAATATATATCATCTGCTAATTTTTATGTATAAAACTAATAATAATACAATACCAAATATCTTCAAACCATTATTAAATAAAATTCAACATAAATACATGACTAAATATTCAAGTAACAACTTTGTACAACCCAAAACTATATATGAGTCAACCAAGTTCTCAATAACTATTAGAGGACCTAATGTATGGAATAAGATAATCAGTAATGCTATTAAAACACTTACAACTTAAATTAAAACTATTAAAACAACTTAAACTTACAACTTAAATTAATGCTATTAAAACACTTACAACTTAAATTAAAACACTTAAATTCCCAAAGGTTTAGAGTTTGTAATAAAGAAAACAACCTATATCCAACTCATTTAGAGTGTCATGCTAGACACATAAAAAACGTTATTATGTTGCACAACGAAGAAATGAATTAATCGAAAAATTAATTAATCAAGAAATTAATTAATCGAGAACAATTGTTTTCTCTTAGTAAAAAAAGGCATAGTCGTTAACTAGCAAAGTCATTAAAAAAGAAACTTTATTTTTTAATTAGCATTAGTTGTTCTCTAGTTTAGATTTTTTGTTGTGTTTATTATATTGTTTTTTTTGTGATTACTAAAAACTCCTAGTTTATATTTTTATGTTTTTTCTCATGCGGTTAACAACTCTCACCCTGTCGCTTAAATGCATTGTTGCTTATTTAAAATAAGTGGATTGCAACACTTTTACCATTCTATTCAATCGAAATTGCCAGGCCTATCAATTTTAATAAGTTTTTTTATTTACTGCTGATGACATTTTAAATCACAGTACAAATGTATTGTGTCTTAGATATTATATTTAATACAATATTCTCATATTTATTACAATTTCAAAAAACAATAGATTTATTTAAAGTTTACACATTAAAATTTATTTAATGATAAAAATTATATTATAAAATTAAATGAACAAAAATATGAATATCTGTGTAAAAAAGTTGAAAAATTTAAAAAATTTTTAACTTTTTTACAAAGATATTTTTTAAAAGTATACATAGATATTTTTTATATAAATATTTTCTAAAAGTATTTAATTAAATTATTAAAGATCATCAATTACAATCTGCTTCATGTCCTGCTGCCTTGTAGGATACGCCTTTTTAGGCAAAGGCTAGGAGATGCCAACTCCGATTTAAAACACCCCCTGCCTTGGGGCTCTTGGTTGAGTAAAGGCTAGAGATGGTGTCTCGATAAAAATACTCATCTTGGGCAGATGTTAAATGCACCCAGCTACTGTCTTGTAGAAGGCCTCCTAGGCAAAGACTTAAGGGGTAAACAGATTCTATCTGTTGACCAGCCTCGCACCCCTTCTTCATCTATTAGGCTGGCGCAGATGTATTTTTAATACATTGTTTCCAGTTTAGGATGTTGAATGCTGGATCTTCTTGACTCAATGCATGGGTTTGCTTGTGTCACTGTTTTTATGACTAGGCAACTCATTCTATTATCTCCTTA
Source organism: Hydra vulgaris (assembly GCF_038396675.1). Taxonomy (NCBI): domain Eukaryota; kingdom Metazoa; phylum Cnidaria; class Hydrozoa; order Anthoathecata; family Hydridae; genus Hydra; species Hydra vulgaris. Next base: position 3,318,389 of record NC_088924.1, read on the forward strand.
TGAGGGTACAGCTCTAAAACTCAGTTTTATGGTTCTGAGGCCGGCTGGTAGTCAGGTTTCCCGAACTCTGTGGTAGCTCTCAGAGAGGCTGATTCCATCAACAGCTGAAAAATATCAAAGTATTAACAGTGCCATGTTGCGCATGGATGGTGTCCCTGTTTGTACTTTTGGTGTGCATTGCGGAGGCCACATTTGGAGCCCTTTGTTACGGCTTAGGGTTTATTAGTAGTAATGAGGCAATTGCTTGGGCTATTAAACGGTGTTCTGAGTACTATCTATGCTTTGAGTCAAGTTCTTCAATCTAATTTAAAAATGAATAATGTACCAAAAACTATAAAACACAAAAAACCATCATCATCACCAAGTTCTCTAAACCTATCATTCACTAATATTCGTGGTCTTCGAAGTAACTTTTCTTCCGTTGAGTCTTATCTCTTGCAAAGTTCACCAGACCTACTTGCTCTTTGTGAGACTAATTTGAGTTCGGCTGTCTCATCTTGTGATCTTAGTGTTGATGGTTATCTTCCTCTGATTCGTAAAGACTCCAATAGCCACATGCTTGGCCTGGGCATTTACATTCGTAAGAATTCACCTGTTTGTCGTGAAACTAGGTTTGAATCCACAGACTATTCTTTCATGTGCTTTCGTTTAGCACCACTTCACGCTATTGCCTTTCTCTTTGTTCTATATCGATCTCCTTCATCTCAAGACTGTACACTTTTTGATGTTATTTCTGATCATATTGACCAAGCCCTCTCTCTTTATCCATCAGCTAATATAGTTGTTGTCGGTGACTTTAATGCTCACCACTCTGAATGGCTTGGCTCTAGTGTCAGTGACTCTGCAGGCATTAAAGCCCACAACTTTTGCCTTTCTCAATCCCTAACTCAAATAGTCAACTTTCCAACTCGCTTTCCTGACAACCCTAATCATTTACCTTCTCTACTCGACTTATGTCTTGTTTCTGATCCTAGTCAGTGCTCAGTTTCTCCACATTCACCCTTAGGTGCTTCTGATCACAGTTTGATCTCTTTAAAACTAATATCTCATTCTTCTTCATCACCTGAATACCCCTACTATCGAACCTCTTACAACTACAGTAAAGCTGACTGGGATTCTTTCCGTGATTTTCTTCGTGATGGCCCTTGGGTAGAAATCTTTCAACTTCCTGTCGACAAATGTGCTTCTTATATAACTTCATGGATTCAGGCTGGCATGGAATCTTTTATTCCCTCTCGACGATTCCAGGTCAAGCCTCACTCTCCTCCATGGTTTTCCTCACACTGTGCTGCTGCGATTGCCAATCGAAACCGTTACTTCCATATTTATCAGCAAAACAATTCTCCAGAAAACAGACGTCTGTTTATTACTGCTAGAAACAACTGTAAAAAGGTTTTGTCTAACGCCAAAACCCGCTATTCTCAGGTCATGAAATCTCGTATCTCATCTCAAAAATTAGGCTCTCGTGACTTCTGGAGAATCTTTAATAATATCAATAATAAGGGCAAATCTATAATTCCACCTCTCTTGTATGGTTCAGACTTTGTCACCTCACCTAAAGACAAAGCCGAACTGTTTGCTAAAAACTTTTCATCAATATCATCTCTTGATTCCACTAATTGCGTTCTACCTGATATTGCCAACAAACAGGTTGATTCATTGCTTGACATTCATATCACTTCAGCATCTGTATCTAAAGTGATTTCCTGTCTAGACTCTTCTACAGCTTGTGGCCCAGACAACATACCTGTTATTGTCTTGCAGAAGTGTTCTCCAGAGCTGTCGTCTATACTCTCAAAACTATTCAACAAGTGCTTATCAGAGTCTTGTTTTCCAGCCTGCTGGAAAGCCGCATCTGTTATCCCTATCTTCAAAAATTCTGGGGAGCGATCTGATTCGTCTAACTACCGTCCCATAAGTCTTCTTCCTATCATAAGCAAGGTTTTTGAATCTTTAATTAACAAACACTTAATTTCTCATCTTGAATCTAATAACTTACTTTCTGACCATCAATATGGATTTCGATCTTCTCGTTCTACAGCTGATTTGCTAACAGTAATAACTGACAGGTTTTATCGTGCATTAGATGAAGGTGGAGAGGTTAAGGCCATCGCTCTTGACATTTCAAAAGCGTTTGATAAAGTTTGGCATGCTGGTCTTCTCCATAAGCTTTCTTCTTATGGTGTATCCGGCAACATCTTTAAGATCATTGAATCCTTCCTTTCCAATCGTAGCATAAAAGTTGTCCTCGATGGACAACACTCTTCTTCTTATTCTGTAACTTCAGGGGTTCCTCAAGGTTCTATCCTTGGCCCTATACTCTTTTTAATTTACATTAACGATCTTCCAGATATTCTCACATCTAAGGTGGCATTGTTTGCTGATGATACTACCATTTATTCTTGTCGTGATAAGAAACCAACACCCTCTGATTGCCTGGAGGGGGCATTTGAGCTTGAAAAGGATCTCACTTCTGCTACAGCATGGGGCTCACAGTGGCTGGTGAACTTTAATTCAGATAAAACTCAATTTTTTTCAGCCAATCGTTATCGCAATAATTTAGATCTTCCTATATTTATGAACGGTGATGTACTCGATGAGTCACCTACTCTTCATCTTCTAGGATTAACTCTTACTTCCAATCTTTCTTGGAAACCATATATCAAATCGGTTGCAAAATTAGCATCTGCTAAGGTTGCATCTCTTTATCGAGCTCGCCACTTTCTTACTCTGGATTCTATTCTCTACCTCTATAAATCTCAAATCCGGCCTTGTATGGAATACTGTTGCCATATCTGGGGCGGATCTTCTAATGATGCCCTTTCTCTTTTAGACAAGGTGCAAAAACGCATTGTAAACATAGTTGGACCTGCTCTTGCAGCCAACCTACAATCATTATCACATCGTCGTAACGTTGCTTCTCTTTCTCTTTTCTACAAATACTATAATGGGCACTGCTCGAAAGAGCTAGCGTCTCTTGTGCCTTCTACTAAAATTCATTCTCGTGTTACTCGTCATTCAATTAAGTGTCATCCTTTTTCTGTGACTGTTCCTAAGTGCTCCAAAAACGCTTATTCGTCTAGTTTTTTTCCTCGAACATCAGCTCTTTGGAATTCGCTTCCTTCATCTTGCTTTCCTGATTCATATAATTTGCAATCTTTTAAATCGTCCGTCAATCGTTATTTTGCTCTACAATCTTCATCTTTTCTCTTACAGTAACTTCCAACTTTAATTAGTGGCTGCTTGCAGCCTTGTTGGAAGCTAATATTTTTAAAAAAAAAAAAAAAAAAAAAAAAAAACTCTTGAACAGTTTAAACAAAAGCTAAAACTATTACTTTTAAATAATGAAAAAACAGAGAATTTTTTAAAAATCTATCTATAAAAATGTTATATTTAAAAATTATCTATTAGTGCATGCTTTGTTTGTCTGGAAAGGTCTTAAGTCTTTAATTATATACATTATATTCAATTATATTATGAAAAAGTATGTATGTGTATGTGTGTGTATATGTATATATATATATATATATATATATATATATATATATATATATATATGTGTGTGTGTGTGTGTGTGTGTGTGTGTGTGTGTGTGTGTGTGTGTGTGTGTGTGTGTGTGTGTGTGTGTGTGTGTGTGTGTGTGTGTGTGTGTGTGTGTGTGTGTGTGTGTGTGTGTGTGTGTGTGTGTGTGTGTGTGTGTGTGTATGTGTATGGGTGTGTATATGTATGTATATGTGTGTATATGTGTGTGTATGTATGTGTATATATACATATATGTATATGTGTATATATATATATATATATATATATATATATATATATATATATATATATATATATATATATATATATATATATATGTATGTATATATAGTGTCTTCTGATTATAAATGTTATAAATAAACCTTTATGTTTTCATTTTCATGTTTTCTTTTTATGCTGTTGGTTTTGGTTTTCTTGATTGATTTATTAAAATCTTACTTTAATGAATAACTTTGAAATTTGAATATATATAGCATTGCATGACCGTAAGTTAATCTTCATGTTATTGAGAATAAACTACATCTTTAACTTTTATCAAAAACAACTTTGAAAGACTTTAACTATTTTGCATTTTATATAAACTTCTTTGAAACATTTTGCTTTTTTCTCTCATTTTTTAATTTTTAATTTTAGTTACAATGTATTTATATAGGGGAGAGTGGGGTATTGGCGAACACCTAAGCGGGAATGCGAATTAAAGACACCAGTTATACAAAATTGATCATATTTATTGCTTATCAATTAGTTTAACTACTCAGTCACAAACCCTCAAAAGGAATTTTTAAAAATCTTATTATAAAATAAAAATTTATGCCAGAAATAAAACCATTGGTGTTCGGAATTACCCTGCCTACGTGGGGTAATTCCGAACACATTGGGGGGCAATCACAAGCACTGTTGTGTAATAGCGAATAAAAAGCTAATTGTAATAACTAAGTCTAAAAACTATATTATGCAACAAAAACAAAAAAAAGGAGTGACTTTATTTCCATAGAAGCTACAACAGAGTGTTACTCAAGAAAAAAGTTGCATAAAATTATCAGAAAAATTTAAAATCAAATTATAGTGAACAACATCCGCAGCTTCATTACACTACTGCACGTCTGGAACTGAGCATAGGATCCCTTCTCAGCAGGTAAAAAAAAATTGTCGAATTTATTTTTTTACAATGCTGTTTTGACCATGTTCGGAGTTACCCCGCGTTCGCCATTACCCCACTCTCCCCTAAATGTCTAGAAAAAACAAGGGACTTGGTGATAAGGCAAATCTGTCTTCTTCTCGTCCTTGCCATTGTTATATATATATATTATAAAACACGGAACTTGTAAATATTTGTACGGCTAAATAAAAGGTTAAAAAAAAAAAAAAAAATAACATTTTTGTTTATTTTAGTTCCCAGGCTCCAATCACAGCAATTTTTGGAAAGCATTATCATTTGACATTAGCATAAAAATACTTAAATTTGGAGTTTGCGCAACGTCTGAAAGTGTTAAATCTGTAACGACAAAAAAAATCTAGTTTGCGCTATTGGAACTATATTGCTCTTAAGGGTTAAATTACATTTAGCATCCTATATGAAAAAATAAAAATGTGAAATTGTGAAATCGTATAAACAAAACAAGTTCATACAAGTTGCAAGTTTTCTACAAGTAAAAGTTTAACTTCTTCGGGATGAAGCAATTCCACTTTCTTTCTGTTTCGCAGCAAGCCGATTACAAGATTTGAGCTACGCAGAAGTCTTCTCGTTAAATCCAGGTTTTGTTTTTTCTATAAACTTCAAGGCTAACGAATTCTCTGAGGTTGTTTACATCTTTGTTTCTGCTTTTCTGTGCTTCTTCAAAAAGCATACCAATAGGTAAGCTTTTGTTGCGAACTACCAGGTGAAAGTGTATCAACAGTTTAAGTGATCCTGCAGCATATAATACCAGGGGTATAGATAAACAAAACGTTGAGGTGTCTCCTTGAAGTTGATCTCTATAGCCTCAGGAATTACCTCTTCCATACATAAGAGAGTACACAGTATGACGTACAAACGCTTGATTGGTTTCTCGTCGGTCAGAATAATCCTGAAAACATTTTTATTTATAAATATTTTATGGATATACTGAATTTTTTTTATTATAAATAATTCATATATCGTTTATCTTAAATTATAAAAATTATAAAAGAGGTTAGCTTTTTTTAAAAAACATACCCTGAAAAAACGTCTTGCAAATTTGCCATTTCTCAAAACCTGTTCTGTATGAGATGTGGAGAAGACACTTCATACATCTGATCCATACATGAAGAGTAGAAATTATATAGGAAAAGCTAGATTTACTAAATGTGTTACTTTTCTCATAAATTGTATCTAGATTCTTCATTTCACTTGTTGTTGCCCTGCGAATAGAACAACAAAGGTGAATCAGTTACATTACAAAGGGCTGTTGCTACTTTGCTATGCAACATGGTCATTTCTAGTTGATATTCAATAAAAATATAAAAATCCCTTCTAATCTCATCAGATATATTCAAACCCTTCAAAATAATGTCAGCCTCAATATCTACTATACTCTTAATCTTCTTTTACTTGGCCTCTAAAAGTTTATAATACAAATCTCGCCGCTTCATCATGTTGAAACTGTCATTGAATTTTTTTAATTTTAATCATTATAAGTGGGTATTTTACATAGATATATAAATTACTGGATACGACATAGGCAGAAATAATTGAAGCCGGGCTAACTTTACCTTTATGACGTAGAGTGAGGCAGAAAAATATAGTTTAATCAGCGCATATATTGAACAATGTTTACAATTTAATTTCAAGTTATATTTTGTATTGCATAAAAACAATAACTTCGAAGAAATTTTAAATTCATTTATGGTTTATATATATTTTAATTACAGATGATCTAAATAAAATAAATCTTAATTATAAGATTTTAAAAATCTACAAAAAAAAGAAAAAGAAAAAGCTTTTCAAATACTCAATATTAGTATAATACTATTAGTTTAATACTGCAATGCAAGTAAAAGTTTTATTAATATAATATGTCATGAATTACCTAACTAACTTGTATATGGTTGTATAATGCAAGATTTATATGGAGTTTTAAGAGACTAATATTGAATATAAAACTATATATCTATATTTATGTATAATATATTTATTTATAATATACATATATATTTATGTACAATATATTTAAAGATTTAGTACTTGTTTTAAAATGGTTAATTCGTGCAGTGCTTTTGGGTGTACAGCTAAATCTGCTAAAGGGGTTTCCAGAAGTTTTCATAGGTAAGAATTTAGTATCTATATAAATTAAATATTTTGATTTTAAAGATTCAATAGAAATTTAATATATTGATTTTAAAAGACAAACACTGTATGTATAATGAATCCTAGCTATCCATTTTTAAATAGATTTCCTGTGAATCCAGATAAAAGAGCAGCTTGGATTCTTGCAACAAAACGAAAGAATTTTGTCCCCTCTTCCGCTAGTTTTATTTGTTTAGATCATTTTTCTAAAAATTGCTTTGACGAAAGCAAAACATCAGGGGACTGTTTGAGAAAATATCTGAAACCTGATGCAATACCAACAATTTTTGATTTTCCAAAACATTTTAGAACAACCACTAGTAAAATTCGAAAAGCGCCAACAGAAAGAATGCTGAAAAAACAGGTAAAGAAAGAAAAAAATGACACAGTTTTTGTGAATACTTATGAAAAAAAGGTGATTAGTACAAATAAAAAAATGAGTGTAGAAGATTGCATGGAGACTGATTCAGACAATTTGCAAACTGTCAACAAGAAGTTGTCATTTGTTTTAAATGTTTATAAACTACAGAAAAAACGTATCAGATATGTAATGCAATAAAAGCGCAGACTCAAAAAAAAAGTTGCAAAACTTCAAAATAGGATAAATGAATTACAAGAAAAACGTTTAATTAGTGATGAAGCCACAGCAACTTTAAATCGTCTTAATCCTGGTGTTAAAGATTTAATTCAAAGAGAACTGAAATCCAAAAGCAAATTAAAATACTCTCCATCATTGCGAACTTTTGCGTTAACATTGCATTTTTATTCAGCAAAAGCATATGATTATGTTAAAATTAAAAGAGTTTCAAGATTGCGGACCAACTATCAATTTTATTCAGCTTATAGACAAAAGTTTTGATTTATTAAACAGTCGGAATTTTATAGGTAAAAATTATAAAGCTCCTATCTCTTTAAGCAATTTGGAACACTGTACAAATTTTGTCAATATGGTATGTCAGTACTTGTTCACTTTGACAGACATTGCTGATAACTTAATTTATAAAACAAACCGAAAAATTGGCTTCATTGGATTTATGTTTAGCCTCCAATCAGTAATTCAACTTAGCCGATACTTGATTTTAACTCCAGAAAGCCAATTTAAATTCTTGTTGACATACAAACTGAGTCAAGATCATATTGAAATGTTCTTTAGTGCTGTTAGAAGTCAAGGTGGTTTCAATAACAATCCATCAGCAAAACAGTTTATGACAACATATCGACATTTGTTGGTACATCACTCATTACGAAACATAAAAACTGGTAATTGTTTAGCTCAGGATGCTACAGAAATACTTTCTGTAACAAAAGGAATTGTGAATCATCAAGAATGTAAATTAAATGACAATGATTCAACTGTGTTTATAGCTAATGAGGATTTTACACCAGTAAGTATTATGGAACCATCCCAATTGTCTGAATATTCCGAAGAAGTAGTGAAGTATATAGGTGGATTTGTTAGTCGAAAACTAAGAAGATCTATTAAATGTAAAGCCTGTTCTGCATCTCTAACGGATGATAATTCACAAAGTTTACTTGTTGATCAAAAAAGCAGAGGTGGTCTACTTCATCCATCAAAAGATGTTATTGTAATTTGCTCTTTTGTTGAAAAGTTTATAAGACAAAGCATTCCAGACAAATCAAAAATCAAAGAACTACAACTTTTTATGGAATCTATTCCACATTTAAAATTAACTATCCGCCGTCATTTATTTTCTAAAGCAATTTTTAAAGGACTTACAAGTCACATTCAGGAACTCCCAGTGGAAGATAATCATTTGGTTAAACTGATCAATTTGATTATAGAGGCCTATTTAGATGTACGTTTATACCATGTCTCATCCTGTGCAACAAGTTACACAAAGTTATACAAGGAACACAAGTTCAAAACAAACTAACTAAACTTGTGTTGTTCAAAAATCAGTGAAAGAAATTAATATCCGCATTATATATATATATATATATATATATATATATATATATATATATATATATATATATATATATATATATATATATATATATATATATATATATACATATATATATATATACTAAAAAATAACATATAGTATTTTTATTTTAAGAAAAACACTGAAAAAATACCTTGATCCAACAAAATTAGTACTTTGTCAATGCACGATATTCCAAACATGTATTTTATACAAAAATATAGGTATATATTATAATAAATATAATATACATAGATATAGATGTATATAAAAATGATTAGTTAGTCTTCAGAAAACACTATTTTTTGAAACCAAATTAATATTCAATAAAAGTATAACGTTAAAATTTAAACTGTATATTTTATTTGCTAGTACAACTTCACTTTAAATAGCTCATTATCAAATCCTCAGGTGCTGCTGATAAATTGTTAATAGCCTCAAGTCATCAGCCTAATAATTAAAATTATACAAATACACAAATTCTCTTGAAACTTATTAATATATATTACTTTCAATAAATTTTTTGTAATAGTAATATGCTTTACAATATATATATTATTTACATATTACTTTTATTAAACGCCTATTTACGAATTGTTTTGCCTCATTCTACGTCACTTTTTCAACGATAGCTCGGCTTCAAAATATTTTCCAAAATTATATGCCTATGCCGTATCCAGTAATTTATATATCTATGGTATTTTAGTTTATTTATTTTGATCACAAACCGTTACACTGTAACGGTTTGTGGTCAAAATAAATGTGTTTTTTTACATAAAAAATCGTTTATTTTTTATTTAAAAAAAGTCATAATTTTTATGATTTTTTATGTAAAAACAAGAGTTTTTATTACATAAAAAATCGTAAAAATTATGGCCTAATAATGTAAAAAAACCTGCTAAAAAAAATAAAAACCTTTGTTTTTTTAAATAATTATAAAATTGCAGATAAATATATATAAGTATTTTCAAATTCTATAAGGATAGATTATTTCTATATGTCACATATGTATTGCCAGTATATATATTTACATACTTTTCACGTTTTTCACACATACTTTAAACAACTTTTTGACTTTGAAGCATCCTAAAAGGTTTACAAAATTGATCAAGTACATTATAAAATAAACATTCATTGCCATTAACATATGCATGTTAATTGCGAGTTATTAAAAAAGTCAATATACGACCTTTCATTTTGAGCTTTTTGCTAAGCTCTGGCCTACTATGCTCTTGAGTAACAATAAACACAGCAACTCAAATTGGTAATATTATAGCTACTAATATATCATAAAAACTGATATATCAGGTCATTTTTTTCTATTCCTAAAACTTAATAAAACAAACCCAGAAAGAAACATTAATACCAAAAAAGTAATACGGAAACGCATTTATAATGAGACTAACTTTAAATTATTTAAAGACCAGCAATCATTACTGTATTTAAAAACATAAATTTTGACGATAAAACAAACAATATTTATGAAAGTTTTTCAAGACATTTTTTTCTGTTCATGAAGTTGAATTCCCAATCATAGAAAAGACAATAACAACTAAGAATATCAATACACCCATACAGGTTTTTAAAAATCATCCAGAATAAAACAAAAGTTATATAAAAATTTTTAAAACAAAAATAGCTACAAGCGAAAAATTATAAGAACTACAAAAACCTATTTGATAAAATTCGCAAAAACCGGAAGAAAAATTATGTAACGCTCTTCGGGGGGAAGGGAAGGGGGAAGGAGGTTAGTGGTTTTGTGACGACTCATACAAAACTTACTACTTAAGTGTTGCGATTTCGTGACAAGAAGGAATGGGGAGGTGGGGGGAAGGGAAGGTCAAAATGGTCGAAAATTGTGTGACGCAATTTATGGACGACCCCTTAACTTCCAATTTTTCAATACACTGTAAAACTTTACCGTGAAATTCACGGTACTATACCGTGAATAACACGGTATTTCACTGTGAACGCATTGTGCGGTACAATACCGTAATTATTAAGGTATTTCGGCCGCGAACACGACTCTACTATTTCGCGAACACGACTAACTACTTCACGGTATACTACCGTAAAATTTTTAGACAAATTAAGTAAATTGGGTTGTTGTTTGGCTATGTTTTTTTTTTATATTTAGTGTTAGCATTGATGTTTGAATAATTTCTATTTGAAATATTTGTATATGTTTAAATAATTCATCCTATAATTTACAAAATAATATTATTTGTTTCAATGTCATTTCTTATTGCACTTGATTTTATGATATAACTTATATGATATCAACGTGTTTGACATCAAATATAAGATTAAAGATTGAGTATATAAAACGTGTTTGATATCAAATACGTTGATATCAAACACCTGAAGATATCATTAACTTCAGCTATATCTTACTAAGACATAGCTGAAGTCCATGGTATCTTTTGGCTGAAGACTTCAGCCTGAAGATCACAGCTAGGTTATCTAGTTGTGTTTTATATCATACCTTATATCCTTTTAATCCTATAAATATTATAAATCCTAATAATTATTATATTATATGTATATATATTTTGTATATATAATTATGTATATATATATATATATATATATATATATATATATATATATATATATATATATATTATATATATATATATATACATATATATATATATATATATATATATATACATATATATATATATATATATATATATATATATATATATATATATATATATATATATATATATATATATATATATATACATACATTCTTCCTGATGAAACTACTGATTGTGAAACACAGTGTTGAAGAAATCAAAAATTAGATAAGTGTTTTTACTAATTTATTATTGCTCTGTTATTTTAGAACATTAAGCATTCTGTTTGTAGAATACACCAACATAATTTTTATATATCTATATATACATATATATGTATATATATATATATATATATATATATATATATATATATATATATATATATATATATATATATATATATATATATATATAGTTTATAAAAAAGATGTCTAAATTGGATTTAAAAGCATGCAACCATTGTGGCAAAAAAATGAAATCTTTGCTGAGTTATGACTCATCAATGCCTTACTAAGAATTTTGTTAAATTTTTTAATATTTTGTTTTTTTGCTTAGTATAATTTAAAATGGAAGCAAGTATAGTTTTTAATATTTTATATATATATTTTTATTTTTATTTTTTTTGAATACTACATTTTGTGAATACTATATATATGTTTTTTAAATTTAATTAGTTGTAATCTTTTAAATTTAATAACCACATCAAACTCTATAAAATTTACTTACAATATAATATGACTTTTATTATGATACTCTTGATATATACACATGTTATATATGATCTATTTTTTTAGATAATAGAGGTTATTAAAAGTAATATTTTAAGAACACTGCCAAATATTGACGGATGTGTTTAAACCAGGTTGTGAAAAATTTGTGGGAAATAAGTGTTGAAAATGAAACAGATCTCTACCTGGTTAAAGTTGATGATTTGGTTTTGCTAAAACCCATCCAACAACGCGAATTCCTTGAATCTTGGGAAAAGGAAAGCTCTGGTAAAAAAGATTTATGATACTCAAAATAAATATGATTTTTATTATCATTTATATTTATATATTTTTATTTATAATAATAATAAAATTTTATGCAGAACAATCCCAAAACTCTGTAGATTTTATTGTGGCCACACAATCCAGCATACAAATGGTGCCCACAAATGAAGTGAAAAATAACTCAACTAATTCGAGTAAGTTATTAAAAAAAGTTGTTAATAAAACATAGTAATTGAAAAAAAATTTAGTTAGTGTTCTTTATATATTTAATTGCTCTATTTTAAATATTGTGTCAATTTTGTCTAGTAATGGAGATTGAACATGTAAGTGCTGCTGATTGGTATTTGATATTTGTTTTACCTTGGGCCAAAATGTTTAAAGAGGTACAAGATATATTAGCAGCTGGAGAAAGACCTTTAACAGCACATCAGTGTGCAATTATAAGGATTGTTATGAATGATGTCCTTGCTGTTTGCCCAAAGCCATTAAAAAAACATTTAGATGTAATTGCATCTTCTATGGTTGCCAAATATCCTAAATCGTTTAAAGATGAGTATGGTACTACAGTGATTGGTAACGGTCATGACAGTTTAAGGTTACAACTAGTAAACCGTTATGACTATCTGCAGCGGCCAAACCGTGTTCCACCATTAATGAGTGTTTTAAATATGGAATCCCAAAAGGAACAATTATCAGTAGATGTTATAAAAAGAAAAACTGATAGTTTGTGGTTGCTTGAACCAAGAACCAGTTCTCAGTGTTTCAAACAGTCCTGAAGAACTCGAATACTAATTGCAACGAACTGAAATAAATGAAAAGATGTTATTGAATGATTTGTTGATAAATTTCCCAATTTATTTACAGTAAATTAAATTAAATTTATTTAAAAATAATATAACTTATATTATTAACCAGTATGTATTAATCTATATTACTACTAATTAGAGATTTTTTTTATAGTATTTAATTAGATTTGTGTAGAAGTTTATTTTATTTAGTTTTGGTATATATATACATACATATATATATATATATATATATATATATATATATATATATATATATATATATATATATATATATATATATAAATATATATATATATATGTATGTATATATATATATATATGTATATATATATATATATATATAAATATAAATATATATATATATATATAAATATATATATATATATATATATATATATATATAAATATATATATATATATATATATATATATATATATATATATATATATATATATATATATAAATAAATTGGTTTTTTCTATTTAGGTTGATGGTTTGCTACATCACTTTGATGTTTTGATGGGTGGAGTGAATGCTAGTGAACTTTTGATGAAAGCATTATATTATGAAAAGTTATATTTATTTTTGCATAGTTGTGGAATAGCAGACCTTAAAGTAAAGAAGGTGATAAAAAATTTAGATAAAGCAAAACTTTGTCAGATTTACCTGTGGCTCCCGGTCTTCTAATGGCTTTGATTAGTTTGTATAATGAAAAACTTGACGCTTTCTTTATGTTTGTGGATGTATGTTAAAGATAGTAATCATTAATTTAAAATATATCCAATACATATTTTCAAGCAGTTAATTGTGTTTCACTCATTTTATAATAACATGCAATGTAGTTACTAAAAGATATTTAGTAGTAAAAAAAATATGTTTAGGAGACAATGGATCAAACAGAATTGGTGCCAAGATCAAATTCTCCTCATCTATGTGTTTATTGTATGTTGAATTACAAGTTCTAATATGTTTTAAGATTTTTTTGAAAATAATTTAAAAAAAAAAGGTATGAGCTTGATCATTTTTATTTATATATATATTTAAAATGGATTTTTGTTAGGTCAACTTGCATTCTTTTTTTAGGGAATTCGCTATTTACAGCAAATCGATTCATGCTGGTAATTAATTGCATTGTTGTAGTTGATGGAATGAACTATTTCATCAAGTCATTTTGTTGTTTATTTGCGAGTTTTTATATTTTCAATATACCATATCCAAAAGAAGCTTCATCATTCATATTAGAATTTTGTCAACGGTATATAATGCTTATATTATGTTTAATTAAATGTATTTAATTTATCTAAGGTTTACATAGTATTTGATGTTAATGATATTTATTGATGAGAATGTTTTTAAACGTCAACTGCTTATACATATATTATTGACCGTTCTAGTTCTTTTCGGCATCAATCCTGAAAAAGGGAGCAAAGCAAGGCGAACGAAGAAGACTTCAGCAATAAGCAGAATTGTGCTGTCAATACTGCAGAAGTTTGCGAAATTTAATAATATTTGAATTTACCACGTTGCTAAACTTTTTAATATAACTTTGAAACAGCAATTTATTATGTAGTTATTTATATTTATTTGTAAATTTCAAAAGTTTTACAATGATATCTTTTGTTTTATTTTTGAATTTAATACATTCTTAAACTCCTACTTACCGAATATAACTATTTACATAACGTCATATTGATATGTAAGAGATTTTAAATTTTCGTTTTATTTGAACTTATTTATATTTATTTAATTTATCTGAGTAACTATTTCTATTTAATAACATGTAAGTAATGTAAAACTGAAAAGATTTTTAAAAATATGACGTGTTTTTGTTGCCATTAGCATATAAACAAACATATATGTTAATAGATATTTATAATTGAAGATACAATTACAAAAATGTAATTGAAATTCAATTGAAATAAATGAAAAAATAAGACAAAATGAAACAGGCGAAACATTTTCGAAAATAGTAATAATATATTTTGATTCAAGTTGTACACAAAATATTTTACAACAAATGAGCGAGACATTTCTGTAAATTAATCACGGTACTATACCGTAATTCACGCTGTTTCATTACAGAATAATCACGGTATTCGACCGTAAAAGAACAGCGTTTTACCGAGATTTATTCACGGTGTTTTACCGTAAAATAATTACGGTACAATACCGGCACTTATGGGTAACGGTATAGTACCGTGATTTTCACGGTAACGTTTTACAGTGTACATTTAAAAACGACGCAAATTATTAATTAAATTATTTTTGCCAAAAAATTTTTTCATTATTTAACGCACGCGGTAAATAATGAAAGAAATTTTTGGCAAAAATAAAATATTGCTCC
Source organism: Hydra vulgaris (assembly GCF_038396675.1). NCBI lineage: Eukaryota > Metazoa > Cnidaria > Hydrozoa > Anthoathecata > Hydridae > Hydra > Hydra vulgaris. Next base: position 3,333,919 of record NC_088924.1, read on the forward strand.
AGTTTCCTGCCAAAAATGGTTAGTGTCGATAACAAAAGTTTATATGATTCAAGATCTATAGCACAACAATTTTATAAATTTTTTCTCTGATATTGGACCAAAACTATCCAAAAAACACTCTAAGACCAAGTCTATTGCTTTGAACAACTTAAAGTTGTTCTTTTTAACATCATCAGAACTTCTATCCATCAAGGAGTATTTCCAGAACAATTAAAAATTGAAAAAATTAAAGAAGAGGACAAATCTGAAAGTAGTAATTATTGCAACATCTCTGTTCTCTCCACATTTTCGAAAATTCTAGATAAAATTATGTTCAACAAAATATAAAAATATTTTCATGATAATAATTTACTTTACATCAATTTGGTTTCAAGAAAGATAATTCAACTGAGTATGCAATAATCCAATTTGTGCGTGAAATCTCAAAATCATTCAAAAAATCACAATATACACTCGGAATTTTTATTGACATATCAAAAGCTTTTTATACGATCGATCACCATATTTTTATTTATAAACTCAAATATTGCGGAATAAAAAATAAAACTTTAAAATTGTATAAACGTTATCTATCTAACCGAAAACAGTTTGTACCACTTAACAATGATTATCAAACCGCTTTTCTTAATATAATCTATGAAGTCTAAAAAGGTTTAATACTTGGACTTCTCCTATTTTTGATTTATGTAAATGACTTAAATTACGCTTCAAAACTATCGAGCATTATTTATGAAGATGATACAAACTTATTCCTTTCTTACTATGGTATCGCTGAACTTTTTAAAACAGTGAACGAAAAACTCAGACAAGTATCTTATTGGTTCAAGTGCGATAAGTTAACCTTAAATACTAATAAAACAAAATGAGTTTTTATCTCATTTGATTACAAAATAGCGATTTCTGCCATCAAAATTATCTCAAATCTTTATAAATCAAAAGGAAATTAAAATAGATTTTGTTACAAAATTTTTGGGTGTTTATTTTGATAAAAACATTGCTTGGAATCATCATATTGATTATATAAGCACAAAAATTTCCAAAAATATGGGGATTTTATCTAAATCACGTATCTACCTCAATAAGAAAGTCTTCCTCCAACTTTATTATTCATTTATGCATAGTTATTTAAATTACGCTAATATTAAATGCTTGGTGAAGTAAAATAACTTATCCCAAACTGTTTTCAAAGATCTTTTTACTTTTAAAACAATTAGTAAATGTATTCTGAAAAATAATAACTTTTTAAATAACCCTTTTTGCCAACTTTAATTAATTTCGTATTACCTATCAAGCGCCACACCTATGGATTAAAATTGTTTTGCCGAATTTTAATTTTGAAGTACCTATTACTTTTTGCCTTTTTAAAAGTTAACTTAAAAAGATTCTTTCATTAGATAATATATTGAGTTATTATTAGTAGTAAAAGTTAAAAATATATTTTGGTCTACTTATTTATTGTTTATACATATGTCTACGTTTATAGATGTTTATTCTTACTTATGTTATTTATTGTTCTTATACTTTTTACTTTTTGTTTATGTTGGTTTACGTCAGTATAAAATTCTTATGAGAAGATCCTGTTGATCTTTCTTCAGATAAATAGATTATTTACCTTGCCATTTTAAATTTAATTCATTTTATTTGATGAATGACCACAATTTTTTGTAAAAGATTAAAAAGAATTGATGGTAACAATAGTTTTTATTTATAATATTTTTTAGTACTCTAGTCTTGATATAAATTATCATAAAGAACTTGACTTAGATAGAAAATACTTGGCACCTTAATCAATAAGCAATCTAGAATCCTCATTCCAGCTAAACAATCCAAATTATATTTTACAACTGTTAATAGAAAAAGCTGTAACCAAGAAGTTTTTTTTTTAATATAATCAAGAAATCATCAAAACTAACATCTGGGACTTAGCTCTTTCTAAGTTTTCATAAATCTTTATAGTTTCAATAATTTTTTAAAGCCCAAATCAACAAATCATTTTGAAGTCAAAAAAACAAAACATTTCAAAAACAAAATATTTCAAACCATTGAAAAAACTAAATCCAAACACTTAGTTTCTATAGCCGTTGGATAAATCAATTTTTATATTTTAAGTACAGATACAAGCAGTTATTTGTCCAAAAATATTTTTTATCAGTAGTTCAATACTTGCTCAGGAATTAAAGTTTTATTTAATTGTTTATGCGACACAAAGTGTTAGTTATTGAGCACCGTAACCACATCCAGCGAGATGTCATCCTAATGTCCGTTAAAAAACCACAAAGAAACAGTAGTTCAATACTTGATCAGGAAGTAAAGTTTATTTATCATTTATGCTTTTGTTAGAAATAAATGTTGGGTTAAGTAAAATTGACACTTTTTATTTCTTATGATTAGGGTACTAAAAAAACAGAATGTTATCATCCTTATTAAATGCTTATTTAAGGTTCTGACGACGCGATCCTCGCAATCTTCTTTCAGATACCTTGTTTATATTTGTTGTATTTTCTACCAGTGTAAGTTTATATTATTATTTTTATTATTGGTTATATAAATTTGCACAACAACCAACAAATGTAAACCAAAAAAAAAAAAAAAACATGACGCCATTTGCCTCATTATTCATTTGCTCACTTGCCTCTGCTTTACTAATTCAAGATGAAAACATATAAAATACAAGTGCATTTAAAAAATTTTGTATTCCGAAATAGGTTTTGGAATACGAAAGTGATTTTCAATACATGAAATAATTAATAGTCTTAAGTACATATAGTTTGTGTAAATGGAATACCATAAGCAACATCTGCTCAATTAATAGTCATAACCTAGCACTCATGGCACATGTACACAATTTTAAAATTAAAATGTTTTAATACTTAAATGGGTCCAAGGTCGGAGAAGACAATTTTAATCCTGGGGCCAAAAAATATAAGTGGCTTTACTAGGGAGACAAGGTAATATTTTTTTAAGTTGCGCTATTAAATGGACACAATCTAGGTATGACTTTAGAGCATTTTTAAATTGTTTTTTTTACCAAGTATTTAGATATGGCCCAGACACCCATACACAAATTTGGGCCAAATATAAAAAAAATACGATCTCAAAAAAAAATTCCGGAAACATTGACATTTACCTTGTGCTCAAGCAACAAAACACCCCGAAAAATACCCAAAATTATATTTATAATTACTTTTAATTATATTTATAATTACTTTTAATCATATTTATAACTACTTTTAATTATATTTATAATTACTTTAATTATATTTATAATTACTTTAATTATATTTATAATTACTTTTAATTATATTCATAATTACTTTTAATTATATTTATAATTAATTATCATTATAAATATAATTACCAAAATTATTTGGCTTCAAGCCCAAGGTAAATCTCAATATTTTGCAAAAAAAAATTTTCTAATGTGATCATAATGGTCTTAAGTTTGTTTTTAGATTGTTGTGTATCCTAGTTTTTTCATAATTGTTTTTTATATTTAAAAAAGGTTTCACAAAAACTAATTTTGCCCAAATACGCAAAAAAGAACCTTGAGCAAATACGCAAAAAAAAGCTTTTTTTGCATAAATTATACAAAATCTTTTTTTTATTTTAAACAACAATTATGAAAAAACCAGGATACACAACAATCTAAATAAAAAATTTGGATCGTTATGATCACATTAGAAAATTTTTTTTTTTTCAAGTATTGAGATTTACCATGCGCTCAAAGCCAAATAATTTAGGAACAATTGGGGCATTTTTCGGGGTATTTTGCCGCGTGAGCACAGGGTAAACGCCAATATTTTTGAAAATTTTGTAATCGTATTATTTCTATATTTGCCCCAAATTCGGCTCCTTGTGTGTTTGCGTTTTGAAAATTTCTGTTTTTGATTATCCAATAGCGTTTTATATGTGATTCTAATGCCACCATGTGACTTTGCTAAGCTGAAAATTTTTAATAAACCAAGTATACAAAAATATTGCAATTAAAAGCGGTTTCTTGATGACAAGACCACACAGTCTTCTGCAAGTTTCCGCGTTCTTTTAACAGCGTAACTTTTTATATTTATTATTTGTGCTAAATTTGTTACTTGTACTGAAAAACGTTCTTATTATATCTATGGTATTTTATTTTATATATTGTAAACGAATCAGTTTACATTTATGATCACGTATTTGTATAGTTTTAATAAAAGAACAGAAAAAAAAAAAAGCAGAGAATCCTGTGGGCACGGACGTCAAAAAGTTATTTGAAAGTTTCGAAAGTCTTTTGAATGTTTTTGATTCTTTTTAAACGTTCAAAAGACGTTATTTTTAGGTTCGATGCCTACTGGGAAGTAAAGTGCTAATATGCCCTTAGTACAGTCTAACATCACAAAAGTATTATTAACAATATTTATAATAGAATATACTTTTTTTATTGTTTATTTCTTTAAATTATTATAATATAAAATCTTAAAGTTTTATTAAAGTTCTTTTTTATTTTTATGTATTTTTCCATAATATCAATTTGACTTTATATTAGTAGAAATTAAATATTTATATAAAGTGAAATTTGTTTAAAAACAATTTACGCTTACTATGTGGACACGATGCTAACTTCTGCGTTCTACTTGCTTCTTCTTGATGATAACTTCTGTCTTTTACTTGCTCCTGTCATTCTTCTATTTATTTTTCGGACATTTCTATTTATTTTTCGGATATGCCTCTACCATTGAGAAGTTTTTGTTTTAGTTTTATGAGGTGAGATGCTTAATAGGAATTGATCCTTTAGTGCCTTAGATATGAAAAGTTTAATATTAAAAAATTTATTAAGTTTTTCACACATGACATTATTGATCGTTATCGTCTCTTTTAAGAGCTTTGTGTATTTTTACATTTTTACATGCAAAAGCAATAATAATGCTTTTTTTGCGAATCTTCTATAACTGTTGTAGTTAAATACATTTCAAAGTCTTATTAATCTAAAAATACATAAATCAAAAATGATCAAATTTTCTGCGTAACGGAGATGAATATAAAATTAAAAATGAAACTTTAATATAATACTATTTTCTTTATCTATTTACTCGTAATGCCTCCCAAGCTCCCATGAAATTGGTTGTAAAAAAACTGATAAACATACAAAAAAAAAGTTATCTGTTTCCCATAAATAAAATTAGGTCACTGGCCCGAGGGCTCAATTTTTTTAACGGGTCTGGAGCTGATAATGCATATGGAGCATGCTGTAAAATAGTTTATAAATACTCTATAAAATTACATTTTTAGAACAGATCAAAAAATTTAAAAGTTGCTGCAAGTAACTTAACGTAGTTTATAATATATAGTGAACTAATTTGTCAAACTTGGACATCCTTTTTTTTTTCTTTTTTTTTTTCATATGTTTTGCTGTTCATACAATAATATAAAAAAATTATTCCATAAAAAAAAGAAAATATATATATTTATATAAACAGATATGGGTTTCACTATGTTGATGTGGTTATTTTTAAAACTGTTCCATATCTTCGGCCCTTGGAATGTTATACTTCATTCTTTATAATTAGTTAGTTTACGAGGTAGTGTGTATGTGAGCTTCTCGTTTGATCTCAGAGCATAGTAATTGTTTTGATTTATCATAAATTTTGTTTCAAAGTTTTTCGGTGTAAGATTTTTTAAATGATAATACATAAAGATCATGTGTTGAAATGCATTTATCTCGTATACATTCATTATCTTCATTTCCCTCATTAATGGCTTTGCATGCTTAAATTTATTTTTTCCGTATATAATTCTGCAAGCATGTTTTTGTACACTAAAAATCCTTTTAACTTTAGAAGATTGTGTACTTGTCCACGCAATGTTACCATAATTAATATAGCTATGAATTAGGCTGAAGTATATTAATTTAAGAATTTGAGTATTAATTAAAGGACTAGTTCTATACATTATACTATTAGTTTTTTTAATTTTTGATTCGATGTATTTTATGTGCGAAAGCGAATATATGTTTTCATCTACATAGACTCCTAGGTACTTTAAACATTCTTGTTTTTTAATTTGTTTGTTATTTATAGCAAGAAATGGTAATTTAGGTGGCAGGTTT
>NC_088924.1:3345000-3392500 GCF_038396675.1 Hydra vulgaris
AATTAACTTTTTCACCTTAGGTATCCCTGAGTTGTGTGTTTTAGCTTTAATTGGAAAGCTAATTTCTGGTCCTTGGATGGGAAAACTTTATATTGCACCAGGTACGGGACTTGACTACATATCTGGCATTCAGGTAGTAAAAGATGTTCAGAACACTCTTATTGAGAGCAGCAAGAATTCTTTAGCTCTACTTAAACGAAAAACTGATTTCTTTGGTAATGATATTGAAGATGTAGTTTTTGATTCATTAATCAGCTTTTGCCCAGTGACTAATGAAATGAGTAAAGCATTAGCTGACTGCCTTAATGCAGTTATTAGCGTCATTGACAGGCAGTACCAGCGGCAATTTGAAATGAGTTCTAATGATCACCTTAAAGACCAGACTAAGTCAGCTAAGCTTCACAACATTAATTCAGAAGAACTTATGGGTATGTTTAGCGCTGCAAAGCACAAAGTTCCAAATGCTACTCTTTGTTTTCTTTCTTCAAAACTTTGTGCTTGCAAAAATAAAACAACTGCTCTGCTATGCAAAAAGCCAAATGATATTCAAAACATCTAATGCCAGAAAAAGTGGTTTACAAATATGCAATGTCATAAGGACCTGAAGTTAGAATTGATAAAACGAATGGCAGATAAAATTCAGAAAAAAGAAAACAAAGAACGCAGAAATGTAGAAAAAATATTAAAAAATTGCATGCCTGATCAGGTAAAATATATGTTTCCTGACCTAGAAAATAATGAGGCTTCAGATATTGAAGAAACTCTTATCGGAGCTTCCATTGGAAGAAGTATTTGCCACATGTGGTTCGATAATGCCGCTAACACCCAGGATGTATATTACGGCAGAATTGTTGGAATTAAAAAGAAGAAAAGTGATGTATATATAGTTTCTTATTAAAAACCAAGAGAGAATGAAGAAGATGACGGTGTTGAGTATAAAGTGAGCAAATATCAACTTTCTGCATGCATAATAAGTGGTGATATGGTGATAACATATTAGAAATGTGTAATAAGGTATATGTTATTTTAAATAATTGTATGTCTTATAAACTTGCAATAACAGATATTATTTACATATAGTAGGTTAATCTTTATTTTTTATAATAAATTTTACAGTGCCTAATGTATATCATATTCTCTACTCTCCCCTTTCGGGCATGTCCACCACAGCTCTCCTTTATTTTCCCCAGGTAAAATGAAGGAAAGCCGTGGTGGACATGCCCCCTCCCCCTCCATTTTTTATATGAATATTTTTTTTAGGTTTTTATTGAACTATATAAGGCACCTCACAGGAATAGGTACCAAGTCTTAGTTTCTAGTTACAAAGATATTTGACATAATAGTTTGTCAGGTCAAAAAATTCAAAAACGAGATTATTGTTTTTTTTATAGTTTTGTCATATTGCATTACATATTAGATGTTTTTTTGTGAACATTTTTTTTTGGTAGTTGCAAAATAGGATTTTTTTTAAATGTGGAAAAGGTATCAACTCTTTATCAGAACTGTTTTGATAATGTTCTCTCCTCTAGAAGTAAAGAACTCCTTGTTAATTATTTTTTTATGCTGTATTATTAACGTTTTAGCGTGCCAGTATATAATACTTTTTATTTTTGATCAATAATCATTAAAAATCCTAGGAAGTTATTGAAAATATAACCTATTATAAATATAACCTATATAACCATATATAACCTATTAAAATATAACCTATATAACCAATATTTGTATGTTATTTATTAACCCTTTAAACCGAGTATGGTGACCAAATATTTTATTAAATTTTTTGTTATGTTTTTAATCGTAGTACCAACAATTATTGATTAAATAAAAAAATAATTTTAAATATGCTTTTCTTTGTTAAATTCCTTTTAACAGGCGCTACTTTAGAAACAAATTGATTTCAAATGCTGACATAATAAGCCCACTTAATTCATAAATGTAACTATGTATTGCGGTTTTTTTGTATTTAAATAGAAGTGCATGACAGTGATGTTCATACACACCAAATTAATTATAAAAATAAACAACTATTTGTTGCAAAATTTCTGCTAGTATTTCAAACTAACGATAAGAGCCGACTCACGTTAGGTGTAGATAAAGTTAAACTTCAAGTTTAATTGTAATGACTCGTTTAATATTGATAGTTTTTAGTTATTATGAATCGTGAATCCAGTACTTCTAAAAATGCTGATATAGCAAAGCTTCTGAATAGTTGTGGAACTGATGGTTTAAATTCATCAGAAGTTAACTATGCCCCGCACGATTTCTTTGAATATAGAGATCGTGAAAATGATTTCGATGATGATTTTTTAATGTCTGATTCATCTGATAACCAAGCATCTAGCAACGATGAGGCGGCTTTAGATGAGAATCAACCATTAACCTTAACTTTGCACGATGAACCAATGAGTGAGAATGCACCTTTGGCTTCAACTTCACAGGATGAACTGACGATCAAAAATGACATTGTTGTTCTTGATAACACCATTAAGACAATAATTTCTCTCCGCTCACTTTACTCACAGTTATTTGAAAATGAAGATGAGGAAAAAATACAAAAATTTATAAAATCTGGTTGTAGATGTAATCAAGGACTAAAAAATAAAAACTGTATGGCGCGCTTCTCACATTCAGAAATACGCGAATACAGACTACAATGTTTTGAGATTGATGGGACAAACTAAATGACAATATTGTTGCCCATTTAAGTGCTCTGCTTCACACGAGTGAAAGGCTGACGTGTTGTAATCGTTATGAAGATTAAAATGAACTTTGCTCAAAAATACTGATTGATTATTAGTTTTACGGATACAAAATATGTTTGAAAACATTCCTGTTTTCGCTTGGGATTGGTCATAGACATCTCCGTCTACTACGCAGGCGAGTCATTAAGTTTGGAATTGCTCCGCGTAGACATGGCAATACTGGAAGACAACCCCAAAATACTTGTACAAAAGTAGATGTCACAGCAGTTGTTCAATTTAAAACGAATTATGCTGAAAACAATGCACTAGTTCTACTCGGAAAAACTCGAGGAATAAGAGATCATCGGATGATGCTACTTCCATCATGGCAGACAAAGAAAAGCATAAATGAAAAATATAAATCCGCATGTTATTTGTCTGAAATGCATTCGCTGCAAATTATAGCTTTCTTAAAGATTTGGAGAATGACCTTGCCTTTTATTGTTATCCAATGACCGCGCTCGGACTTATGCAGTGTGTGTCAGAATAACACTATAAAAATGTCTGAAATGGTTAATCTAGAAGTAGAAGTCAAACAAAAGCGTATAACTGAGATGTTAAAATATCTAAAGCTAGTTGAGAAAAAGCGTTCCGTTTATCATGATTGTATTAAACTGGCGAAAAAAAATGAAATTTCCCACATTTCTTTTGACTATGCAGAGCAAATCTTTCTACCAAACTTACCAGATCAACCTGGACCTATCTATTTTTTTACTCCGTTTAAAGTTGGGATTTATGGTATTGCAAATGAATCGGCCTGTGTTCAGCACAATTATGTGATACCTAAAAACATGTTAACCGGAAAGAGTGCAAACTGTATTTTGAGTATGATTCATTACTATCTTGCTGAACATAAATTTTCTATTAAAGATACCCTGTATTGCCACGCTGACAACTTGCAGTATTACTCTAGGAGGATAGTTGTTGAGTTAAACCAAAAAATAACTATTATGTTTTTGCCAGTCGGTCACACGAAATTCTCTCTAGATGCAGGATTTGGGATTCTGAAATCCAAGTTTCAGCAAAGTGAAGTAGCTTCGGTCAAAGAGTTTGCTGCATGCATAGAAGCTAGTACTCCAATTTTAAAATTGAATAAATCATTGATAGCATCTAAATTTTTGTCCCAGATCTTGGGAAAGATTTAATTTTTCCAAAGCCACAAGTTGACAGGATAACGATTTCCCGGATTTTTTTTTTTAACCTACCATCATTTGACTTAATATTTAAGGCTTTGAACAATGAAAACATCACTAATTATCTTAAATTATTTTTTACTTCTAGGTCAGAGCAGCAAATGTTCGAAAAATAGTTCAAGAAACGGTTAGCAATCTAGATATTTCGATGGGTTTGCCTCCGGTTAAAAGAAAGCCGTCCACATGTTCTTACTGCAATCAAATTGGACATATAAATAAAATGCTAAAAACAGTTCCAGTTTGCCCGAAACGAAAAGCAGATACAAAATTTTGTATTTAATTAAGAGTTGGTACCTTTTTGATTTTTCAGTTATGTTTCTATTTTTTTATTTTTAAAGAGTTACTGAGATTTATGTGATGTGAAAATTTGTACCCGTAATCTAAACTGTATTATGCATTTAAAAATAGAAAATAACCACTAACTTCTTTATCAAACTGAATTTATAACATTTTTAAATCATGCGATTAAATCGTTGTCCCGCACAAACAGCTATAACTTGGTCAAAAATGAAGATATTAAGTCAAATTTTTTTTCTTTTTGAAACTGTCTTATCATCGAGCCCCATTTACATTGAAAAAAATCGTCAGCTTATATATAAAAAAAGAAAAGTAGCAAAGTACATAATAAGCATTTTACACGTTAGTTACAATATAAATATAAGTGTTGAAACATAATGCAATATATCAAAAATTAACAAAAGTTAAATATAAATAAAACAGCAACAAAAGAGAAGTAGTGTCAATAACTATTTTTTAGATAATTTATATTATTTATTTTAAAAGAGATATATCTTTTTTTGTATATATATCTTTCATTGAAATTCATTATAAAATAAGGCGAAAACGCTAAGGTTTTTAATGTATTTAAAGATCACATATATGCATTTAAAGATACGCTATAGAAATCTTTGGTGCATATTTAATAAAATAAATATATATGTATATATATAATTATTGTAAATATTGCAAAAAAACACGATATTTTTTTTTGCATGTTTTATAAAATTTGTTATAAATTTCACTATTACGTTTTAATCATTAAAAATATTTTGTTACTTTAGTTCAATGCAAAATCTAGCGCAATTTAACAATGATTCTATTACAAAGCCGATTAGCCGAACGCGAGTTTTATACGTAAGTTGAATTTTTCTTAAGCAATGCTTCTTGAAAAATGTTATTTAAATGAGCATAACCTTTTTTGTAATGATTCTTTTTTCATAAAGTTTTCACCATTTTATTACAAATTCAAAGCTCTTTCGAATCATATATATTACTTGATTAAATAAATGGTTTGAAATTTTTACACACTATTATATTTTCGTTTATGTTTTTTTTCGATCTCAGTGAATAAAGAAACTACAAATTAGTTCATGAAATATATCTTATTTAGTTTTCTTCACAAATATTTCTAAACAAATAGAAAACTTAACAAACATTAAAAGTTAAATTATAAGGTTTATTATTTTGCACAAGTTTCAAACTATGCGTTCATCAAAATAACCACGTTTCTTCATAACTGCTTCACATATTCTTGGCATACGAAAGATTAATTTGTTTAAAGTTTCCATGGTTACAGCTTTCCAAGCCTTTTGTAGTAATTCCCATAAATGTTCCTAGGATTTTACTTGGAATTTCTTCACATACCGGTCTATTTCATCCCAAAGAAGCTCAATGGGATTGAGGTCTGGTGACTGCGCAGGCCAGTCCATTAAAGAAAGGGTTTTTTCTTGTACTAGTTAATTCAGATAATTTGTACAAAGTTTAGAATTGTGCTTTGGGTCATTATCTTGCATAAAAACAGGCTGGCGTCGAACCACCATTCGATGAGAAGATGGAACAGCATGATTCTCCAACATTTCTCTGTATTGCTCCTTTTTCATAATTCCACAAACTCTGATCAAATCTCCTATTTTGTGACCTGCAAAACAACCCCATACCATTATTGAACCTCTTCCATGCTTAACAGTAGGCACAATGCAATGCGGAATATAACGTTCATTCAGGTGCCGGCGTACAAATATTCTTCTCTTGTTGCCAAATAATTCAAACTTGGACTCGCTCCATACTACTGTTTTCCATTGACTTATTGTCCATTTGGCATGTTTGCAAGCTCATTGTAGTCGTTTCACCTTGTTTACTTTCTTTAGCAACGGTTTTTTAGCTACACGCACTCTAAGTCCAGCTTTCATCAAATGGTTTCTTATTGTCCGGACATAAACAAGTTTTTCAGCAGTTTTATGATATTCTCTCATTATTTGTGGAGCTGTTAACTTTCTGTTTGACATAGATAATCTCGTAATACGACGATCACCATGTTCATCTATCTTTCTAGGCTATCCAGGTCGTGGTAAGTCACAATATTGACCAGTTTCCTTGAAACGCTTGATTGTATTGTGAACTCCAGACTTTGATATTTTCACTCTTTCAACAATTTTTTTTTCTGAAACACCTTCTCCATCAAGTAAAACAATGCGAACTCTCTGTTCAAAGCCTTTTTCTTGAACTGGAACCATTTTAGTACGACAAAATAGAAACTAAAAAAAAATAAACAGTTCAAATAAAACAATATTTGTATATTCATTTGCAAGTCATTATATACTGTATCGGATCTACATAAAGCTATATACTGTATTGTCATCTACAAGAAGTCATTATATACTGTATTGGATCTACAAGAAGCTATCAATAAGAAAAATTATATTTTCAATATCAATTACAAGTCATTAATCAAAATTAAGTAACAGTTATAAATAATACTTGTATTGTCTTTTATGCTGGAAAAACTCACCCCTAACACTTTTGTACATAAGCAGAATTTTGGGTGCAAAAATGCCCATATCCTATTCTATCCACTTATTTATTGTGCTTTTATTTATTTTTGATCCAAAAATAAAGAAGTGCAAATATGATAATTACATATATTTATTTTTGTAATGTAAATACCGTTTTTAACCGCTGGTCTTAAATTAATTGCCGGTAGTGTATATATATATACATAAAATATATTATGTATATATAAATATATATATATGTTTATATTACATATTATATATATATATATATATATATATATATATATATATATATATATATATATATATATATATATATATATATAAATATATATATATATATATATATATATATATATATATATATATATATATATATATATATATATATATATATATACATATATATATATATGTATATATAATATATATATATATATAGAAGGGTGGAGCGATTTTAAAAATTTTTGAAATTTGATTTGCCTGAACAGCAAATCAATATCTTTTGGTGAAAAAAGAACCTTACTCTTTTTTATTTTAGTTTAGATGAGTTCTTGAGGTTCCTCTTTGGATTCTAAATTTTTGATGGGTCCTAATATTGTTTAAATTTTTTTTTTCTAAACTTTATCAACTTGATAATTAAATGAAGCAAAATAATATGCTGATTTTGAAAATAATATTTGTTTTTATTAAAAAATTAAAATTAAAAAAGTAGAGTTGCTTTTTTTCATTAAAAACCCCCGTCCTCAACAAAACAGGGGTTTTGAGGTATATTTTTGCAAGTATTTATTTCAATAAAAATTTTTTTTAATAAAATTATTATTTATGAAACAAACATTTTTTTCTGCTTTTTTTGAGTCCAAGGTTGATATGGTTTAGAAAAAAAAAAATTCAAAAATATTAGGACCCGTCAAGAATTTAAATTCCAAAGAGGACCCTCAAGATCTCATCAAAATCAAAAAATATTTTTTTACTTTTATCTTATAATTAATAGACATTGATTCGTGTCTCAGTAATATTGGTTTTTCAACTCTTTTTTTTTTGCTATGAAAATCGCTCCACCCTAATATATATATATATATATATATATATATATATATATATATATATATATATATATATATATATATATATATATATATATATATATATATATATATATATATACATATATGTATAAGTATATATAATATATATATACATATATATATATATATATATATATATATATATACATATATATATATATATATATATATATATATATATATATATATATATATATATATATATATATATATATATATATATATATATATATATATATATGTATATGTATATATATATATACATACAGAAGTACACGCGTAAACATACTACTATATATGCACATATAACATTTTACATTTTAGCTGTATTTTAACTCTTGTTAACAGTTAAAATAGAAATGTCTAATACAAATACAACAATGGTGTGATCATAAAATTAAATTAAAAACTCCAAAAAATATCAAAATTTATATCCGAATGTGTAACTAATGGATAAAAGTAAAATATTTGTACTTACCAGCGTAACGGTTATATTAAAAGGTGAAGGAGAGTTTGAGTTTAAAAGTTTAGTTAAAATGTATAAAAGCGTTTGAAAGAAAAAAAAAAAGATAAATTGCTTTACATCAAACTAACTCTTTTCACTTAGACTCGACTCAATATTTACATAAAATATAATTATACGATTCAAAAATACGCGGTATACAGTCGGTTTATGGTTGGCACGGAATGCCAACAGTTAGCCAACTATAACCAATACTGCCTTGTCAGTTGAACCAACTAAAGCGTGTTTACTGGGTCTTTTATCCTTGTTTATGTTTATCAAGGTAGAATGGATGTTTTAGGTACATTTGTAGCAATTATAACTAGGACTGGTACTCTACCCATTAAGTCCGGACCCAAAACCACTAGACCCAGACCCGTCAGACCCGTTAACCAAACAACTCGGGTATGAACCTTATAATGTCCAGACCCTTTTTAACCCGAGATCTGACTAAAATTTTCTTAATTAATATTTTTTAATATTACAATTTTCTTATATACTATTTTCGTTACACCTTATTTAATATTAGGCCGAAGAAAACCAACAATAATTTCTGAAATATTCAAAAAGGTTTATAAACCAGATTTAGAAAGTATAAATAAAATTTTTTTAAAAAAATAAAAAGATTGTTTTAAGAAAAAGACTTTTAAAGTTAAATTAAAATTCTATTAGAGGATAGTCTTTAACAAGTATAAAACAACTTTCATTATAAAGCCTTAAAATTTTGAGCTTAATTAAAATTCGATCTGGGAATTGTCTTTAACAAATAAAACAAGTAAAAAACAGGTTTTATGTAATGTTTTTTGTAACGAGAATTCTAACATTGTAAGTTTTTTACTTAATGGATTGCTTTTTGTTTTATCATTTCACAAAAAGACATTTTGCAAAAATACTAATGATAACTTTCGAAAAATATATAAACCCAATTATTGTAATAAAAGTCAAATCAAAAAATCTTCTCATAAAAGCTTTCTTTTTTAGTTTCAAAAATATCAATACGTCAAAAATATCAATACGTCAAAAATATCAATACGTCAAAAATATCATTACGTCAAAAAAAGCCTGACTGAAGACTAAAGATGTACGTAAGTTATAAAAGGTTCGAAACCAATCCTTTTCTTTAGATACTTTTTTACTTCATTTGTTATTTGCAGATATGTCAGAGTTAGAAAATGCAAATGCTATCACTCCAATTATTGATATCGAACGGGCACTTTCATCTGAGTTAAAAGTATTACCTAAAACTAAAAAGAGAAAATGCACCTCAAAAGTTTGGGCATTTTATAAAAAAAATTTAATTAATGGTCAACATAAAGCAAAGTGTAACTATTGTTCATATTATTTATTGGCATAATAAAAAAGTCAAACTTTTTTACAAAGTGGTAAAGTAATAGTCGATGGTATTTCGGAATCAAATTTGAGTTTCAAATTTAATCAAAAAACAAGATAATACTTCACAAATATCCTTTTTAAATTGTTGAACAATGCGATTTTAGAAAGTAGGGGAACCTGTTGTACCTTTGACCACGTTGTACCTTTGGTCACTCTACTCTGTTGGCTTACTATTATTATTTAAAAAAAGCGGGAAGTGTCATTTGAAATAGTAGTCCATGACAACTCTTCTTATCGTAAAACATTATACTTGGGATAGATGGTATTGATCCACAAGCAATTATAAGTTTTGACTCTTAAAAAGTAAATATTTGTGTTAATCTTATTCTGATTTTAAAACTGTGATAAATTGTTGTTTGATTCATCTACGACATTATAAACATTACCCAACATCTTTTTTTTGTTATGGAAAATTTTGGATGATTATGTCTGACCGTAGATGGGGATTAAGACAATAACTGTTAAAGAAACCCATCTCGTGTACCTTTGACCAGTCAAGGACGTTGTACCTTTGACCAATAAAAACTGCTTCCTCGGTAATTTGCGGACTTTAAGAGGGCAAGATTATAAAATTTATAATCTACCTTATTAGGCGTCGTCTGTGCTTTATTGCTTTTTAATGCAAAATTGTTTCTAGTATTATGATGATGAAATAATTCCATTGAATTTTAATGCAATTCACTATTTATTCTTGAACCACTACTACACTTAGAATAATCAATTTTGTTAATTTAGTTAGTTGGACAGCTGAAGCAATATTATTGTCAAGTTCATTTTATTACCTAGTTTCTGCTCAGCTATAGGGAATTAAATGTATCGAAATAGTTAATTAATTTTGTTAATATATTTTAGTTTTAAAATGCCAAGGAGCAAGATTGGTGTTTTTCGCAAAAAGATTTCCGAAATGGATATGCTAAATGCAGTGAATTTTGTGCTTCAACAAAAAATGAGTTTAAGTGAAGCTGCAAGACATTGCAACATTAAAAAGTCAACTTTAATATATCAGTTGAAGCAGTTTAAAAAATCTGGTAGTTGCGAATATTTATATTCACATACCAAACCAAAAAAAGTATTCTCAACTGAAGAAGAATTAATTTTGGTAAACTACTTGGCAGATGCTGCAAATATGCATTATGGACTTACATTAAAGCAGATAAGATCCTTTGCATATGAGTATGCTTTAGCAAATCATAAAAAAATTGAAACTTCATGGATGAAAAATAAATGTGCAGGTGAACAATGGCTGCGAGATTTTCGCAAAAGATATAATAACAAGCTATCTGTACGTAAACCACAACCTACAAGTCTTGGTAGATCTTCTGCATTCAATAGAGAAACTGTAAGAATTGTATATAAAAATTACAAAAATGTTTTAGAACGTTATCATTTTGACCCATCAAATATTTAGAACTGTGATGAAACAGGAATTACCACAGTCCACGTACCACCAAAAATTCTAGCTCCAAAAGGTAAAAAACAAATAGGGAGCATAACTAGTGCTGAACGAGGCAACAATGTAACAATGATTGCAGCCATTAATGCTACTGGAAATAGCATCCCACCATTACTTGTATTTCCACGTGCTAAATTCAAAGACTACATGTTAAATAATTGTCCTCCTGGAAGTGTAGGAGCAGCTAATAAGTCTGGATGGTCAAATGAAGTCATTTTTGTGCAATTTCTTGAACATTTTATTAGTAATGTGCAACCGTCAATTAAAAAACCTGTTCTTTTATTAATGGATAATCATGAGAGTCATGTAAACATTTCTGTTATTGAGTTAGCAAAAAAATCAGGCATAGTTTTAATGACATTTCATCCTCACACAACCCATAAAATGCAACCTCTTGATCGTGGTGTTTTTGGACCATTTAAAACTTTTTATAACAATGCCATGAATAACTGGATGATATCACCAGGCAATGCTGGTAAACCAGTCACAATTTATGATATATCTTACCTTGTTGGTCAAGCTTATCCTCATGCTTTTGTACCAAATAATATTATAAACAGTTTTAAATGTACTGGATTTTATCCATTTAATTAAAATATTTTTACTGATATTGACTTTTTAGCTGCAAATGTTACTGATAGGCCAATAGTGAATACTGAAGCTTGCCTTTCTAATGAGATTATTGATGTTAAAACTGCTCCATCCAGTGTACCATCAACGTCATCTATTGTTTTAGGGGAAATCCCTACTGTGAGTTTACCATCAAGATCAATTGTTTCACCTGAGATAATACGACCTCATCCTAAAGCCAAATTAAGAAAAACAAATACTTCAAAAAGACGTAATAGAAAATCATGTATTTTAAATGATACCCCTGAAATTAAAGTTATTCTAGATTCAAAATCTAATAACCAACAATTTAAAAAGACCTCTTCAAGCAAAAGAAAAAAAATGGCAAACCAGATTATTTTTAGTCAGTCTGACATATGTTTAAATGATGAAAGCTCTAATGAAATTGATTTTGGAGTAAATATACTTGATAATGAAAGTGAAATTGTTTCTGGAGATTTTTTAATTGTCAAGTTGACTGGAAAGAAATGCTCTAGATTTTATGTAGCAGAAGTTTTAGAAGTTGTTGGTATAGTTTACAAAATTAAATATCTTAAGAAATCAGGAGACTTTTGTAACAAGTTTATAAGAGAAGATGACAATCTTTATGATTTGGAACTTAAGGATATTATTATGAAACTTCCACCACCAAGTATTGGTCATGGTTCATCTAAGCGTCAGTATCTTATGTTTGATGTTGATCTGACTATTTGCAATAGTTAATATATTTTACTCTTTTATCATTGTATTTTTTGTTGTCATCATTAAGATATTTTCTATAAAAAGCATTATGATCATATGTAAATGAATATAGACCGCCAGCTAACATAAGTTATAAAAATATATTTTTGCTCTTTTCTTATCTAAAATAATAAAAATAACTGTATATATTAGAAAATATGTTTTGTACAATTAAATCGCGTTTAAAGTTTTGGACCTTAATCCTAATTATTTCATGTAAGTAGCATCTAACTAAAGAAAATATGTGACTTTATCTAAATAGTTGTAATAACTGATTTTATTGAAAAAAATTAGTAATACTGAGTATCGTAACTTTAATACACAAGTCTTTGCAAGATTGTAAGGATTGATTTTTCTAGTTTTTTTTTAGACAATTAGGCTTGATTACAAAATAATTAGATTTTTTTTATTGATATAAGATGGACCAAAAGTTTCTATACAATATATAACAAGCTAAAATATTAAAAAGGGTTCAAATATTGCATGATTTTTTAATAATAACATTTTGGTCAAAGGAACAACGCGCATCGGTCAAAGGTACAACGTACGTGTTGTACCTTTGACCAATAGACTTCTTTTTTTAAAACGCGGGAAAAAGATACTTCTTGGTCAAATAAAAAAAAAGTTCTAAGTATAATTTTTGGGCAAAATATAAGAGAATATTATAAAGTTTGAATGGTTTAGATTTACTCAATAGGCTACGCAAAAAATGCCTTAAAGCAAAAAGTGGTCAAAGGTACAATAGGTTCCCCTATAGTAAAAATCTACAACATCTTTTTAAAATGGTTAGTCGACGTACAATTGCAAATGAATGTTTGAAAATCTTCGAGGATGAAAAGGAAAAGTTATATGAAGTAGTGGAAATCTCCAATGTTGAATTAATTTCAAAAGTAATTTGTGGACGCCTATTCAAAATAAATCCCTCATTGCAGTTACTTGCCTGTATATGGATAAAAATTAGCGACTAAAAAAGCATATCCTTACTTTTATTGATATTGATGCGCCTCAAATATATATATAAACTTAACACTATATAAAAATTTACTTGATAACTTATACAAATGGAACGTTGATGAAAAAAATCATGTGTGTTATTCTAGACAATTGTTCAACAGATGACGCAATGGTTAGAATTCTCTCAGAGAAGTTGAATACTATACTCTTCAGTGACTGTATTCTCTTTCATGTTAGATATGTCATGCGCATATTGTTAATTTGGTTGTTCAAAAAGCAGTTAAAAGCATTAAACATATAACAATAAAGGTTAGAGAAAGCGAGAAATATGTCAAGTCGTCGACTTTGAAATGGCAACAGTTTAAAGAAGTAGCATCCGAAGTACAAGCTTCTAGTAATAATGTTGTTTTAGATATAAAAACAAGATGGAACTCTATTTATATAATGTTGGATACTGCATTAAAATTAAAAAATGCCTTTATTCATCTCAAAGAAATTGATTTAGTTGCACACATTCGCTAAATGGAGCGGAGTGCACAAATGTTAAAGGTTTTATTTTTATGAAAATTATTTACAAATAACTGATATGTGCAGCAGTCATATTCAGTTTATCTGTAAAGTCGGGAGGAAAATGATAGCAAAATGTTTAAAATATCGGAAAATTAGTTCTGATATATTAGTCATTGCATCTGTATTAGACCTGCATTATAAAATAATCAGCGTTGAGTACTTCTTTAGGGAAATTTTTGGTGCCGCAAGTAAACAGAAGTTAGAAAATATTAATGCAATATTAAAATAATTGTATAATGATTACGCTGCTAAATATTTCAAATCAGTTTTTCTGCTTCTTTTATATATTCAAAAAGGATTGAGAAATTCAAAAAATGTAGCCTTAAAATTTGTACTTAAAAATGTAGGCTTAAAAAATGTAGCCTTAAAATTTTATTATTTGGAAAAATGAATTACAGTTGTACTTAGATGAACCATTGATTGTTGATGAAGAAGGATTCGACATACTGGAATGGTCGAGACATATTGGAGTCAGATTTCCAGTTATACAATGTTTAGCAATGTTTTCTGTCAATTTTGTTGTCTGCTGTTGCTTTTAAGTCAGTCTTTAGCAAAGGTGGTAGAGTTCTTGATAAATATCTTAGTTCTATGATTACAAGCACATTTGAAGCCATTGTATGCACACAAGATTGGTTAAAATCTGAACTTCGAGGTATTTTAGTTTATATCCTTTTATTTTAATTTTATTTTATTTATTTACTCTTTTGCCAATTAGAAAAAAAATTATAGTCATAACTTATGAAAAATATTTATATGACCAGGGCTAGAAGAAGACAAATTTAGACTAATTACCAAGCCTCGCAATTTACTTTAACTTATTTACTAATTTTAATTTTTTAATTAAAAGAAAAAAACTGTACTGCGATCTCCATTAATGAAAACGAAAGCGAAGCTGCTCTAATATTTCCATGGAAAATAAGAAAAATACTTGTGATCTTTGTCAATATAAAGACTTGTGTATGATTTTGCTTGGAATTTACATGAAGTCTAACACCTATTAATAAAATTATTGCTATCTATCATTGTTGTAAAATCATTTATTTTTAAAAAAAGTTTCATTCACCGTCATCTTAAATTATAGTTAAATTAAAAAAGTTAAGGACTCAACCACATTAAAAGTATTTCTCTAACAAAATTGAGTATACCATTTGATTTTATATAAGAAAAAAGAGCATTAAAGGTCTTTGAACGTGGTTGAACGTCGTTTGGTCCTGGTTTTTACCTATTATAATAGCTACATTGTTGGAGAGGTTTTAGTACATACATTGATCTTAGAATCGTAAGACCCTAGATTATGCGAGCTCTTTCATTGTAGGCCTACAAATATGGCATTCACACTAGTAACCAGACTAGTCTATGGATAGACTTACAACACAGACATAGACAATTCTGTATGTTGTAATGGACACAACAAATGTTTAATTTTTTGTCCTTGTTGTGTCTATCAAATTTTTGATGGTGTCCTAAGATTGCTCAGTTAAAAAATAATTTTCACTTCATAAGTCTACAAAGCATAATTTTTTGTCTATTTGGTGTCTATGATTTTGTCTAAATTTACTTGATTTCATAAAACCAGAAATCTTTCATTACCGTATTATTTGAAGATTGTTATGTAGTAAATTTATAATATTAAAAAAATATTGAAATGACATCAAAACTCCAAATGACAATCATTGCCCATGATTAATTATTGTTTAAAACTTGCGTACATATTCATCAATAAAATGAAAGTAAAAAACATTTTTCTTTTTCACTATTGTTTTATTCACAAACCTAAATAAATTTTAACACCTATTGGAATCTTCTACTTACTAATCCACATTTTATAAAGGACAACTCCTTGATCACATATTTTTAAAATAATTTTATTGAAGGTGATAAAGATTTTAGTGACTAAGGAAAATTTTTTAAATGATAAACTTACCTTCAACTTTTTTGAAGTAATCCCAAACTGGAGAGGGCATTTTAAAAATAAATTTTCACGCACATTCACTGAGAATTGAAAAACAACTGAACTGAGTAATTAATGAACTTCAATTGAGCACAAAATAGTCCATTTTGAGGTTTTTAAATAGACATTAACTTTTTAATCAACAGCACACGCTGGACAAAAAATTAAAAAATGAACTTCTGTTAGAAAAATTGTATTTTTAATTTTGTGCTCGTTTTCAGTTTTTGAAACGATGCTGCAGTGAAAATTTAATTACTCGTTATAAGTCCAAATTATATATTAAATAGATCTTCTATACCTCATTAAAAAATCGAGATTGTTCATTTAGTGTCCGTTTTTAAAACGATTGTCTAGAAAGACAAACATTTTTTATAGACAATTCATTTTTGATAGTTGTAATTAAAATTGTTGCAATTAGTGCTTTGTCGAAGTCTATTTTTGTCCTTTTATAATAAGTCCATTAGAGATTGTCTGGTTGCTATACCTGACATTGCGTTTTGTTCTATCTCCTTTATCATGATTATAAATTAAAATTATAATGTGCTATCTCCGTTTTATCAAATCAAAAGTTATTTACGTCAAAATGGTAAATGCGGAAGTTTTTATTACAGAAAAACAACAACAGAACTTTAAAGGTAAAACATGCACCTAAAACTTGCACGTAGAATGCGAGAAAGCAACTACGACAATCTGATCTGTTGCATGAAAACAGAAAGTATTTCAGAAAATATTTCATTCAGGTCTGTTACCAAAAAAAAAATTTAATTCTTACATGAATATACCGCGGCTGCTTCCGTCAATATAAAAGCGAGCTTGACGTTACAAGAATTTTTGTGTTTTAAAAAAAGAAAAGTATTTCCGCGTAAAAAGTATAAAAATTCACTAACTTTAAAATAATAGTATTTTTTTCTATAAATTCTTTCATCTTCAAATTAAAAAAATATAAAAGAACTACCCTTTCTTGTTAAATAAATATTTCCATTAAATGGAGTAAAATAAGATATTGTTAAAATATTGCTAAAGATTTGGGATCACTTTTTTGTTTTTTATGATTTTTACGGAAAATCTGTCGTGGGACAGCTGAGATATTCTGACATAGTTTGATAGTTGAAATTTGGAACACTTATAAATACATGTCTATTCTATCTGATTTTTGGTGCATATTGCTCATTTTTGTAAGAAAAGTTAGTTTTTAATGCATTTCTATTTTTAATTTTATCACTTTACAATGTAAAACAAATTTTTTTTGTAATACGCACCAAATTATTGAAAATTCAATTCTTTATGAAAATGAAAATCAAAAAATTATTTTATGTTCCTCCAGCTATGTTAAAAAGTATGGTAATTAAACCTGGCTGGTTTAGCAACAAATTTTTTATTGTTTTACGCGTAAATTTTTGTTTACATTTTTAAACAATCACGTGACCTTACGACCTAAACAAGAATATCATGAATTTTATGAAAACAGCTTTTTTAGCGTGACCCTTCGACCCAAACAAGAATATCATGAGTTTTATGAAAACAACTTTTTTAGCGAGACAAATTTTGAACTATAAAATAGACAAAGTTAGGCGGTTTTTTTCTCTTGAGGGTAATCAACTAACATCAGATAAGTTTAATCCTATTATATCTTGTTTATCTACTTGTCAATAAATATTATTTTATTTGCATTGTATTATATTTTTATTACGAGATTTATTTAGCATTATGTATTCTGCTGAAAGGAAATTATTAAAACCATACATCGAATGGGAAGATTGTTGGGAAGAAGAGTGTAACTTTGTATTAGTTAGGCGATTAGTTAGCATTGATAAAATGACTAACCACGTAATTTTAATTTTAATTTCAGTTTTTGATTTAAAAGCATTATTTAGTTTTATGAGCTTTATTATGCCAATTGATTTTGATTTTGATTTGACAACATATTATTAGAACTGTGTGCACATAATAAAAAGTTTTTTAAAAACTTAAGCTTTTAATTTTTAGGCTAAATATTCCTTAATTTAAACCTGGTTTTATTTAATAGAATCAATTTTCAAAAACTAGTCATTTAACAGTTTATCCCTCTTTAACGACATTTTCGTAATTTTGCGAAAATTCGATTTTCTTTACTGGCTTAAAATAAATCTGTTTTAGTTAACTTTAAACGTAAATAGTTTTAGTAACTTTAACGTTAAAATAAATCTGTTTTAGTTAACTTTAAAAGCAAAATTTTTTTGTTTTTAAAATAGTCCAACAATGTGTACATTTAATAATAAATATCAAAAATATATTCTTTCTGATTTTTTTTTTGATAAAAAGTAACATCAAATTACTAAAATTTAGCAAAGTTCGTCATTTGACGCGTTTATTCTAAAGTTAAAGAAGTCTTAATATATTTGTGAAATCTCATCAGATAAAACATTTTATTGGTGTTTTTATTCTTTTTACAGAACATAATTATCTCTAATGTTATAAAAGTTATAAAGGTTTTAGTAACACCCCTTACGTGAATATTTTCTAAAAATAACAAGAAGCCGTAAAGGTTGCCTGAAACAGCCGTGATACACAACAACTAAACACACACAAAATATCAGTGATGAAAAATGAACACGTATATTTGTTGATTTTTGGTCTATGAACAACATGCAAAAACTGAACTGAACGACTTTAAGAAGAAATTCATCAAACGATCAATAAATTGTCATTTTCCCATCGCCTTATGTTAGCTTTTGATATATTACCCAAAAATCAGAGTAATTCAACAAATGTTTTGAACCAGGGAATTCTAGCATACAAAAGGTTGAAAATATCAATAGTCAAATTAACAGAGCACTCGCTGTTGAAATATTTAGTCTCCTTAGTGTAATAAGAGCAGTTCCTGCTCTTCAAAAAATGTATATATTTTTTCTGTCTAAAATTGGATTTCAAATATTTTTCAGCTATTACAAGCTATTTGAATTTTAAGGTTGTTTCCCAAATCCAGATAAAACAATTTGTAAATATTGCATTTTATAAGAGTGTTTTAAATTAATTTATTTTATTGTCAAAATAATAATGTTTTATATGCTATTTTGTTAAATGGGCTTCTTACTAAAACGTTATAGTTTTAATGGACTAACCAGAAGTGTTAACTAATTATTCTTTAAGATATCTTTTTATTGTGCAATGTATTTTAGATGTTGTGCAATGTATTTTAGATGTTGTGCAATGTATTCTAGCTGTTGTGCAATGTATTTTAGTTGTTGCGCAATGTATTTTAGATGTTATGCTTTTAGAATTTATAACTAAAGTTTTATTTTGTTGTGAAGATCTTGGTACATACTTTAGATAATATAATACCTATCTTCTCAGTAGAATTAAATTTTAGACAAAATAGCGTGTTTATATCATTTGTTCACTAGTGTAAAATAAGATTTTTTTTCAATAAAACAGATATGTACCTTACAGTACTTTAATTGCCAAAATATACAAACATCTTGCCACGATATAGATAAACAATACTAGTTTGTATTATATTTTTTAACAGAAAATGGAGATAGAACAAAATAACACTGTATTTTATAAAATAAGTGTGTATTATATTGCTCTATCTCCAAATTAGGGTGTAGTAATTAAGACACCTGCACTTTAAATAATTTAATATAATTTCTTTAAAACTGTGGTAGCATGTATAGGAAATTAATAAAAATTGTTTTTTTTTGCGTTTTTTATGTTATTTGATCTACAGGTCCATTTAAAACTATGAACTTAATTTTCTCGGTTCGGAAAAACATGGAGATAGAACAAAATAATTCTAACCTCGCGACTGGAAAAGGATCTCGCATAAGGTATCTGTTCATAAAGCATACTAAACAGGGTCTTCTTAAACTAATATAGATAATATTAATAATTAAAAAAATTAGGTCACGAAAGCCTTCAGATGTTCATAACGTATAAAGATTTTCTTTATATTTCCATGGCGTCAGTAGACATACTTTACTGTCTTGCTCTTTTAAAAAACGTCCAAGAACTTTTGTTTTAGGTGTGTGGTCGCGCGATAATAAATGTAAGCTCTAAAGGCCTTTAAAGACCTAAAATTAAAAAAGACCTTAAATTGGGTCTGGGTATGGGTTGGGTCTGTATAAACCCGACCAAAACCCAGATCCGGTTATATAAGTTGGTTCTGGGTCCGGATCTACTGATATCCGACCGAGACCCGACCCATTACCACGTTTAAACATTTCAATATCAGACTAAGTAAATTGAAAGATACTTTAATCTTTCCAGAGAAGCATCTGCTTTAATTTGCAATTTTTATTGCTGAAATGAATTACTCATATTCTTCTGAAATCTAGATTAACATAGCTGGAGGTACATAAAATCTAGATCGAAAACGGGGCAAGATGGCAAATGGGGCAAAATGGCTTTCATATAACAAATCAACAAAAAAATACCAAAATGTGTGAAAACAAAAACTCTATTTACATTTGTATTTTAAAACGCCAATTGATTTTTTTAAATATTATTAATACAATTTTATACGCACAAGTTTTTTATTGCGTTTAAAATAAAATACCTCGGTTTTGGTTATTCAGAATGGGTGATGTCTTTCGGGTGTAACTTTTTTAGAAATACATTTTTGCGACGCGTGTTTATTTTGTGTTACTTAAGTTAGAATGGTTGGTAGTTTTCAAAATTTTATAAAATTGAAAGCAGAAATCTCGTAGCAATTCATTTTGTCCCGGTAACGTGACTAGATTACAAATTTTCGAACGTTTTGTTTTAACTTTTATTTAAAATTTTTCTACTTGTTTTATTTTAACTTATTTTTCTAAAATTCATGCAATAAACCATTATGATAACATAAACGTACTGACAAAGTATATAACTTAGCGTCTTCAAAACAGTTTATAGAAAAATAATAATAATAATAAATAAAATTTTTTAAATAACACAAGACAAAAAATGCCAAAATTCAAAATTCATTGTTTTGCATTTCTTTTAAATGTCAATGATGTATGTTTTTCCTATTTTCTTTTAGAATATCTATAAAACGGATCTCATACGCGCCTCCAAACAAGTTATTAAGAAGTCAGATTTTTGAAGTGAAGGTAATACAAAGTACTGTGTACATACTTTCAATATAAAATAATAAAGAAATAATATTTTTTATTATATTTCTAATACCTTATTTAATAAAATAAAAAATGTATATGTGGCTATTTAACTTATTAACCACAACGTTTTCTCGGGTTCTTCTATACATTTCTCAGAACACGCTTATGCAATCCGCTGTCAATGTTCACCAATTGTAGAGTGATTTTCCATGTATACAATATGCTTCAAGTAGCAGCAAAAAAAAAATTCCTGTGGAGAAAGGTCAGGAGGACAATTAGACTATTTGATTAGACCTCATCTGCTAATCGATCGTTAAGGAAATCTTCAATAAAACCAGCCAAATAGGAGTATTGGGCAAATACCCCTACATTGTTAAATGTGCATACCACGTTGTTTAATTTGACGAATCAAATGTAACCGAACCTTTAAAAAGTATATAGAAAGTATACACCTTAAGTTGTTTAACTCCACACCATTCTTCCATTCTTCGAGTTAGGCACAGGTATATACAAATTATACTTGTTTAGAAAGTTGGAAATTTCTTCAAACTTCGACAACATGATATCACAAAACTCCATTCTAATCTCTTTTTAGATAGCGTTTATTCGAATTGATAAATAGTCAGTTTCTTTAAGGACGTATGATATAGATGAACGTTTAACGCATTGTTATAGATCATAGGCACCACCAATTACTGAAATTCTATGCGGTTTTGAATTTTTTAGCATCATTTTTTGAAATAATTTTACAAAATAAACTGACATTTAGCAGACATTTTTGCTTTGCAATCTTCTTTTAGTAAACATTCTACTACCCATAAAATACTATCTTTTGGAAATATAAACGCATTTTATTTAATTAAGAATGTCTCGCGTGATAGTATATTTTAATTGATTTGAAAGCTTTGTTTAATAACAACTTATTCGTGAAAAAACTTTGACGTCAAAAATAATATTTTTGTAAAATGCATTATGTGAGATACAAAAATGAAAAGTAAATATATTGAAAAGTAAAAAGAATTTTTAACACGTTGTTGGTCGTTTCACAAATCATTTATAGATTGAACTAGAGATTGTTGGCAACCTCTCTACATTTATAGACTTCGTTAATCTCTTAAAGATTCAACATTTTGCCAGACATTATTATTCCAGTTAAACAATATGAAAAAACAAATTCAAAAAAAACTGACAAGCTAAAATAAAACTTGAACCAATTATAAAAACAAAGTGATATGCTGAAACAAAAATACAATTCAGCAAAGTGAAAATTATAGTTATAAAAGTTATAAAAGGAACCCTTGATATATACAAGTCCAAAAATAAAATTTTCAAAATGTTTAAATTGCTTTTATCTCGAAAAATTACAATGGGAACAAACTTTATTTTTATAAATATAATGGTTTTAACATAACAAAACCAGATTGCGAAATTTGACTTTTAACATAACAAAATTAGATCGCAAAGCTTGATTTCAAGATAATTTCAGTTTTTCATTTCTTTCCAACCATATATTGAATTTATTGTTTCTTCAACAATGACTAATAAGGTATTATTTTGTTTAATTTAAAAAATATTTCATCTATTGGTCTCTAGCAGGCAGTGCCAGATTAAGGACGTCTGGGTCCTCTAGGCACTTCATATTTGGCGTCCCCCTTATATACAATACATACAATTATTTTTGTTCTACCAACTATCACTACTCATTTAAAAATTTTAAAAATTAAAAAAGAAAATTGGTAAATATTGTACTTTATTTTCAAACAGAGGTACGGGGTAGGCTTACAATTACACACAGAAAACAAATTATTCATAAATTATATATATACTTTTCTTGCTTTTACCGTGGCAAATTTAGAAATCATTTCTGCATAATTTAATTCTTTTACAAAATCTTGTTCAATGCATATAATGCTTAATGCATTTAATCGATCTTGTCACATAACAGAACGTTTTTGATTTTTAATAAGCGCTAACTTCGAAAATGATCTTTCACCATTGCAGTCACTACACGCTATTGTTAAATATATCCTAAAAGCAATTGCCACGTTTGGATAACATTTTTTTAGAAAAAAAAATGTTATCCAAATATGTTTACTTCTGCATTTGGTTTGTTCTGACCAATATGAATGTTTACGTGGTCATGGAAGTAAATCAGTTCATTTTCGAACTCAATTTCTAGATCATTAGAATATTTTTGTTGAAGATGTCTTGCTCGATTTCTTTTATCCAGTAAATTTTTATTGTTGAACATTTTGATAACATAATGAACGTTTTTCCATTTCAACAATTAAACTGTCAACAATTACTAAATAAACCTGAGTGTAAAATTTTTGCTGTGGAGTTAGTGAACATTCTGTATTTCTTTTCCCCGGAAGTAGCTTTCGCTTAATAAGTCACCGTTGTTCTCTTTTGTAACTGATTTAAAATTCATTAAAATTTAATTGTTCTTTTATTTTTTTTAAACATTTGGCGAGCTTCACCTTCATAATACGTAAAAATTTTTCGAAATGTTTTCAAGTATTATGTCAAACTTTTTATGTGATCAACAACTACATTCAATGTGAGTCTTTCTTTTTGAAATATTACATTCACCCTATTTATTCGTTCCAATATATTATTCCAAAATAAACACAGAGTGCATGTTGCAAGTTCCAGTATTTTGCACGTAATATTTTTTAACTCATTAATAGTATCAGCGTTTTGTTCACTGTCTTCTGCAATATTCAGTAAGCTTTTCAGAATTTGTATATAGTGTTGTTTTAAGACTTTTATAGAATCATGCCTAGCTGACCAGCGTGTTTCAGAAAGCGATTTAAGAACGGACGGACGGGAGCTAACAACTGTTTAAGAACGGACGGACGGGAGCTAACAACTGTTTAAGAACTAACGGACGGGAGCTAACAAGCTATTTGATCATTATGGAATAAGTTATGTCTTTGTTGATTAGATTCCACCGTAGGTAGAATTAGCAAATAAGCTATACAATTTTTCTACTATTCCAAAAAACTACACGCTTCAGAACATATGCTTGCTGCGATGTGCCCTATAAGATTTAAGGAATGTGCACTGCATGGAACATATTCGGCAAGACTGTTAATTTGTTTAATTTTCATTAAAAGTCCGTTATACTTGCCGGACATGTTAGCAGCGTTATCGTAACTTTGAGAACGACAGCCATTTATGTCAAGTTTGCATTTAGATAAATAATCTAACACAGTTTCAGCTAAGCTTCTACCTTTGTGACTTTAATTGATATAAATTTTAGAAAACGTTTAAATATTTCCAAGGTGGCTGGATTAACATGGTGTATTATAAAGGTAAGTTGATCTACATGTTGTAAGTCGAGAGTAGAATCTACTATTATACCGAAATATTTCGATTTTTTGACCTCTTTTAAAATCATTTCAGTAATATATTTGCCAACCAATTGAATAAATTCATCGCAAATTGTTGATGACAAGTTCGATACATTTCCGCGACCACAATTTCCAAATTTTTTTATATGACTTGCAAGGAAAGCATCATACTTTGCCAACAACTCCAACGTACCTATATAATTGCCATTATTAAGAGAACCGATAATTTTATTTTGTCCTCTCAGAGCTAGACCTTGTTCAAACAAAAATAAAATAACATCTATAATTCTTTGCAAAAATTTTTTTCCAATAGTCATATTGAGATTCATATAATTTACAAAAATTTAAACCTTTCTTTTTTGATTGAGTACACCAACTCTGAAAGGAACGAGAATTTGAATGACTATTTTCATGTGACAACAATCGCGATGCCGCATTTTTCCAATCATTAAATCTGGTTATTAACATTTTAGTTGATGTAGGAGAAAATAATTTGCATACGCCACAATACAACATTTTGGTCTTTGGAGAAAAAATTAACCAAGTACGATCTACTTCTTTGCCATTTATCATTTTATGTTTAAACATTGATTTTGAAAGAAAACGCTGTTCATTTCCGATTATCTGCACTGTAGAATTTATAAATTCTGCATTGTCAAATTCCACCTTTTGCAGGGTATATTCTTTTTTGACGAAATAAGATATTGTTTCTCAGAGGATTTCCAGTCGGCAAGATCATTACTAAAAGTGTTGAAGTTAAAATTACAATTAGATTCAATAGGAATAGGAATAGACTCTTCCTCCAATGCATTAATGCATTGTTTTTCTTTGGAGTGATAAAAAATGAAATAAAAGTTTCGTGGATATTATTTTTACGAAATATTATTTATCTAATGGCTAAATCAGACGAATTTGTTTCCATTGTTATGATGAGGGAAATGCTGAATCTACAAAAAGAAAAAATTTTATCTTTTTTTCGTGAAGCTATTTCAAGCATGAATCAAAAGTTTGATAATTTTAAACAAGTTTTCAAGATGTTCGTCGCGAACTAGACGAAATAAAATCAGGATTGAATTTTGTTGGTAGCGTATGCAAAGACAAAGTTAAAGCAGAAGGAGAAAAAAAAAAAAAGGTTTGTGAATGTTTAATAAATGTCAGAAAAATGCAGGGAAAAATATCTTCGGACAATACCGAACTAAAACTAAAGAGCGTAGATAATGAAGATAGACAGGCAAAATAACTTACGAATCGATGGGGGTAGTTGAAACAAACGAAGAAAAAGATTGGGATATAACAAAAGAAAAAATAAAGAAACTTTTTAACGTACAACTTGGAATAGAGAAAGATATTAAGATTGAACGAGCCCATCGAGTGGGACTAGCTAAAGTAGAACGAGCTCGAACAACTGTTCTAAAGCTTCGTGGTTATGAAGATAAAAAGGTAATTTTAGAAAAAGCAAAGAAATTAAAAGGGAGCAATATCTTCATAAAGGAAGATTATAGTTTTACGCCTCGAAAAATACGAAAAGAACTTTTTGAGCAGGCCAAGCTTCATCGACAAAATGGTCATTACATTAAAGTCGTGCACAATAAACTTATTGTTCTTGAATTAATTAAAACATCCGCAAAGTAATTGTTAATTCGACGCACGAAAATGAAGAAATTGACCACAGCGCAGCTGGTTGTTTGACGCACAGAAACGAGTAAGATTTTTAAAAGTTTTGATTTAATTCATTGCTTTTATCTATGGATATATTTTTTGATCTTTTTAATTGTTTGTTAAAAATGGCTAAGCATTTTGAAAATTTAAAATCTTTTGAGGGTAACTTTTTAAATAACCTGTCTGAAGAAAATAAAAATATTTTTCAAGAAACCCAAATGAACTTAATTGACACACCATATATTGATCCTTTTGATTTTAAAACAACGATTATTGTTCTTTTTCATTGTTCCTCATTGTTCTTTTTCAGTTTTGCATATAAACATTAGAAAAATGCAGCAAAATTTGAGAAACTAAAAGAATTTTTAAATGATATAAATTACACGTTCGACGTCATAGCTTTTTCAGAGACGTGGCATGATTTCTCTTTAATTAAATTCTACTTGGCATGAAATTCTCTTTAATTAAATTCTACTTTTAATTTGCCATCTTATAAACTTATTAGTCAAACAAGAGGAACTGAAAAAAAGATGGAGGGGTAGGGCTTTATGTCTCAAAAAAGCATGATTTTAAGGTAAAAAACATACTATGCTTGAAGAGCAGTTTTCCAAAACTTGTTAAGTCCATTTTTGTAGTTTTGAGATATTTAGGTTTTTTTGCTTATGAAAAAAATTTCAATATTTTGTACTTAAAACAAGCATATATATTTGCCATATAACAAGTTTTGCATGAAACGGTTTTATTCATTAAATAGACGTCAGAGAGAATTTCCAGAAAAATGAGTTCTCATCTCATTTCTTTCATTTTTTGACTTAACCAGTTTTGGAAAACTGCTCTTCAATTATGAAAGCCTTTTCATTGAAATTATAAATAAAAAATTTCGAAATATTTTAATTGGATGCGTTTATCGTCCACCAAGTGGTAAAATCAAATCATTTCAAACTTTTATCAAAGTACAATTAAAAAAATAAATAAATTAAATAAAACTTCATACGTTATTAAAGACATGAACCTTGATGCTTTAAATAATTCAAAGTCTTCGAAAACAAAATCCTTTTTTGATATGCTTCTTAAATTTAATATCTTGTCAGCAATTAATAACCCAACACGAGTGTCAAAAACCTCGGCAACGGCAATAGACAATATTTCAATTAATAATTATTTGAAAATGGAATTTGAAACCGGGATATTAGCGATCACTTTCCGATATTTATAAAAGTAAGAAATTTAAAATCCATGTCTGATTGTGAACAAAAAGTTATAAATATGAAAAAACGCTATCTTAAAACAAGTAATACTAATGAATTACCAGTTAGACTAAAACAGGAAACGTGGTCCAACGAGTATAGATATCATGACACTAACGAAGCTTTTAATAATTTTTTTGAAAAATTCCTAGATTGCTTTAATAAAATCTGTCCTCAAGTAGGGTTGCCAGATGTCCCGATTTTACGAAGGAGAACTAAGTAAAAAAAATATTTTTACATATTTGGCGCAGAATTCTCCTTCGTAAAATCGGGACATCTGGCAACCCTACCTCAAGAGAACATACAAGTTAAGGCAAAAGCAGTTGCCAATCCGTGGATGGATCAATCACTTATAAAATGCTCAAAAAAGAAGGAAAAACTCTATAATAAATTAAAACACAAATAAAAAATAAAAACACTGAAAATGAGATAAATTACAAAAATTATAAATGTTTTTACCAAAAGCTCATCAAAAAGGCTAAAAATAAATACTACAGTAATCAAATCATTAAATGCAAATCTGATAATAAAAAAACGTGGTCCATCATTAATGTGATAATGGGAAGGAAAAAAATAAATTCAACTTCCTTACCAAAAAGAATAAATATTAACAACACTGACATATTCTGTAAAAAAACAAATCTCGGAAGAATTTAACAAATATTTTATAAATATTGGTCCTAATCTAGCTAATAAAATAAGTCCAACATCTGATTCATTTAATAACTACCTACAACCCGCAAATAACGCTATCATGTATGATAATGAATTCAACTATAAAGAATTCGAAGAAGCCTTTTTCTCTTTAAAAAAAAAAGAAAGCACCAGGGTTTGATGAAATAACTAGCAATTTAGTTATCTTTAATAAAATCAGTCTAAGTAGACCTCTGATCAATATACATTGGGGATTTTCTAATGTAATTAAATTAGTAAAAGTAATTCCTATTTTTAAACGCAATGAACATTCAGACATCATCAATTATAGACCTATATCAATACTTTCTGTATTTTCAAAACTTTTTGAACCTGTAATTTATAATAGAATCTATGATCACTTCACTAAAAATAAACTATTTTACCCAAACCAGTTTGGATTCAAAAAAACCTCTCAACAGAGCATGCAATCATTGAATTAGTTAATCAAATAACTAATGGTTTTGAACAAAACAAATTTACTCTAGGAGTATTTATTGACTTATCAAAAGCTTTTGACACAGTTGATCGTTGCATCCTAAACTAAAGCACTATGGTATGATTAATAAAAATTATAGTTGGATTAAAAGTTATCTTGCCAATAGAAAACAATACGTGTGTTATTTACAATCTGGAGTTTTAAATGTTTTATGTGGAGTCCCTCAAGGATCTCTCCTTGGTCCACTCCTATTTTTAATTTATATAAATGATTTTTGCAATGCATCTTTAAGCTTAGTTCAGTCATGTTTGCTGATGGTACAAATATATTTCTTACTGACAATGATTTCAGGAAGTTATACTTAGATATGAATATTGAACTAAATAAAGTAAATAATTGGTTTAGGGCTAACAAACTCTCACTTAACTCAGAGAAAACAAACTATATATTATTCCATAAAAAAACACAAAAAAAAAACCTTCCTCTTAAGTTGCCTGACCTTATCTTAAATGGTAACTTAATTAAAAAACAAGCCAGTATTAGATTCTTAAAGCTTTTGTTGAAGAAAATTTATCCTGGCTTCCTAAAATAAGATATATTCAATCTAATATCACTAATATAACTGGTATGATGCATCGAGTTCGCTCATATATTTATAAAAAAAGTCTCAAATTAAACTTATACTCATAGATTTAATGCATGCAACATTTAACCAGGTAACTATTTTAACTTTATCATTCTTTATGCTTTTTCAGGAAGTCCGCAGTTCCCTTTCTTATTATGGTCACAATATCTGTAAATGGCATCTTCACTAATTTTCTTATCGTAAAATATCTTGTTCCATGACCATTCAGCTTTAATTTTAGGTATTTTAAGTGAGACTGCATTGAAAATACAGTTTTGCTATTCAATAACAATATTCAATAGCCTATCAGGCTTCAGCTAATCAGCTTTCAGAACGTAAATACATTCGCATTTTGTTTCACAATTCCTCGACTGTACCATATAAGACTCTTTTTCTATCTTTTTTATTCATTTACGTTTTTATTCATGATGAATTAGGAACTAGTAGCAGCAGCGAAGGCATTATTTAGATGATTTTTTTTAATTACAAAGTTACTTACTAGTTAGTTTAAAGACCAGGCCTCTGAAATGAATTTGACTACTAACAATGTTTCAAAACGCCGCTTCTAATCAGGATTCTTTTTTTAAAGTAAACGGAACCAAAATTCCCTTTTAATCAATCGTTATTACAATGCGTTTATTTTGGTTGCCGTAATTAAGGACAAAAAATTCCTACTGTTTCGGGATTCATTTAACCCGAATTTCCGGTAGAGAACAAAAAAAACTTGCTGGAACGTTTGATCAAATTAGGTTCTCTCGGTTCCGTTTATAAATAAAAATGAATCCTTAATTATTCTAATAACGCCTTAATTATTCGAATAAAGCCTTAAGAATTCGAATATATTAAAGTTTATCGAAAGTTAGCTTAAAGTAATTTTTAATACAAACTCTATTTTTGCTTGCAATTATGGATTAATTGCTATCCTATGCCATTAGAGTCAAGCATTTGCTTTACGACTTACAAAGTAAAGAGTCATAATAATCTCAAAGAATTAAATTTAAAGTTTCCTGTTGTAAGCAAAGATCTTCTTTCTTTAAGAAAGTCTGAAACGGAAGCTTTTATTCCTATGCCAAAAAAGAATATATTGTTTTAAAGTAGAAGTTTAAATATGTTTTTTTTATGTTTTATTTTGTTTATAAAACAATAACTCTTGACAAATAACCTTTAGCTAAATATGGTGTTTTTAGTTATATTTAGTTTATATATGTTATGAATTTACAGGTCAATAGAAAATGGTAACTGTCTTGATATCTCTGCTGCTAAAGTAATAAATTCATCAGATAAAACACATAAAATTCTTCGACTATGAACTTCTGTTGAGTTGTTTGGGAAAGCAATTTTTTATTCAATATACCCAATAATCTTAAACCAAGTGGAATCTAAAAGTTTTTCTTCACTCTCTAGTGTTTTCATGGCATGTGTTCCATTTGAGTTTTCTGATCCTTTACAGAATTAAATTGTATAAATATTTCTGAGCTTATAAAAAAAGAAGCCTATAACAATTGCAGAAACAATAAATTTTATTTTTTTCTTTGTTTAATTGCATTATCTACAGTGTTAAATAAACAAATTCCGTCTATTTTTACCTGAATTTGGACTTGAAAAATATAAAAAGTT
Source organism: Hydra vulgaris (assembly GCF_038396675.1). Lineage (NCBI taxonomy): Eukaryota > Metazoa > Cnidaria > Hydrozoa > Anthoathecata > Hydridae > Hydra > Hydra vulgaris. Next base: position 3,375,704 of record NC_088924.1, read on the forward strand.
ATTTAATGTAAGTATATACCCACGTGGTGATCATAAAACAAATAAAGAAATTCAGAGTATTTTATGGTGTAACACAGATTGTCGCTCTATTTCCAAGGATAAAGATATGTGGTCACCAAATCATTTTGTCCCAATTCTGAAAAGAGAAGTTTTATGTTCAAAGAAATTTGTCAAAAGTGACTTAAAAAGAGGATCGTGTTCAGTTTTGCCAAGTGTTCTATCACATTCTTCTGTTACCACTAAAGTTCTTAACTTATCTTGTCAACCTCCTAAAAATTTTTTTTTTTAAAAAAAAATCATTAGTTCAATTTCACATAAAGTTTTGGATAGATAATAAAACTAAAATCATAGATGTAAATATTGATATTACTCCAAATCCAGTCATAATTAATTGTATTTCTTATGCATCAGATCAGTCTTCAAGTCTTCCTCTTATGATGTTTCTACTTTCTATGAGCGCGGTAGACATCTATCTACTGGCATAATAGTCAAACCGCCGATGATTCAATTTTATTACATTTAGTTAATAAAATGTTTATTCCTAACTTATCTTTTGTTTTTCCTGTTATGGTGAAAAAAAGAAACGATGATTTTTATATAAATGGCTACTTGAATATTCCTGGTTAGCTTACTCACAGATTGAAGATGGAGCATTCTGCCTTTCATGTAGACTGTTGGGTAGCAGTATTCTAATAAATACCTCAATAATCAACTTTAATCAAAAACTTTTTACATTATGGGGTAATGCAACTCGTGCTTGTATAAATTACAATAATAATTGTTGACTTTATCAAATGTCAATGCATTGTCTTAATACACTGCAATCTAGATCTAATACAAAAAAAAATTCCGATTGAAGTTGACATCGATAATCTTATAAAAATACTTATTATAAGTAGTCGAAATAAATTAATTCCAATTATAAAGACAATAATTTTTCTTGGCCGCAACGGTATTGCTTTTCGAGGCACAAAACAAACTTATTGAATACTGTGGAAAAATAATTGAAGAAGTTCTTATTAGGAAAATTAAAAAGTCAGGTTATCTTGTGTGATGGAGCCTCTGATTGTTCTAATGTTAAACAGCTATCTCTAGATAAAAGATACATTGACTGTGATTATGTTACTTGTGAAAACTTTATACGGTTTGTTGAATGTATATCTGGTACAACTGGTCTGGTACAATATGATGGTGTTGGGGCAATGTCTGGTAAATTAAAAGGTATTTCATCAAGATTAAATTTATCAATTTAAAGACAATTTTTGTTCACTGTGCATGCCATAAACTTAATTTAGTTGTTAGTAAATCATGCAATGTTCATAGTGTTAGAAATGTTCTTGATCAAATTAAAGATATATTACATTTTTTAAACTTATCACCGTTTTTGAACTTATCAAAGCTGTCTCAATAAATTGATATCACCTGGTCAAGCAAAATTAGTTGATATATAATACAAGTAATATATTGATACGAACTAGATGGGTTCATAAACTTAGAGGTCTGAATGTTTTTTTTGATAATTACATATTCATTTTTCATTCAATGAAAGAAATGGCATGCAATGAAGGTAAGAGTATAATATTGATACTTCTTCAAAAGCTCCATGTTTTTTAACTCTTATGACAAATTTTTCTTTTATTGTAAGTTTAGTTTATGAAAATAAATAAATTAATATTTCCATTCCATCACTGTTGTTCTCCAAACTAAAGCGTTTGATATATCACAACAGTGTAATGAAATAAATTGCTTAAAAACTCAAATTTTTGATTAAAAAAAAAAATTGATGTCTATCATAACGAATAATATTTAATTGTTCTTGATCTACTCAAGACTCATGAAGTTTCAGAACTTAAACCAAAGCTCTGTGGCAGACAAATTTATAGATATAATTATCCCTCTGACACAGTTTCAGATTATTTCAAATATTCCATCACATCTCTTCTTCTATATCATTTAGCTAATTAATTAGAAGATAGATTTGATAAAGGTGAGATTGCTGTTTACAAAGGTTTATCTGGTATTCCTGCAACTATTGTAAAAAAATAAAGGAAAATGTTTTTGGAAGTTTGATTTTATAGAATTTTTGCATTTTTATATATCCGATATGCCTCATCCTGCATCAGTTCATGCTGATTTAGATTTGTGGGAAACATTTTGGAACAATCAATCTGTGATCAATCTGTGATCAATCTGTGGGAACAATTCCAATTACTTCATATGAATGCGAGAGGAGCATTTCTGTTATACGCAGGCTGAAAGCTGATATGCGAAACTGCATGACAGAGTAAAGGTTAAATTCTATAGCTTTGATGTCTATTCATCATGAAATAATTCCTGAGGTTGAAAGAGTTTTAAATATTTTTTCTGTTTTGAGGCAATTAATTTCTTATTTGTTTATTGACTATATTTGTGTATTTTATTTTATTTTATATTCAAGTTTATCTTATATTTAGTGAAAATTGAAAAAAACCAACATAAAAATTTAAAAAAAAAAAAAAAAAAAATTTCTTGATACGCATAACTGCCTAACAAGAAAAAGAGTCCAGAAATGGATGGCTAACCTATGGCAACAAGATTAATACTTTACATAAACTGCCAATCAAGAAATGGAAAGAATCCAGAAATGGATGGCTAATCTAAGGCAACAATATAAATTGGAATTTGTAACTTTTAGGTCATTCCGGTTGCGGCCGAAATTATAATAATTCAGGGTGGAATGCCGGATTTTATTTTTTACCACTTTTTAAGAAATGTGACTGTGTAAAATAAATCGAAAAATTGTAGTTCTACAGGGCAATGAAAAACCTAGGTAAAAAATACAAAATTCTTAACAAACACAATGTAGCGTAAAGGCGCCTATGATGGCGCCTATGATTACTTAACTTTGAAGCTTCATTATTTAGTATCATAAAGACCAAGAATAAAAGTTTTGATATGGATTTGTTCTTTATTTCTTTATTCATTCTTTTTTACATGTAGAAAAATAATCACCCTAGAAGTTTTCATCAGTTTTTTTTTCTTTTTATTAACTATTCTTATTTTAAAAAAAAGCACAAGTATGCCATCATAGGCAACTATGATGGCGCTTGGTTTATAAGCAGGAGATCCAGGTTCAAAACGAGCTCTGGAGATATTTTCGCGTCACGGTAGGGAAGGAGGCGTGAATTACCTGGTTAAATGCACTTCCGCAGTGCTCTGTGACAAGACCGTTAGGACTTCTTGGGGCACCGAAAAAAAACTACTCCTTCTATGATGGCATAGGGAAGGAAGGGGCTGGTTAGCATCAAGGATAAATTGACAATTTCATTTAAACTTAGAGTCTTCCTCAGAAATGCTAAAAGTTTTGCGTAATCATTCTAATTTACCGTTTCGTGCAACACAGCAGCAGTGTAGAATTTTGTGAATGTGCATAAGAGATATTGCGTTTTATGTATTTTTTGAACAAAATATCTTTAGTGACGTAAAAATTCCTTTTTAATTTATCAGCAAATAAGTTTTTTTAAGAAAAAAAAAGGTTTTCCCAACTTGTAAATATTGCAACACACCTAACTCGTCAGTATGCCATCAGAGAAAGAATTTAACATTTTTATTTGAACAAGCTGTGTCTGTCTTGTTTAAAAGATAAAATTAAAATAAGTATTCCACTAAATGCACAAAACTTGGATACAAAATGCATGAAAATTTTATTTCTGCACATTTAATAATAAAATCATAACCTTAAATATATAATGGGATTAAAAATACAACAACATATCCCAAAATCGAATTTTGTTGGTAATAAAAGCAATATTTGTGAATAAGGGAATAATTATTTTTACTAAAACTAATGTAGGTCTAATCACTTTTTCGTCATAACCAATATTTATGAAAATATGACCGGTATGTCGTCATAGGTAACATGCCATCATAGGCGCCTCTCCCCTAATTTTTCTTGCAGTAATCAATTATGTGAAAATTTCTATAAGTTTCGGAATATTGTGGTGCAAAAAGAGTTGCTATCCAGTTTTGGGCAACAAACGAGCTCTTTATTCATCAAAAATGTTACCCGCCTCTGAGAATAATTTTATTTTATATTATTTATATTTTAAATAACTAAAAAGTATCGAATGCCTGATACAGTAAATATTAGTGATGTCACGAATATTCGGCGACTTAATAAAAAAAGCAATCGTTTAATCGTCTTTTTCATTCAAGTTAAACTATGCTTTAAGTTCAGGTTGATGTAAAAATAACATTTTAAATAAGTTTTGAGTTTTCTATACTAATTCAATCTATAGTATTTTTTGAAGTTACCACAGAAGTGCAAGATATACCTGAGCTGGTTATTTTTAAATTTTTCTGAATGGTTTGAAGAGTATGAAACTTTAAGGCATAACTGTAGTTAAAATATTTGGTCTATCAGTCAACATATAATGCATGCTGTGACACAACCTATTTATAAATGCCCACAGAGTAGTTGGGTTATGAATTCAACTATACTACAACAAAGCAAGTCGGGGACCTCAATATAATTAAGTATTGCCGAATATTCGTGGCATCTCTAATAAATATTTCAATTATAACCTAAATGGAAAAATTGGAAACAAAGAAATTATTGTAAGTATAAATATTATGCATGTTAATAATTTTATCTATGTTAATAATTTTAATAAATAAAAATATAAGAACCAAATAAAAACAACATATTAGATTTAAATAAAACCGGAATCAAAATAATGAAATAAGTAAAAAATTAAATATCATTCTCGTTCCGGTCGGAATTTTATTAACTTATCCGGCAAATCCGGTTCCGTCCGGAAATCAAAACTCCAATCCGGTACACCCCTATAAAGTTGTTTTTAAATAAAAAAAATTTTTAAATGAAAATGCCAGAAACTTTTTCCATAAAAATATTTGAACTTATTTTGAATGAGGTTTCCTGATATTATTAAGTAAACTCATTTAAAATAGGTTCAAATATTTTTATGGAGAAAAGTTTCTGGCCTTTTTATTGAATAAAAAAGTATTTTTATTTTAAGGAGTTTGATTGCCTAGATTACGAGTTTATTATTATTATAGCTGCAGCGGTAAAATATACATACAATACATACGTAGAGCGAGCAGGGAAAACGCCCTACTATAAATAACCAGTTTTATAAATATTCGTTCCGAATTTTAATTTCAACTCTAGTCTAGTTTTTTGATCTAGTCTAATTTTAAAACAAAGTACAGTTGAGTGGAAAGTTACTTGCTTGGGTAGTTCGTTTTAGTATTTTGCTGATCTATATTATAGTTGGTTGTGTCTTGGAAGCAATTTGGACCATATTCACGCCTTATTCTAAGATGTTTAATCACGTGACAAAGAGTTCATAAATTTTAGCTGATATATTTCATTAATTATATTGATGTATTAGTTTAAAAATTTGGATAAGATTGCATCGAAGGCGCCGAAATCCAGGTGTTGGTAGATTTAGTCGTTTTAGTCTTTCGTAGTATTGAAGATGTTTCAATTAATACTATTAATTAGTTGTGTAAGAATGATGATTGTGACTATCATATGGTCAGGATAAATAGTGAGTAGCTCATTTTAACAGAGGGATTTGGTGGAAGATAAGTTGGTCAGTGGCAGAAAGGTAATGAAGAAATGAAATAAAAAAATGAGAGTTATTAATCAATTTAGTCCTTAATTTTCCCTTCATCGCAGGGGAACATCACAATTTATTGATTGTAGCAAGCATGTTAAATCATTAAATAACCCTTGTTAATAATTTACCAGGTATTACCGCACTACTTTAATTCGGAATATACCACTCCATTGTGACGTAGTTTTTAAAGAACATTTGTGAAGAGTTTTTGTGATTAACAGTATCAAATATTTTTGATAGGTTTAAAATTTATTCAATGTACAACTATTTATTTTCAAAACGATCAAAACTATGTTGGCTTAATCAATTATTTCATTCTCCATGCACGAGAATTCTTTATCACTTACTTTTAACTAAAAAAAACAACTAATCTTTACGAAAGTTTATCAATGGAAAGCTCTGACTCATATTAAAGTACTAATCAAAATATCAAAATCTTACACGAAAGGTTTGAATGTTTTGTTTTCCAGAAAAATATCTGCGGCCAATTTAGTTCCCTTTTTTTTTTAATAATTGAATTTCTCAGCATACTTTTTTCAAACAGTTTTTTCTCTATTATCACCTGTTTGCAATCATTTAGGCATATAATTATTTTTTACACTTCTTTTGTCCACCTCCTCGCCTCCTTCCTCCTCCGTTATTTTGCTAATTGTGTTTCACAATTTCTTTGTACTTTTTTTATTAAGCAATGAAAAGCAGTGACCTAATTTGTCATTGCTTTTTTATTTTTGAAAAAATTTTAAACCTAATTTTTACAAACCTTATTTAATTTTTTTCTTCTTTATTTGATGATTTCATTTGTCATCAAACAGTTTTATTTTTATTTTTAGAAAAGTTTTCTTCATATCGTATAGATAATCATATTGTACAGATAACACGTGAATGAAAAAAAAGCATTAACACGTGTTATTGCAATCAAAGTTGATAAATTATAAAATAATTAAGGATAAAAACAAGTTGCAAGGAAGATAGTGAATTAATAGAGTAAATAAATCATAAATGTTTAAAAATCGATAACTGATGATAGATATGATAGGATATATGAGATGAAGGAAGATGGGCATGATACGGGTAAGTGTTTAAGAGATAGTAAGGTGACTAAAAAAATTGTCAACCTAATAATTAAAAAGAAATATAAAAATTCAATATATTATTATTTACAACAAAATTTTCTATAGATAAAATATTTATATATTTATTATTTGTCTTTTTATAATTTATTTTATTAACTCCATAACATTTTATAATTTTCAGCAACAACCAATCATGACGTTTATAATTTTCAGCAACCAATCATGGCGTTTACCCGTTATGGTTTTACGACTTCGTGGATTTTTTATGAGTTTTACGAGCGCTTGCATTTGAACTTTGCGAAATTGATTTGAAGTCACCGTTGTCGAAACTGCTTTTGTTTACAATATGTAAAATATTTTAAATTCCTAAAAATTTCTTGAAATTTTTCGAATTCTAATTTACAAGTATAATAATTTATATTACTCATTATTGCTATTTATAAAACGGCCAAGAATTTGGATAAGTGGAAGGTGTGTTGTTATAACTATTACTATAATGATGGTTATGACCGTTATATGGGTCAGGATAAAATGGTGGGTAGTTCATATCAACAGGAGAATTTGATGGGAGATAAGTTGGTCTGTTGCAGTAGGGTAAACATACATCTGAAGAAACTTGATTGTTTTGTACAAGAACTGGTACATTTCGGTGCTGAAAATGCAGCCATTCATACGGCGGAGGTCTTGTACGGCTCTCGATTGTTTGTTTTTTGCATTTGTATCGTTTATTTTGAAACCAAATTTTTACCTAGTAATTTAAAAACACATTTAATATGTTGCCTTTCTCACTTTCCCTCTTTCTGTATATATATATATATATATATATATATATATATATATATATATATATATATATATATATATATATATATATATATATATATATATATATATATATATATATATATATATACATATATATATATATATATATATATACATATATATATTAACTGTTACACAAACTAAAACTTTTTAGAATATTACAAAATAGTACAACAATTTTCTTTGATTTGTATAAATGTTTATTTTTGTTCCAAATAGAAATGGAGCAAAAGCGAAAAACTATTATTAAAAGACTATTATTATAATTATTATTATTAAAAGACTGTCAGAGCATCATCGCAGTGAAAACAATAAACACCTCAGCCTTTTAAACTGCGGTAAAGTACAGAAAATAGCTTAAAAGGCAACCAATAGAGAAGATATTAAAAAAAATCTTCCCACATATAAAAAACTTCATAGATTTAAGGTTACACCTATGTAGTCAGGAACATTTCAAAAATTACTAATGAAGTGGTGGATTAAACAGAAATATGACAAAGGTCAAAGTTATATAACTTCAAACTTTATATTTATTTAATTTACAGAAATCAAAAAAATCAAAAGCTTTGAACTTAGAATGGCAGTGACAAGAAACTGGAGATGTAAATTCTGAACTCAGTAAACATTGCAGGCCTCAATCTTCTCAGTTGTAAGGTCCAAAAAAAGTAAATCTAAAATGGTTTCCACAACACTGTAACATTCAAATTTTTTTTTGCTTTCCTCAAACAGTGGCCGCACTTGATCATAATAAAATTACAAACAAGAAACTCCACTTCTTAAGACTTTCATGACAAAAGCTGTCAAGAACTTTTAAAAAATAGAAATACCTCTGAATACGGCTATTGTACTCAAAGAACATTTTATAACAGGTAGAAATTTGAGGTACTCCTAATATCAAGTTTTTTTTCTGAAATGAATTAATTAGTGCCAAAATTTCTTTCCAATTTGCAACTATTTATTCTGGAATCACCCCTTAATAAAACACTGAAAACGCTCCTAAATAAAACACTGGAAATACTCGCAAATAAAACACTAAAAAAACCCCTAAATAAAATGAAAAACTCTTGGAGTTCACAAGAATGCATTAATTTTTTCTTACCAGTAAATTATTATTATAAATTGTTGATACCTGATGGGATACAACTGCAGCAAACGCCGAAAGCGTTCATTGTCTTAAAAAGGAACCTGAAAAAAAAATACTTCCACATATTATTTAAAAGAGATCAAAGAAAGTCCGGGTAAGACAGGGTAAATATAAAGGATAATAACAAACAAGCGGTTTAAACGTAGGCAAAACGTAGGCAAAACTTTTCATCACTAAACGTTAAGTATCTTTAGTGGAACAAAAGGAAAACACTTTTTTCTCCTTAACCAACTATTAAACAAAAGAGTCCGACAAGAAGTAACTATTTGAACTTTGAAAAATGACAATGTTTTTCTTTGGAGTTTTCTCTCACTTGAAAAAAATCCAACAAAAGATTTGTTGAAGTGGCTTCAACCAAGCTTGTTTAATGACCATTAATATTTACTGTTTATTTACAACACTTATAAGGCAATTCGCACAAATTGGATATATGATTTATGTGAAGAGTTAGCTTTTCTTCTCAAACTCAGCAAGTGCTTCAATTAATCACTCAGAAAATAATTAAAAATCTCTATATTTTCATGGATAAAATAGGTAAAAAAAAACAGAAGTAGAACTGTCATAGCAAGACAATCTACTTTTTCTAAAAAGCTATCCAAAACAAAATCACATGTTTCTCAGAATCTTATGAAATCCAGCTCACCATCACCATTTGTCAGAATTATAACATTACATGCTGAATAAATTTAAAACGTGAAAATTAAACAATTTTTGTTTATATGACGTAGAAAATGTTCATATATGCTATATGTAAAAAGCAATTTATAAGTCTAATTTACCAGAAAAAGTACAATATCTACGTATTGGCATTTGTACTATTTTGCATTACCCTTATAATGTACATGAAGCAAAGATGAATTTTTAAAACGCCGTACGAGTAGTTTTGTTTTGTGGGCCAACTTAAACAATTTTAAGTAATTTAAATATCAACAAACAATTAATAATAACAATTATATATATGCAAAAAAACAACTTTAAAAGCTATTATCTGTATATAAAATGCATTCGAAAATGATTTTTTTAATTAAATAATAATTAAGGCGGTACATAAAAACAAAATTACTCTTCCAAATTTTAAAAACAAACTCTTTCAGTTATATATATATATATATATATATATATATATATATATATATATATATATATATATATATATATATATATATATATATATATATACGGCGAATATATATATATATATATACGGCGAATATATATATATATATATATATATATATATATATATATATATATATATATGTATAAACACGCACACACGTACATACCTGCGTTGGTGTGAGATTTAATTTATTTGCAATTTGATCTCTCTCTGATGCCGATAAGTATTTTTGATCTTTAAACTTTTTTTCCAACTCCATCACTTGAGATTGCGAAAATAAGATTCTTGGTTTTTTGCGGGAAGATTTTATATTTAAAAGATTTTGTTGAATAAGGGATTCAGAAGTGACATGCATTGCGTCGCCTGATGCGTTGTGGTATTCGGTTTTCGCAGTTAAACTTGGAGATTCACCTAAAAATAAAACGATTTTTTTTTTCAGTTCATCTGTGTGAATACGCGTTAATACGTTAAAATCGAACTGTTTAAAAACGTGTAAATGCGTTAAAATCGAACTGTTTTAACACATTATGACGTATTTAAAAATTTTAATATGGTTTAAGATATTCCGGCTGAACTCAAAAAAACGACCACAATAATTTTTTTTTGTTTTTTTTTGACAGTGTTATTTGATTTTAGAAATCAAAGTTAAATAATTTCCTTGAAGTTGTTGCATTTATTCTTTTTGAATTTAAAATTTTAAAATCAATTTTTAATCTTTTTTTTATGAGCAACTTTTATTATTATTATTTTTTTAAATTTCTTTTTTCTGAAAATAACTTTTTCTTTGTTTAAAATAATTTCTTTGCTTTTGATTATTTACCGAAATCTTTTATAAAAGCATTTAAAAATTTTTTTGCAAAATTATATAAATGATATATATATATATATATATATATATATATATATATATATATATATATATATATATATATATATATATATATATATATATATATATATATATATATATATATATATATATATATATATATATGTATATATATATATATATATATCATTTATAAAATTTAATACAGAAAAATTACATTTAGAATGTGGTGCTTATTAAAAGTAGAAAATATTTTAGCTTTAAATTTATACATAGAATGTGGCTCTTATTAAAACATTTTAGTTTTAAAATGTTAGGCTACCTAAGACTTTAAATTTTTTAATTTTTTTTTAAATAAACAAAATAAAGGCTGTTGACAGTTGGCATAATGCTGACAGTTGACATATGAATGAAAAGATAAAAGTGATGTTGAAATTTGGCAAAATTGCGGTCAGATAATAGTTATTGAAGCTTCTTGAGGAGGTTCTTGCTTTAAGTATGTTTAGCTTCATTAAACCACAATTATTTGCATATATTTAAGTTTTGTACATATTTCTTTAAAATTAAAAACCTAAAAATATAACAAATGGAAAAAATATATTGATTAAAGTACAAATAAAGAAAAAAAGTATGAAAAATATGTTTAGAATTAAATTTAAAAAAATTATATTTTTAGTTGCGCTAATTAATGAAAATAAAAATATTTACATAGATAACGTATGTATTCTAGAAATATAAACATATATGTGTGTGTATGTGTGTTCATTTGTGTGTGTGTGTATAAAAATATTAATGAAAATTTTGAACAATCATGAGTAACTTTATATATTTAAATGTGCATAAATATATGTATTATTTCCATTTATACATACATACAAACATATATATATATATATATATATATATATATATATATATATATATATATATATATATATATATATATATATATATATATATATATATATATATATATATATATATATATATATATATATATATACATTTAGATATATACTCACACATATATGTGTGCGTGACTTATGGGAAAATATATGTGCAACAATAAGAATATAAGATAAACATAAGCATAAGCACAGCAAAAAGCTTTTTTTTGGTTTAACATCATAACTTTGTTAAGACGACTACCATAACAATAAATTATGATTACTAAAATTATTAAAAGATAGTAGTGGTTAATAAATTATTAAAATTATGAATATAGCATAAACATATATAATAAAGATAACGTAAGATTAACAATATACAGTATAATTATACAAAACAATAAATTAAAATAAATTTTAGAACTTTAATAAAAAAAGGATAAAATGATATATCAATAAAAAAGTTTTTTTTCAAGATTTCGGAAGACATATTGATTTATATTTTTATCTATATTTTATTCACGTTTACTCACGTGACTTTTTATTGTATTGATTTGTGGATCCAAGTTTTAAAAATCCTAACTTGAAACTTTTAAAAATATTTAAGTTTCCATTTCTTTTACAAAAAACAGTAATAATTTATAAGAGAAAAATGGCTTAGCTTACACTTAGGAGAATTTTCATCAGAGCTGTTGTCTTCTCTCTTGCCACGAGCGTACATTTCAGCTTCCGCAACCATGCAACTCAAACCTTGAAAAGAATGTCTGTTATTCATTCTTTTATCCCCAAAACTATATTCTACATTTGAAGTCAAGTCGAAAGATATTGAAGACTTACTGAAGTCTCGCTCAGTTTCAGTTACATTTTTGTCGTTCATTTGAATAGGTTTGTTGACTAATTCTTTATTTTTGTGCATACCCTTATTGTATATTGGGAACGCGGAGAGTCTGGTTTTTATTGATATTTCATCTGAAAGAACGGAAAACTGAGAAAAATTGCTCTGATGAATCTTATTTTCATAATGTCTTCTCCTTAAGATATCGTCAACTAAAAATGACGAATTTACCGGTAAGATGCTAAAATCCATTAAAAATGCAAACTGAAAACTTTAAAAAAAACCGACACGTTACGACACGAAATGCTGCTAAAAACAATAAACTAGTAGAAATATTTTTTAATTTGCTAGAAGGTGATTACAAAAAGTTAGGTTACAAAGTTTAGAGAGTTTGTGTATTTATTAAACGTTCTCCCATGATGGTTTTAATGACACTTGTCTATCATGAGTGTATTTGGTTTGTGTGTTTTTAAAAGTTACGTCACGTATAGGTCAGAATAAGACAAGGGAAAGGGGAAGAAAAAATAAAAAAAGTGAGCCCTTTTTTAAAATAGATTAAACTATTCATTTAATTTTTTTTTAATCAAAATGCCAAAAAAATTTGTTAAGAACCATTAGATTTTACCGAAAACAAAACAATTTTCTAAAAATCTACTATGCGTTATTTTTTGAGGGCTAGTTGTCAAGGACCCTTAACATTTTTTAAACGTTTATAAATGATCCAAATTTTTAAAATTTAAGGAAATGTTTTATTAATCATAAAGTAAAAATATTTTTATTTATAAAAAAGTTGTAATAAAAATGTTCGACTATACTCGCACGAACCGTATTACTTGAACACTCGCATTTTAAACAGTCTTACGCTGTTATAAGTCTAGCTGATAAACACATCTAACACTTTCTTAATCAACCGCAATCTATTTTTTAAAAGTTAGAACCTCCCTCTTCAATTCATTTGAGGTGCATGCTATTTGTTTCTGTTTGTAATCTTTAACATGTTTGTCTTCTTGTTTTACATATCTTGATTTTCATATCATCAAATATTTACTTTTTCCTTACCTGCTAATACAAACTACAGAACAATATATATTGTTCTGTAGTTTGTACAATATATACAGAACAATATTCTGTAAAATACAAAAGTGTACAAACTTATCTGATCACAATACCTTGAGTATTGCAACAACGTTGCAATAGTATTGCAAGTATGCGAATTTAAAAAATTTTAGTTTTTTTATTTTATACAAAGAAATAGTAGTTAGTAATAATAACTTCTGTGTTGCTGAATACCTGAATTATCCAAAAGACTTATCGTATTGTCATCTTGATACATAATGACTGAAAGTTCAGCACAATGTAACATAACCACATTGCAGACGGTTTACTTTACATTATCATCAAGTTTTTGTAAAACAAAACTAACTTTGCTCTTGCTTTATCAAGCCATTACTAAATATTAACGCCATGGTACTCTTTAAACAATTGACACCATTTATGTTAAAAATAGTAATGATGCACCATAATAAATTTAAGCTGAAAGTATGTAATTTAGAAAAAGTTTGTACAAACTTTTTTTTTACACTATTAGAAGTGGGTTGCACAAATATATTTATTCGTGCTGGAGTTTCTTTAGCGCTTCATATAATGTTTAATTTATTGTTTGACGCCTATCGTGTGCTAAAAACATAAACAAAGATACGGCAATGAATGATTTATTTGTTTAGGGAGGATTTAAGCGTGCCAACATTGAGCAGCTATGCAAACCCTGATGTTTTTGAACTAAATGACATTTTCAAGTCAATATCTTTAAAAATGCTTTAAGAATAAAAATAAAAGCAACATTTAATAGCTTCTTATTATTTTTTAAATAACCCAATCATGTATGTATACGTATTAATAAACATCAAACCAGTACTTTTTTATCATTAAAACAAACCAGACAAAATTTTCAAGAAAGAAAAGAGAAATCGCTCTCATAATATTAATCATTGCATATCATTTGCTTTAAAGGATGAAGTTTCAATGTATTTGAATAAACTTTGTTTCAAACTAGTTCATTGAATTTAAAATAAAAAACATTAAAAAAATTTTACGTTCTTGTTTTCTAGATTTGTTCTTTGTTTTCTAGATTTGTTTGAATATATTCAACAAATTGTTTTACATTGTAATATAAACTTTTTTTAATTTAAAATATGACTGTTGCTACTATTTTATATCCTTACTTAACAAACACTTTGTAATATTTTTGAAATATTTAAACATAAGTAAGACAACTTTGTTATCTACACGTACCTATATCGGTAAAAAAAGGATAACTATTTATTTTTGTATTGCAAACTTTTAACTGGTTGCAAATATTGTGAACTTTAACTTTTACAGCGTGAAGGGGTATTATATGCACAAAAAGAATATTATATACATAAAAATTACATTTTATAAAAACATTTTACGAACAACTTGTGGTTAGACACTAAAAGGGAAACTTTTACTGAATCTCTTAAAGCCTTTGTCTAAAATATATAAAAGCTATTGTTTTAAATCTTTTGAAGTTAATATATTAATGGCACTTCAGTAAATGTCATATAATTCTTCAATTTTAAATACAACATATATAAAAAGGCTTAAAACATGCAAGCGAACTAAATTTACCTGAAAGCAGACGGAATTCACCTCTGTTCATTTCGGATTTACTTTGTTTGGATTACACAAATCCAATACTTCAATTTAATTAATGTTTTCTTTGAAATATGTTGTTGATGGACTTTTTAGGCATGCGTTCAACTTGTAATAACATACTTTTTTAAATCCTGCTGTTTTTCTACACCGCATTGTTTTTAATGAGAATTTAACGCACATTTAAGCTGGTTTATATTTAGTTTGAAAGGAAATTTGTCATGTCTGTTTTTCTTTTTCTTTTTTTGATTGATCGATTGATTGATTGAGCAAGTTGTTCATATACTTCAACTAATTTGCAATTACAATTAGGTACATTCGATTACATATAAGTGTTTAATTTATAAATATATTACCATGATTTTTATAGAAACTAACTTTAATACTTAGCTGACATTAATTAACATTAGTAATTGATTCACTGAAAAAAAAAATTATTTTATTTTATATAATAGCTCATTTCCTTAAAATTATTCAAATTATTCATTTTTAATTTTTTATAATTACTCTGAATTATAACTTTAATAAGTTTTATAAAATTATAAGAGCAAATAGTAAAAATTAATATCAATAATAAAAATTATCATTTATACTACTAAGCGCAATTGGTTTGAAAATTATAAGCATCAAAAGTGTAAAAAGGCATCATGACTTTGTGAAGTGAAGATTTAGTCATGATTATCAATAAATATTTAAAATGTATGCTTATTGTTGAAGTCTCATTTTAAAATAGCCCACTTTTGATTTATTTGACCAAGTGGTTGTAGTTTGCTAACAGTTGCAAAGCTAAAGAGGTCTAACGAAGTTTAGTATTTACCAAACAAAATAATTTATGTTTTTACAATGTTTATTTCTTTTTTAACAGTTACTTTTTTACTTATATATATATATATATATATATATATATATATATATATATATATATATATATATATATATATATATATATATATATATATATATATATATATATATATATATATATATATGTATAGTAACACTTTTTAGTAAAAATCAAAACAAAAATTTTTAAATGCTGAAAAAAATAAAGTTGATTTATATTTTTGAATGTTGTAAAAATACAGATTTTATCAAAAGTTGTAAATAAAAGTTATGAAGAGCCTGGTATCTAGAAGTGCAAAATTTTGACTGGTTTTGAAAAAAAATTTGCACATTTTAAACCAAATTAAAATTCATCAACAAGTTTCAAATTTCATCCGAAAATCTTATCTATGCAAATGTTGTGATTGTGTAACTATTTGAGAGAGTTTTAATCAAAATAATTAAAAATAAGTTTTATTGGCGAAATAAATAATCTAAAGAAGAAAAAACATATGTAAACTAATTACAAAATTAATGTATACTAATTATAAAAAAGGAACGGTTCCATACCAAGATTTTCTTTACTTCTTAAGTGAACCTTTTTTATTTATAGAAAATTTAAATTAACTTTTATATTATTTATGGGATGAAAAAAAGTAAATTTTATAAAAATAGTCACTGGTTAGAAAACATCGTCTTTTTTTTTTTTTTTGGTATAAAGATATAATCATTGATTAATAGATAACTTTTTGTTACTATATTATAGGAAAATATGCTTCATTAAATGCAACTCCTAAAACTCTGTTTTATGAAAAGGATAAGTCTACAAGGTCTCACCCAGGTTTGTCTTAATCAGGTTTAGGTTTACATATTAGAAACTTATTATTTTGAAGAAATTTTTCTAAACCAATTTTATAACAATATTGGGCAGTTAATAAAAATAACTCCTTAAAACTTTTTATTTT
>NC_088924.1:3397500-3532500 GCF_038396675.1 Hydra vulgaris
TAAATTAGTTCAACCATTCATAATCTATTCATCAAATTAAAAAAAAAAAGCACATAATAAGCCGAAAAATAGAATAATAAAGTCTGTTAATCTATTTTGAAGAAAAAAGAATTAGAAAAGTCAGGCTCTCTAGTAAGGTCAAAAAAATTTTTTTTAAGTAATATCAAAAGCAGTAATGCAATAATTTCTGCTGCATGTTGATCTATGTAAAAAAGGTTTTTTCTTACATTCAATTAAACAGTGATCTAGATATCCGAAGTTTGCAACTCCTTAAGTCATTTTTTTTTTTTTTTTTTTTTTTTTTGCCGTTTAAAAATATACATTCCGTAATTTACTAACAAAATATAAATATAGCAGGGGCGAGAAGAAGACTAATATGTCTTATCACCAAGCCCCTTTATAAATTCCGTAAATATAAAGTTTAATTTTAAAATAAGAAACTTCGTTAATTTTATAAACTAAACAAATGTACAAAAGTGGTAAAAAGAAAAGAAAAAAAAATGAAAAGTGAAAAAATTGCTAGAAGCGCTATAGGCTTAGTAAAAAACAAAAACAATAAAAATATATATATTAGGATATAAATAAATTTAACTCAGTCTTTTTCTAAAATTAATATACTTTTCATGTATTTGATAGATAAATCATAATGTAATTTCAGAAATAGTTTTGTGGCAAATCATTCTTTATTAATAGCTGTCTTAGTTTTGTCTTAAACTCATTAAGCATTGTTAGAGTTTTAAGTTCAGTTGAAAGTATTTTATTCCATGCCTTTGGTCCTCTAATTGAAATTGAAAAATCAGTTGCTGCATAATAACTTTTGGGCTGTATATATCTGTTATTTGAATATCTAGTTAGATATTTATTTTCCTTTATTTTGATAAATATTTATTTGGTAGATATTTAGTATATTTAAGTTAATAAATAAGGGTGGAGAAGGTGTATAGCGGCTTTTATTGGATATAATTCTGATAGCATGTTTTTGCATATTAAAGAGTTTTTTCAATTTATTTTTATTGGTACTACACCATGCAATGCTAGCGTAATTAAGATAGGAATGAATAAAGGAGAAATATAAGAGTTTTAAACAACTTAGATTTAAAAATGGTTTTGCCCTATTGAATACCAAAATTGCTAACACATTTTACGTAGTTACAAGATAATAATATATTTTTTGCTTATCATTATAAATTATTATTTCAAATATTTTATAATGGTAGTATTCCTTAAAAGGAAAGAACTTTGTTTATACTCGGTTGGATAAAATACTAAAATATTGATTGACGAAGTAGTTTTAAAATTACATTTACAAAAGGAACATGTTTTCTATTAGAACTATAATTCTTAATAAAGTACGCTAGACTCTCGGTTTATATTATCACTAAAGCAAAAGAGAAAAGTTTATAGAACAATTTATTTTTACTCTTTGACCAATAGAACATTTAATTTTTTCCCTTTGACCAATAAAATATTCTATTTTTTCTCTTTCACCAATAAAACGGAAAAAGTTTATTTTGCTGTCACTTGTTTAATCCTTCTTTTCATGTTCAAAAAAGAATCTTACGATGTTTTATTCTTCTTTTAATTTCTAAAAATCTTTTTACAAATAAATCAGTATAATGGCATTATGGTCGTTTCCGAAACAAAAATTTAATGGCTTTATTATTTGATTTGGAATAATTTAACATATTATATATATATACGATGTAATTATAAACTAAGTTAATGTGACTAACTTATGTAAATGAAACATGAGTTTATACTCCATAAGTAGCTAATTAAAAAAGTAATTTAAATTCAATAAACTGTAATCCATTAATAGAAAACTTAATGGAAACTCCCGTTGTCCGTCTAGTTATAAAAACCTAATAGATTATTCTTGATTCTGTAAAGTACTCTGGAATATGACTAGCTTGGTATGACGGCGGCGCAGAGATAAACTATGCTAACAATAGCGACACAAACAACTTTTTATAAACAACAGAATTTTTATACCCAGCACAAATATTTTATGCCAAACATAACTACTCTTTTATATTTAAGCTTGTAAATTAGGTGCTTAATTTACAAGCTGACACAATGAGTGCAATATTTATATTTTGCAATACATTTTTTTTTTTAATTATTATATAAATTTTTTTTCTGGATTATAAATCTATTAAAAGATTAGTTTTAAAAACTTTTTCCTCGAAAACCATTTCTAAAATCATTTCTAAAAGATTTTTTTTGTTTTTTATTTAATCTATTTGTTTCTTTTATTTCTCCTCTTTATTTTTTATTTTTATTTCCGTTTTTTTTCTTTTTTTATCTTTATTCCTAATTTTAATCCGTTTTTTCTATTTGTTAACATCATCTCATACTTTTCTATTTGTCAACATCATCTCATACTTTTATTATAAATGTTATTTTCGTATTTGTTTAAATTTTCTTTTTCAATATCTTTATCTTATTTTTAGTATTATATTGTTGTCGTTGTTGTTGTCGTTATTGTTGTCATTATTGCTGTCGTTATTGCTGTCGTTATTTTTATCGTTATTGTTGTCGTTATTATTGCTGTTGTTATTATTGTTATTGTTATTTTGGAAATTATTATCGTTACACTTATCCTTATTATAATTGCAATTTTTGTATGCGCAAAAAAGTACACAAATGCAAAAACAATGACACTGCTAAAATAGATGAGACTGGTCAAAGATAATATACAATATATTTTTTGTATATTACACTTATATTATACTTCGATAATTATTTTTATTGTTTTTTGGATTATTATTATTTCTACAGCTACCATTGTTGGTGCTGACGTTTCACATTAATGTTATATGAATTATTTCTTGCATTTAGTTATCATTTTAACAAATGTCATAATCAAAAGGTGTCATACATAAAACTAGTATATTTAGTTAAAGTAAAATTGCTTTAAAATATATTTCTGTTTCCAGAATTAAAATAAAATATTTTATTTTTTCGTTCTTTTTTGTGGTTATTAAGAAGTTTTTGCGGTCATCATATAACTAAGAATATCACGCCACTTTCGTTACTAATGTCGCTTATCTGGCCAGAACCAACATCAAACAAGGGAGCTCTTTGTTCTGAAACTCGCCATTACACGACACGAGAAAGCGCCCCGGCTGTTTTATCGTGTCGTGAAATGTGCGCACAGCTATTTAAAATAAAATTAAAAAAAAAAAGAGGTCATAAAGGGTTGGGAACTATAATACCTTCGAAATCGGAACCTTTGATCAGACCATTCATCAAAAATAGTTTTGTTTTGTGGCAGGGAATGCAACTTTAGACTTTTTATTCCTAGACTCCAATCACTGAAAATTTTCTTAAACTATCCTTATTTCTTATTCGTAACATTAAATGCAACATTTGAAAAAAAATAAATAAATAAATCTGTTATTCAACTTGATTAATAGCGTACAAATCGTTAATTTAAACGTAGTCAATTTAAACTCGGTGATAAGCTCCGGCCATTGATTACATGGATTTATCGTATTGTAAACTCTATTAAATGTGAACAGTATATATTCATTTACTTTCCTTTTTTAAAATATCTGCTTAATATTACTCCATTTGCTTTATACTTTACTTTATAAGGCTAAATTGCTTTTGCATACTCCATAAGGCTAAGGTGCTTTATAACATTAAAAATTAAAATCAAAAGAATTTATGAAAGCTCTTGCTAAAAACACGTATTCTAGAAAAAAAATGTTTATGAATGACATAGTTTTAGAAAGTTTTTAGAAATTACAAGATTTTGTCAAAACATTAGAACGGATGTGCTTACTGCACATATAGTACTAAACATAGTTTAGAATTTGTTGTTTGTGTTCTCTAAAATCAAGTGATTCAAGATATTGCAAATTAAACAGCGCTTAAACTAACAGTCTAAAGAACTTTAGAATATAATACCAGTTGACTAATTATTCAAATAAACAGTAAAAAATCAATTTTTAAGAAACATTGAATGCTTAAAGTATGTCAAACATTTCCGCAAAACATGGTTTCATTTATTAAAATATGTTGCAGAGTTGTTTAAGTTACCAAAAAAAGAGCTTTATTCAAGTTAGAGCTTACAAATGTATTAGAAGTTGTACGTCATTAAATCACTTTTGAAGAGAGAGTGGGCGTTTTAAAATGCGTTCAGGAGATCAACATTAGATAAACCTCAAATATTTTAAAATGCTTTAATAAGATTAACATTGGGGAGGGGTCCCACATATTTTAAAAAACTTAATAAGATAAACATTATAAAAAGTATCATAGCTGATAATTACTGATAGAAATCAAAATGTATAAACTTTATTATTCTGTAAATGTAAAAAAATAAATGCAAAAATATAAAAATAAGAATGAAACTATGAAACATTTATCATACAAGTAAGAGAATGTTCTTTTGCATTCTTCATTTGTATTTATGCATATAGAATTTAAAAGACGTTTGACCATAGACGATTATTTTTTACTCTTGAACAAACAAAGTTTTTATTTATAAAACATTGTTTCTTACAAAAGGAAGACCAATTCTTCTATGCACTTCTAGATTTTATAATGGTTTATAGGATTGTTTTTTTTCATAGATTTTAGTCATTTTAGCAATTTTTTTCTTAAGGTTACACTTAGAGATTGCGAATTCCCAGAATTTTTTTGCTTTCCCGGGAGAGCGGGTATTATTCATAGCGTTCCACGATCCCGGCAAAATCCCGGGAATGTACATTCAAATAAAATACAGACAAATAATTTTTTTTTTTTCTTCTTACTTTATTTTTAAAACTATCTTTGTAATTTAAAGTAATCTTCTAGAAAATCAGTGCATCCAGATGACTGTCTGACAATCTATTTCTAAACTTTGTAAAAAATAAACCTAAAAAAAAAAAAACACTCTTTCTTGATTCGACTATCCAGTGAACTGGATGGTCGAATAGTTAAAAGTACATTATAAAGCGCATCTAAATTATGTGATCTAATGTTAGTTGCTTCGAACAAATTGAATTCTTGACGCAGAGTTGATTTATTGCAATTGACTTCAAAGTTGTCTTTTTTTTCACAAAATTTTCTAATCTTTCAGCCGTAGATTTCGATTTTTCTAAACTGACATTACTATTGTTAACCTTATCATTAATCATAACATTATTTTTATCTCCTACTTTTAGAATATTTTTAAATGTGGGAAAAAAGACTCTCAGTTAATTCAAAAGCTATATTTGTCATCTTTGCTTTAGATGGTATGCAAAACAAGTTATTATACATATCACTTTATAAAGACTGTGGATTATCTAAAAACATTGATAAACCAACAAGGTTGTTTTTCCTTCTTTGACATATCTTTTCAACTAGAGCTTAACAATAGTTCTTAACAATATTTGCTAAATAGCAATCATGAGCATCAAGTTTTTTAAAAATAAATGTCATCAGCTTTTAATAATGTTGCTTCGACAAATCATTTCCTAAAAAATTGGCTCAAGAATTTTTGCTAAATTTTCAACTACTTCCAGCTTTATCACAGAACATGTGATTTTCTCATGTTGTCTGACTGAAATCCACCAGAGATTTACCAACTGATTTTTTAACTTTAGAATATCTTTGAATTATGGCGAGCATTGAATTCCAACGAGTTTTTAAATCTAAAAATAAACACTAACTCTTTTCCAAATTCACTTTTAGAATAATGTTTCAGAGTATTCATTTTTAAGGAAGATATTTTAAAAGTCACAACAATTTTACGAACTTTAACCAGAACCCTCCGAAGCTCAGGAACAAAATCAGGTGCTTGGTAATTAATTTCATTTTTATCCTCATTATTATTTTTATCGTTAAAAACATAAAAATCATTTTCAATATTTTTTTCATTAGAATTCTGATGCTAAATGTATTGCATGGGCAAAATAAAGTTGATATTCAGCAGGAGAAATATTTCCTAATTTTTCCATAATGGAAGCAGCATCTGTTGTAATGTAAACGACATCAGTGGAAAGATTAACATTAAACATGTCTAATTTTTTAATAAGTAGTTTAAAGCAATCATTTGCATTAAACAATCCAATTATTCTCTCTAATCCCAGATTTATAAAACCATTATTAAAGTGAAAAGTTATATTTAGAAACTTTCTGCCATACTTTTAATATTTATCCGAATCTGCACTGAAAGTAAATTCTTTTTTTTAATTTAAGTATTTTTTTCTTTTTTTTCCAAGTCTTTCGATATTTATAGATAAGGTTCATGACATCTGTTTTAAATTTTGGTTGACTGTAGCCTATATCATAAAGCAACTAACGTATTTGATCTGATTCAGTTATTGCACTTATGGAAGATCCATCAATAGCAGCGAATCTAGTCAATCGTTCTCCTAATGAAACTTTTTGTTATTATAGAATCAATTGTAGATTGAACGCAACGCTTTTTTGTCGGTTCACCTTTACATTTTTTATTTAAAATAGTATTGTGGATTTTCTCTAAGTTTCCACTTTTGTGCAATATTAATTTCGGACAATGTTTGCATTGTGCCACATCATTCGTTTTGAGATCAACATAGTTCCAAACCTTTGTAATTTTACGATTTAAGAATATTTTTGTAATATTAATAAATATTTATTCGTACAGTAATAAATTTCAACAATTGTACAATAACATTAGCTGATCTTCTGATGGCCCAGTTATTAAAATCTAAGGCTACCAAAAAATAAAACCCGGTATCCCTGAAAAAATTTCCCAGGATATCGGAATTTCGGTTTAATATTTTTCCCGAAAACTTGTTACCGTGAGCAATCCCTAATTACACCTACCTTCTCCTAAAATTTTTTAAATTTTATTCAAAAGTGCTATCTTTTACAAAAAATGCATCACTTTGTTTTTCTGACAACATTTTGTGTTTGATTAAAGTCAAAGTAAATAATCTTTTATTTAATGAATCTTTACACATTTTATTAGTGTAGTTGCAGTTATCAATATAAGATGGAACATCTATAAATTGATTTTTTTAGCTTTTCACAAACATACTTTTAAATATTTTAAACACAACAGAATTCAAAAAAGATACTATTTTTAGAAGAAAAGTTTAAACGGCTAAAATAACACTTTATTTCAAAGTGGTATAGTTTTTGTACCTTAGCAACGCTCAATGCAACCATGTAAAACTTGTAATAAAAAAACATTTTTGAGAAATAACACAGTCGATGTTTATATATACTGCTATCTACTTTGTTTCTAATCTAAAATCCATATCTTTAAACCACAAGTTAAGCATGTTAACGACCAATGTTTTTTATGTGAACTTTTCTGGGCATTGTGTTTATGTTACAAAATTAATATGGGGTTATCTGATAGAAGAATGAAGTCTAGAGAAAAGGGACGTAGGGTTAATATTAAAGGCAAGGTTCAAATATTGATGAAACAGCATTTACTTATCAACAACAACAAAAAAATGGACTCTCCATTATGCCAAAATACAATTGAATTGGTCAGAAGAAGAATAGTACCTGTCCATTTTTTGTTATTTCATTTACTATTAAAAAAGTTAATAAAACAAATAAAAATACCGTTATAACTGCAATATATAGACCGCCAAACGGTAATTACAATCAATTTGAAAATCACTTAAACTACTTGCTACCAAAGCTCATAAAAAAAATGTTTACTAATTAGGCGATTTTAATTTAAATTTATTGAATAATAAAACTGATAACCAAGTCGTGCGTTTTATAAATACACTTTTGCAATACAGCGTTTTCCCCATGATTAACAAGCCAACACTCGTGACTAAACAACTGCATCCATTATCAATAATATTGTTACTAATAATTACACAAGGGCTAAAATCCAAAGTGGTATTATTAAAACAAATACAACTGACCACTTTCCAGTATTTCTGATAACAAATTCTGCAAACCTTGGGAATAAAATAAAAACAAAAACTGCATAGGTAAGAAAAATAAATAATGAATCAATCGCTGCGTTTCGTGACCTCTTACATGAAGTAAACTGGGAACAATTGACTGATTGCAATGACGTTAATAATGGCTACGATTTTTTTATTCGCACGTTCACTAGGTGTCACAGTGGAAACAAAAACTTTACCAAAAATTTATAAAAAAAAAGAACTAATAAAATGAAATAAAATACAAAAAATATAAAAATTCTTTTGAAAAGTTAAAAAAGCATTCCAAAAAAATTTACTACTCTTCATTGCTTAATAAAACACTTGGAAATGCAAGGAAAACATGGAGCGTAATTAATGAAATAACAAGAGTGGGAAATGTGAAAAGTGATAATCGGCCAAAAAGATTGCAAAAAGATGATATTAGAGGAGATGCTTTTGTTAATAAAGAAATTGCAGAAACATTTAATAACTTTTTTATAAATATAGGAAAAAACCTAGCAGGTGTAATTCCTGAGGGAAATAAATCACTTAAATCCTTTTTGAAAAAATCTGATTCCTTCATGGAGAAGTCGGAGCTTTTAATTAATGAACTTTAACTAGCGATTAGTATGCTGAAAACAAATAAAGGTGCGGGTCTGGATGAAGTTAACCCTGATGTTGTAAAAGCGGCCTCAGATATTATAGAGAAACCTCTTTTGAAAATTTTTTAATCTTTCCCTTAAAAACAACATTTTTCCTGACCAACTAAAATTAGCAAAAATAGTTCCGATATACAAAAGCGGCGATGACTCGATAAAATCTAAATACAGACCAATTTCGATACTTTCCTGTTTTTCCAAAATACTAGAGCCTATTATACTCAACAGACAGTACAAGTATCTTGAAAATAATAACATTCTTTATCATAAACAGTTTGGTTTTAGCAATAACCATTCCACGGAACATGCAGCAATTGATCTTGCCAACCAAATTTTAAATGGTTTTGATAACAACAGTTACACACTCGCAATTTTTCTAGATCTATCTAAAGCATTTTATACTGTCAACCACAAGATTCTTATTTATAAACTACCCAATTATGGAGTAGTTCACTCCAACTTAAATTTGCTGCAATGTTATTTACAAAATCGTAAACAAGGAGTACCATATCACTTAACGTGATCCCCATTTGAATTTATAAGTTGCGGAGTTCCCCAATGATCAATACTTGAACCTCTGCTGTTTTTAATGTATATTAATGATATTTATTTGTCTTCAAAAATACTTAATTATACTATTTTTGCTGATGACACTATTGTTTTCTTTTCTGAATCAAATTTAAAAAATATTTTTTATATTGTAAACTCAGAATTAATATATCTTAATGAGTGGTTTATAGCAAATGAACTTTCATTAAATATTGAAAAAACGAAATATATTTTGTTTGCTAAACCATCTAAATCCGAGAACCTTCCACTTAAATTACCTGAACTAAAAATTAACAATATTAAAATAAAAAGAGTTTTTTCAATGAAAATACTCGAAATAATTTTTGATAAACATTTAAATTGGAAAAGCCAAAGCTAGTCGAGAACAAAGTTTCAAAGACTCTGGGGATTATGTACAAGACAAAACATCTTTTGAATAATTTGTGTTTAAAAAATTTATACTTTTCATTTATACATAGTCATATTAAGTATTGTAATATTGCCTGGGCAAACAATCATTTATCTTTCCTAAAAATTATTTATACAAAACAAAAGCAAGCAAGTAGATTAGTTTTGGGCGCAAGTAGATACGAAAGTGCCGAGCCGTTACTCAAGGAAATAAATGCTCTAAATGTATACAAACTAAATATATACCATAACTTGTTATTTATGTTTAAACTTCAAAATGAAATGATTCCAAAATATTTTTTTAAAAGTTTCACTCGAATTAATCATAAATATGAAACAAGACATTCAATGAGTAATTACTACATCCCACTAACATCACTCAAAAAATCTGACTTCTCGACTATATACCGGGGACCACGCTTGTGGAATTCGGTTATAGACGAAAATATGAAAAAAATAAAATCTATTGATTCATTTAAAAGAACTATAAAAAACACTTATTAAATTTGAACATTACGTACATTTAAAAAAAAAATTGAAATAATTTGTATTTTTTATTTTTAATGTATTTTATTTATTTTTAATACTGTATTGAATATGTATTCGCATATGTACCGATTTGTATTTTTTTTTATTCTTTTTTTTAATATTTCATTGAATATGTATACTGATTTGTAATTTTTTATTTGTTGTTTTTAATAATTTTTTAAAATTTTTTCAATTTTTTTTTTTCTTTCTTCTTTGACTTTATTTATTTATTTATTTATTTATTTTTTTAAATTCTTTTTTAACTTTAAATTCTTGTTTAACCTTTAAATTTTAATTTTTTTTCAAAATTATTAATTTCACTTTTTTATATAGGGGAGACCGGGGCTAGTTGGCCGCAGGGGTAAGTTGACGAACTGCGTTTATCTTTAGAGCCTTTCATCAGAAAGTGACAAAAATTACTCAGAAACTTCCTCATTGACCATTTCATCATTCACTGTAGTATTGTAAGGATTCGCGCATGCGCATGGGAGATATTGAGATTTATGCGTTTTTTGGACAAAAACGTAACTTTTAGAACATCGCTTCCTTTTTACTTTACAAAGAAAATATTTAGTCGTATGAAAAAAAAATTATTGTAAAAGTTCCAGTCACAATTGGTTTACTATATCCAGTGAGACTTTTTTTTCAAAGCTGCCGTTTTTCAGGATCTATAGACTGTTTATTAAAAAAAAAGCTTTCGGGGTAAGTTGACAAATTTTTTACGAGGTAAGTTGGCTCATAGCATTTACTATGGAAAAAAATATTAATTTTTATAAAATTATTTTATTTTATTTTTTTTATTTTTAACAATATTGAAAATATTTATTCTTACAAAAAAATTAAAAAAAAATTTTGTTTAGTTTTTTTTTCCACAGATAAAAGGTGAGTTACTGTTTGGCTTTTATACGGACTAATATTTGGTACCAGCTAAAGTAATATTAAATTTTGGGATAAAATTGTTGCAAAAATTAATTTAAAAAAAATTTCTATTAATTTTGCACTTAATAGTGCATTAATAATCATTTTTATAGTTTGCGCCAACTTACCCCGTGGTGGGGTAAGTTGGCGCAAATTTTTTTTTTTGAGAATCCGGAAAGGCCCCAAGAATTTTTTTTTTTAAATGAATGCAAATTTTATAAGATACCCTAATCCATACTCTTTAAGACTAAACTTTAATATTTTAAAAAAAATGTACTGTTAGGGCTACAGAGCTCATAGAGTAAAAACCGAGCCAACTAGCCTCGGTCTCCCCTAATATTGGAAAATGTAAAATTTTATTGTGTTTTTCTGTATTTCACAAAGGGGCTTGATAATAAGACACTTTGACTTCTACTTGCCCCAGTCAGCTTGTAATTATACATATTTGTTTAAATTTATAGATAACATTGTAAAATGTGTAAAATGACGAAATAAATAATAATAATAATATAACTATTTTAAACTTAAACATTGATTATCTCGAAATGAAAATATTGGACTCGTACTATTCTTCTTTTCACCGATTCAACTATAAATGAGACTGAATGCAATATTTTTATAAATACTGATATTAAAAAAATTGTCAATTTTATTGCAACTTATTCGTTCTTTATGCAAAAAATTACAAGTAAAATATGACATTTCTGTTTCTTAACTAATATGATTTTTATTCGCTGCTTGAGATTTGATTGATCGAAAAAGTATTTTACCTCTAAAACAATAAAAGATTGAAATGAGGATAATGTCATTATTTAAAGCAAGATTAATTTTAACATTAGTGCAGCAATGGCGTTTTGTTGTTGGCAAAGGTCTCACCAGTTTGAAAAGGTTTTATAGCGTAAAAAGCTACAAGATGGAAATCATCACGAGAATGGATGGAAAACAGTATTAAAATTGGTTTGCCCATGTTCATAAAAGATGATATTATACGTGGATATTTATCCTTGAATGTTGCGATGACTGTTTTTTCGAACGTAATTGTGTTGATACCCAAGCACTGTCTAAAAACTGTGAATGTTTCAAATACTGAGAATTAAAAAAAAGAATTTCCAGCCTATAAAATGATATGCTCCACACAGCTGTAGCATTCACCATAATGAAAGTGCTGAAGCAATACAGTTGGCATGTACGCCTACAATGTATAAAAGTTCTGTTTGAATAAACAGGTTACGATCCATAAAATACAGAGGTGATGGTGATAACATATAACTAAAGATAAATTCGATGCAGACCCATATTTTGGATATAAAATTGTAAAGAGCGAAAGTGTTGGACATGCTCAGAAAGGTTTTAGATCATAATTAAGAGCACTAAAAAAGAGTTATTTTAATGTTGTAAGTAAATGTTGTCTAATAAATTCAGGACCCAAATAATTTATATACAAAATAAAATTTAAAAAAAGCAAAAAGACTGATAGTTACTAAGAAATATAGAAAAACAAAATAAAATACTCTAAATCAAAAATGCTTTTTTTTATAAGTTAGATATTATTACTTTAACAAAACTCTTTTGTAAATTCTGGTCCGGATTTTATAAAAAAACGCAAATTTAAATTATAAAAAACTTGTTTAATGGTTATATCAGGGGTCAGCAGCAAGGGGATCGCAAGTCTCGTGCTACTCTGTTATCTGAATTCCGTGGCTCTCTAGTCTGTCCAAATTACATAATATTTTGATTTAAAAATATAGTTAAAAAACACAAAAACTGTAATCATGCGGCTCTTTTTTTTCAAATTATTTAAGGAAGATTTATTTTAATTATTTCAGGAAAAACCTCTTTACTTAAAATAGGTTGCCGACGCCTGGATTATATAATAGAATATTTGTATAAAAAAAAACTATCCTAATTATTTCAGTCAGTTTTACGCAATAAGTTAAACTTTGATAACGCTTATTAAAAACCTTCGAAATGTCTAAAGTTAAAATTAAGACAAATTAAAAACAAGAATCCATTATTATATAATTAAAAACAAGATTCCATAAAAAAAAGTTTGCACTAAAAATAAGATCTTTTTATTTATTTAAAAAATATTTTAACAATATTCAACCACGTGAGATAATGACTAACTCAAAAATTATTATTCATTTTTATTAAATTTTATTTTACATATACATGTAGCAATAAATTTGTTTTTGAACTAACAAATAATATCATCAGAAGACTCACCGTAACAACATTTAGACAAACTTTTAATGCTCTTAATTGTGATCCAAAACCTTTCTGAGCATGTCCGAGACTTTCGCTCTTTACAATTTTATATCTAAAATATAGGTCTGCATCGAACTTATCTTTAAATTATATATTATCACCATCACCTCTGTATTTTATTGATCGCAACCTGTTTATTTAAACAGAATTTTTATAAAAACTTTTTCTATGCTTTCTGCTTAGAATTTTTTGCTAAAATATGCTTATGACGTGCATCCTTTCTAAAAACTGTTGGAGAAGCCATGGAAACAAGTTGTACAAATCTCTCAACACTCTGTGAATGTGAAGGAAGATCTGGGAAGTCAATTTTTTCTCCAGACAATAACCTTTCTACATCTCTTCTTCATCTTGAGTTGTTGCTGCTTCATCTATGCCTTCATCAAAAATATTTATCACCCATATAAAAGCATTAGTATTAAATTTTGGAATTGTATTGATTCTGTTTATAGTTTGGTTACCTTTTTTACGATTTCTAATATCAAGTAATTTCTGCATTGCTATTGATCTTATATATATTTCCGCTGACTTTAACATTGAGTACAAAATTATCTCAGGATTTAGGAAAAAAATATTGAATGTTAAGTTTGCTATGCAAATATCTTGCACTTCTTTTCCTAGGAGCTTGATTTGGTTAATCATAAAATATATAATTGACGGAGCTTCGTGTAACTTATTGCTCTTTTTATGGAGGAACCATGTATGAAAATAGACTTGAACAATATATGTTACCAAAATAAATAATTCAGAATCAGAAACTAGTGCTCGAACATATAAAGACATCAACCGTATTGCCAATATTAACCAACGAGAATGATTAAGGGGACCAATTTTCCAACTTGAATATACAACACTCATATTTCCAGTCGCAATTCCAAAGCAATATTCATATAAAAGCCTCTGGTCACTACTTAAATGATCTAAAGTTTCCTTTTCTAAAGCACTAAGTGGAGATTTAACAACACCAAAATTAACAACTAAATGAAACTCATTGGTTATATATGCCATTTTTCTTATTGGTCCAGTAAAATAGTTTGATGACTTGATGACTAGTTGCTTTATCAATTTTTTTTTAAAGGTCTAAAGGAAAGCTCATTCCGATGAAAATTGCAGCCTAAAGCTTGAAGTTTTCGTCCAAATTTTTTTTTAACTCTACAACCATTCTTGCCTTATGACCTGTGTTTGTTCAAGTATTGTCTACCAAAACTGCTTTTAGAGTGTTTAAAGAATCATGCTCTTCAAGAACTTTGTACAGGCACTGAGCTTGCTTTTTTTCTGTTGCTCCTACAAGATGTAAAACTTTGTGAGTAAGATACTCCCCACTGTGAAAGTTAAGGAGAAGTCACAGCATGTGGTGTTCTTTCTCTGTTGACCTCTTTAATACAATATCACCAACTTATTTTTTTTATAACTAAAGTTTTCTTTTTAATTTTACCATCAACATCAAGGTAAAAAAAAACTATGTTATTCTCAACAGATTTTAAGGCTGATAATACTTTAACTAACTCCTTATGTCTGTCTATTTTGGATTTGTCTAAAACTAAAGTTTATGTAATTGCTGGATCAATAAACAATTTTGATAAATTGAGCATAAGAGCATTTCCTAATGCGGGTCAAAACGAATTTCCTATATTGTTTCTAATCAACTCAATAGCAAACTTTGGAAACTTCCAAAGATTGTAAATTCCTGATGAATTTTTTTCAGGCTCCCATATTTAAAAGAAAAGTTATAAAGTTCTTTAACAAAAATTTTGATATAAAAAAAGTTATATGTAAATAAAAACTAAATTTAAAAAATGTAAAGAATGACCCAAATTTAAGTTACTTATTGGTTAATTATCTCACTGGAGCTAGAGATGACAGATTCTGAATCAGATTTTGATAATGCTATTTCTGGAAGTAAAATAGATTTTTTTTTGTTGTAATGATTGTTTTAAATTTTTATAATTTCAGTTTTATGTTTCTTGAAAGATTATTTTCTAGGTCAATCACGATCAACTGAGCCAAGTTAAAATGATCTTTTTGCACCTGAATTTTTTGCAGGAATCTGAATACTATTTGATAATATTGAGCAGTTACATATGAAGTTCATCATATTAAGGTTCGTTTTATTTAAAAATACTTTTACTTTATTTATTAAAAAACTTTTTTATCTGGTTTATGTTTTTTTGTTTTTTGTTTTCTTTTATACATGTTTATTTTATAACTACAAAGTATTTATAAGTAACCAATCACAGATTGGCGGTAAAGATGTACAAATATAAATATTATACAACTCCAATGCATGATTAAAATAAATACAAATTACAACAACATAATAACGTGTACGAAAAAATATTCCGAGAAATATATCTCTATGTTCTTCCAATTAAAACAAAAAATACAATAAATAAAAATAAATCTGCTGATTTTTCGGAGCAGTGTTTAGATGTTTCACTATAAAATTATTTACCATATTTCAAAATAATGTTTGTGTATAAATATGATAAAAACGAATTTTGTCTAAGATGGATAAAAGGAATTACTCATTTGTAGTTATAAGAAGCTTGCAGAAGAGTTAAGCCAGTCTTGTTATTAAGCACCTTTTTCAGAGACGTGTTATACACATAAAAAATCAGTTACATATATGGTATACATGTATGTGTTGTATATATATCTTGTTAATAATATTATTATTATTATTATTTTATCAATTTGTATTAAAAGTTAAGTTACATTCATTTATTTTTGATTTAAAGTTAAAAAAATTACTTATAATTGTTTAATTTGATTATTGTAGGTTTTAGCTTTGATTTCAGAGAGTTTCGTTGTTTAGAAACTAATTTGTTAAATAAACATGTGCATAAATAAACATGTGCATATATAAACATGTGCATAAATTATGAGTACCAGGACAATTATCTTGACTGAATTTGATATTTTTATCATCGTGTGCAGGAACTGATATCAAAAAACCAATCCAATTTTTAATGTGTTTTTTCTGTTAATACTTTGCATTTACTTTCGTTAATTAACCTGGATATGTTTAGAAGTACTCCAAATTTTTTTCAACACAATAAATGGATATTAATCGCAGCCGAGTGTTAACTTTTTTTCCATATCATGATTATTATTTAAGCTATAAGTTTTACAGTTACGCTATAACAAAACTTCGTGTTGTTAAAGAAATAAAAATCTTAAATTATCTGTCTGTTTGTGGGTGATTCTATATTTGCAAGAGAATTAGGACTTTCACTATACTTGTTTGTTATGCAATTACACGTTTTACGCTTGATTGAAAACATTATTTTTTGTCCTCCAAAGTTTTCTTTTCTAGTCTGGACGCTACGTGTAATTTTTTTCTTGGAAATGAAGTGGACGTTACAAAAAACTAATAAAATAGCTTACGGCTTATGATTGATGTCTTAAATGACACACGTTAGATAACCTCTTGAGGAAAACTTAAAATAAATAACAATATCTTGAGTAAAATTTTTAGGCAATTCTAAAAGTGCTTAAGGGGTCAAATGTGGGCCTTTATTCGGTACTGATGACGTCATGCTAATAAGCTTAAAATATATATATATATATATATATATATATATATATATATATATATATATATATATATATATATATATATATATATATATATATATATATATATATGTAAATTATGTTAGTGTATTTTACGAATAGAGTGCTCAATGTTCTTAAAGAACAGAGCAATAATAAATTAAATTAGTAAAAAACACTTATTTAACTTTTATCTTCTACTTTAAGTTTCACCATTGCTGGATTATATATCACTCTTCCTGATAATCCAGCAATGGTGAAACTGTTTTTTACTAATTTATATATATATATATATATATATATATATATATATATATATATATATATATATATATATATAGATATATATTTACATTAAACGAAAGGTAAACTATTTCTAAAATAAAATATTTGTGAACAGATTTTTAACAGGGAAAATATTATCTAGGGTCGAAGTTCTTGATTGATGACTTCATTTACATCAAGGATAAATACATTTTTGTTTTTTTGCGTGCATGCGTGTTTGCGTGTCTGTGTTCCTCACCCTCTCAGGTGAGGAAGAAAAGTGATTTAACGAGGAAATATTATTTCAACTAACCAACTTTAAAAATGTTTTATCCTCATCTGTGTTAGTGCATTACACAGATATTGATAACCTCGAACGGCACGGTTATATTACTTTCCCTTCAAATTACTCTCGAATGAACTTTTGCCTTAAAAATAAATAAAAAATATCTTTAGTACTTCGACCTTCTTCGGTCAAAAAATTCTGCTGCAATATTTGCTACGTAATACAATGTCAATAAAGTTTAAGGAGATAAAGAAATCACCCTAACCCTAACCCTAACCCTGACGATTATCCAGTTTTGTAATCCAACATCTTTAAAAGCTAGAAAAATATAAGATATATGAAATGCACCGATTCGGAGAGCAATGAATCTTTTAAGCTCAATTTGACTAAGGTTCATCAGTATTTTTACTGCTTTTTCATCTATAGCTTGATTCATTAAAACTTCAGTTTCAAGCACTGTGCTCAAGTTTGTAGGCAATGAGTTAATAGCAGGTAGATAGCTAACAGTGTGAATACCTTTAGGCATCCTTTTAGGTGTAACTAGGTAATTATACCCAGTCCAACTTGGGATATAATTAGAAAAATGATTTAGCACGGTGTAAAAGAAATCTAACTTCTCTGAAACTAACAGTAACATACGATCTTTTGATAACGCGTTCGTTCGATGAATATGATCTGGTTCTTCTCGATTATGTTTTATGTACAGAGGTAACTCTTTTTCAATTGCTTTAAAGGATCTTTCTCTTTTGCTTGAAATTATTTTGTTAATCCCACAAAAAAAAAAGCCGTCAAATTCTGCAACTGCAGCATCCTGAAAAGTCCTTATATCTGGAAGCTTTGTTCTATCTGTGCAGTTTTCCTCTTAAAATTGAAATACCTTGCTTGTATGAATAATAATTTTAATTATTAATATGTTTTAAAAATTAATAATAATTTTAATTAATATGTGTTCTTTCACAATGTCAAAAAGCAAATGCATAATTATATTTTCTGTTAAAATAAAAGCAAATTTTGTGGTCTCGTATAGTTAAGGTAACAAGACCGATAGTAATGCAACTCTAAGAAAACTACGGTTTGTATTCTGTGCCCGATATACTTGCCATGAGTCGTGGGATGTCAGCTCTACAGCGTTTTCTTTCAACATTTTTGCAGCTCTTTCCTTTACGCATTTGTTAGCGTTTCATATACGTCCGTATCTTTTGCGATAGCAAATGCAACATTCTTCATCCGCAATAATTTTTCCTGAAACAAAGTAATTATTTTAACTTTGCAGTAGATTATAAGTTATAGATATAGATTATAAAACAATAAAAATCAGGAAAACTGAGGGTAATTTTTTAGGCTTTGCATTTACCACCAAACGGTTTTTTAACTTACCTGATTTATCTCTTTTCCGAGCTGAGATTTTGCGCTCAGATGAGGATGCATCATCCACGCCTATAATCGCTGATAATATTCACATACTTATCGTAACATCTTTAATAAAACAAGAGAGTTGTTGCACGTAGGTAGAATGTTGATGATTTTAAAGTCATTTCGAATTTGACTATAGTAAAAAAAAAGGTTATTATCAAATTCATGCTATTTATTGTTTTTTACCATTGTTTTTGGCAGTTTATAAAGATATGAATTGAGTTGGGTGTTTAATTTGTGACTTCCCATACATTTTTCACTTTTGAAGGCGCATTTTCAGCAAAACCACGCATTTGTTATTATCATGACCAACTTCTCCTTGATGAAGCATGCAAGCATTTTTAATTTCTTCTTTAGGAACTAGATTGAGATGTTGCGTTTTTTTTACTTGTCCTAATTTACTTTAATAACAATAAATAAATAAAAATAAATTAAACAAGATTTTTTAGTAAGCAGTTCTTGATAAAAGTAAACATTTTTTAAAAATTTTTTGCAGGTAATTTCAAGAGTGAATATTTTCAACGAAAGTATGATAAAGACATTGAAGGGTATATTAAGTGATGGTAAGCGACTGAGTGGCAAAGAAAGAATAACTGATAAAGTGATGAATACATTTCAGTTTAATACGATTTACTTTTTGAAATTTTGCCTTTGTTTTTCAAATTATAAAAACTCAAAACGGCTTAAAGCATTATGGGTATAATGTTTATGATACAGTAACACACGGTTACTTTATACCTTAGTTCCTACTTTAATACACCCAAAAAAATTTAAGTTTTATGCTTCTCCTGTTCAAACGCTCCAAGAGTGGCACGTTTTTTCCTATTGTTTAATTTATATGTGGCAAACACTGTCAAGAATCCATATTGTCTTTGCCGCAAACTAAATAATATAATATAAATTTGCTTGTGAACTTGTTTGTGAAATTCACTGCAAAACTTTTATATGGTTTTTTTTATCGTACACACTACAGAAATAAAAATCTCTGAGTTTTTTAGACTAACACTTTGGTAAAAAGACTTGAGTATTTTTTTACTGTTTTTTTTTAAGTTTATAGAAGAAAATACCTAACCTCCATTTAAGTGAGTTTTTATGTAAAAGAAGGGTTACTTTAAGCTGGACTTAAAGTAACCCCATCTCATGAATAAATTTTTTAACCATTTTGTTTATATTAAATGAATATACTTTTTGCATATTTATTTTGGTGGCATATTTTGGTTTCTTTCTTTAATATTATTACTTTTGTTCAAAGTCTCTGCTTTGATTTAGTCCTGTAATATTTGCACTCTTCCCTCCCAAAAGTGCCTTTTTATTGTCCCATCATAAAGGTTCCTTTGCATTTTCACTTCATAAATATTGTATTGTAACAATTTTACTATATTGAAAACAGTAATTTTTTGTTGGTAGAATGTGTTGATTGATTTATATTCCAGCTTATGAGAATGCCTAAAATTTATGCTAAGAGACTGGGCTTCAGAAAATATGTAGATTTTTCTCAAAAAACCTCCAACACTGCCTCTCTCCTATTAATGAAGACCGAATGATATGAGTGAATGAATAATAGAGAGAAGCATCTAAACATTTTGGCATATGTAGAAATACCATCCAAATTAAACTAAAGGTAAAAAACCATCAAAACCCAGGACAAAATTTAATGTGTTATTTGAATCTGCTTTTATTTCTCACATCTTGGCAGTGTCGTTGTTAGTTTGGATTCCCGGTGGATGAATTGTGTTTTAGGTTTATTGTGAAAGATTACCACTATCTCCAAAATAAAACTATTCCACAGTTTTGAAATAATTTTCCAGGACTAGAATGGAATAAATTATATATAAAAAGACATTCTATTCTCACCTTGCATTTGGCAATCAATATAAAACGCTATTGCAGTGGCATTTTTATAAAATATACTCAATCCGGAAAAAATTGAAAATAATAGGGAGGGGTCATAATTTTTTTTTGGACCTACCCAAAAATATCCTGTAAACGCCCCTGTATATAAATTTCTTGATAACGCCCCTGTAAAAAATATCCTGTTAACGCCCACTGTGGTAAAATTGTATTCTTTAAAAAAAGAAAAAACAATTAAACAAACGAACAAACATGGAATACTCAAATATTCAAGAAATATTCAAAAATTGAATAATATTTATTCTATTTGAATACTTATATAAGTCTAATGCGTTTTTTGTTTCCTTGTTATTTATTTGAAATCTTGGTTGATATTTTAGGCTGATTTTATTTTATGTATTTAAAGTCACCACATATATGTGGTGACATATATATATATATATATATATATATATATATATATATATATATATATATATATATATATATATACATATATATATATATATATATATATATATATATACATATATATATATACATATATATATATACATATATATATATATACATATATATATATATACATATATATATATATATATATATATATATATATATATATATATATATATATATATATATATATGTATATATATATATATATGTATATATATATATATATATATATTTATATATATATATATATATATATATATATATATATATATATATATATATATATATATATATATATATATATATATATATATATATATATATATATATATATATATATATATATATAGGCTAGACTTCAATTCGGGGCCCCCAATTTTTTATAATAAAAAAATGAAATAAAGATGTTTTAACAATTTTTGAAAAATCTTAGATATTTTATTAAAATGACACAGAATGTTTTCCCACAAAACTGTCGAAAAAACATCACAAAAGTATGCATTTTTTTCAAAAAATTTTTAACATCATTTTGGTTTTTTGTTTGCTTTACTTCTGCCTTTGATCAAAGATTGTAGAGCTTTTTTAATCTCACTCTCATGCAAACAAGTAACAGCATCGACACGTGTTGACAATCGAGTTCAAGACAGCTGTTTTATACTTTTTTTTCATTTGCCGACAAAAAATCGAAGCACTTGCTTCGCCATTGCCATGCCAACCATGAGCTAATGCAGAGAAAAAGTTGTAAAGAGGAGTTGAATAGAATCAAGAATAGTTATTACTTGCAAGCAACATCCAGCAGCACTGTTGCCAACCAGGTTTAAAGAATGTACAGCACAAGGAATAAAAAATGGCAATTCACTATTGTCATTTATCCTTCTTTCTAGTCTTGATTACTGTCCTGCCATGTTTGATGCATTATCATATGATTTCCACCAACCAGATATTGAAATGTTATTTTATTGTAAAAAGTACAAAATAATTTTTTCTAAGTGTTCCGCTCCATTCCCATGAATAAGGACAAAATGTAAAAAC
The DNA here is from genome assembly GCF_038396675.1 of Hydra vulgaris. NCBI lineage: Eukaryota > Metazoa > Cnidaria > Hydrozoa > Anthoathecata > Hydridae > Hydra > Hydra vulgaris. Next base: position 3,419,547 of record NC_088924.1, read on the forward strand.
CGCTCGATTGTTGCTGTATCTTTAACATCTTGAATTGTAAATGATAACTGATCGACATAATAGAAGTCTGGATTTGAGTCAACAATGATGAAGTATACTCCATCAGTGTTGACTCAAATCCAGACTTGTGAGCATATTTTTGTGATGTTCAGAGCTGTTTTCATGTTTAGATATACATTTGAGGCACTTTTCCGGTCATCAAATCCAGTTGTGGAAAAATCAGAATGTTTGCTTGAAAATAATGTACAGGCAAAGCAAAACAAATCCTGTAGATAGTGAATATAACAGCCATTCATGGTTGATAAATTACCCATAGTGTAATTCGCGTCTAAAGCAAGATTTTTATTAGTACTTTTTTTGTCCGCAACTTGACCAATCTGAATTCTTGAAGCTCTCTTCATTGTTCTGGCACATGGATGGGCTATTATATACTCAAAATGCTTGAGCTTCTTGGGATAACTCAAGCCACAACTCTGGATCAGTTTCTTGATGTGTCTTTGTTTTTGTTGTAGTTTTGGAATTAGTTTGTTTTGACTCTTGCTCTTGTTCTGGCATCTGTTCTGGTTCTGGCTCTGGTTCCTCTCCTGCTTTTTGTTTCAGTTCTGGCAGGGCAGCCGAGAGCCATCGCGCCGCCTGGGACAGCAACCCTGATTTGCGCCCTTATTTATTGAAATTTCCCTATATTATAATTGAAGGTAAGATGAACTTTTTTTTTTCAAACTGTCTCTTTTCTCCCCCCCCCCCTGTTTTTCGGCGGTCCTGAATTCTGGGTCTAATTCTAATTGAATTACTAGGATTTCATTTGGCAATGAGGTTACATCTGTTATTTTTGTCCGACCTGATGAAACTTGTAGTTGGAAAAAGAAAAACATCCTATGAAATTACAGGCTTTGACTTTAATACCAAAAGAAATGACTTCAAAGTAAGAAATTTAGACAAGTGTTTTTTGCTTTAGATGTTTTTTCCCTCTATGCAGCAACACTTGGATAAGTACGTTTAGACTAATGAAGGGTTTTTCTTTCAGATATTTGATCACAGCATATTCAAATTCAATAAGATTATTATAATTAGGTGCTCGTAGTATTATCGATGCGCTTACGGATTGCTTACATCAAAGCGAATTATAAGTTGGGTTTCTCGTTTCCCGTAAAAATCTAAATCCCGGGATTAGGTAACAAGCAAGAATTTATTCAATTAGGTGGGAAAAATGTGTAAATTCAAACAAATAAAAAAAAACAACGCCTTTTTAATACTATTACTTTTAACAAGAAAATAAATAAATAAAAAAATTTTTAGTAACTAAGACTCTCAAAACAAAACAAATATAAACTTCAATAATTTTATATTTTATATATATTAATTTTCAATAAAACATAAATTGTCAATAGTGCTATCACTTAACGATGACCGAGTTTTCGTAACAAAAAGACCTGCCGCCAAAAAAGCTCTTTCTGAATTGATTGATGTCGGTGGGATAGTTAATAGAGCATTATATAATTTTTCTAAACTATTTGTACGCTTTTTTGTTGCATCAAAAATATCCATTTCTTTTGTAATATTTTTAACGCCATATAATACATCTTCTGGACTCTCAATTTGACTAACGTTGGTAATAGAAGCATCCAATTTTTGATGAAGTGTTAATTCAGATGTTGTCTTTAAATTTAATTCGGCCATAAACGACGTTTAAGCCCCATCATTACTGCATTTTAGTTCTTCAATTTCAGCGGAATTTCCACCACCATCAATATCGTCAACAAATAGCTTAGACAATAATTTTTTAGCCGTAGCTTGAAGGACTGATTTGGAGGGCTATAATAATACAGAATCTTGTTCAGAATGTCCGATTTTTATTTATAGTTTGATGGATTATTTAAATATTTTAGCAAGCCAACCAAGTTTTTATTCCGTTTTTCAACAATTCTCTTTTGCACACACTGCAGCAATTTACCAAAATACAATCTTTATTTTTGCGCTAAACATCTAATATAAACACTAATACACCCTCTGCATCAAGTAAGGATGCGCTGCCTCAGCCAAGTCTTTCAATTCCCAACATAATTGGTAGTAACGCCGTTACTAAAGTCTGCACCACTAAATATTCATCCTCTAAAATATTCTTAATATTGTTGTGTTTAAAATATATCAATACTTTTAATATACATGCTTTTAATGCAATAAATCGCTCCCACATTGCAAGAAATTCCACCTTGTCGTTACATCCAGTATTAACTTGAGTTCATTATTGTATGTAAATTTTACGTATTTTTGTAAAATTTTATTTTTGAGTGGTGATTTACGAAATATTTGTCCAATTTTCCGGACCTTTTGAGTTGTTTGTGCAGTACTTATGTGGCCTAATAATTCGTCAGTAATCTCAACGTCTAGTAAATTTAATAAATCGTTGTTTTGTCGGGACTGTAAATCCACTGAAGTTGTAAAATCGATTTCTTTAGACTTGTCATCTTAACTATTATTTTCATCAGAATTCTGTTTGATGCACTCACTGCCCGATGAATTTGAAATCACTGCTTTTTGTAGAGAACATCACAAGCTGCTAAATATAGGCCATGTGTATAACAAAGTTGATGTTCCGTCCCACTTTTTTTTAAACTGATGCACCGTCAGTTACACTAGAAATTATATACTTCTATGTAGATAAATTAAATTCGGATAATTTATTTTCAACTATATCAATAATTTTTGCAGCTGGAAGCGACCCAACTACTCGAATCATGCCAATGTTCCGAAACCAAGTTAATGAATGCGCATTTAAATTCAAATGGCGACGATTTTATAAATGTGTGTTCGTCCATCAAAATAAAGAATCTTGAGCCACTTTGAATTTGCATAGTCATTTTCTAAACCACTCCTTGTTTTGCTAGATGGTATTGACTTTTTACCAAGTTCATTACATGTGAAGGGTTTTTTGGCAATATCATTCCTTTATCAGATAAAGATTTCCTTTTAAATTCAGATTTTTCAGTAGCATTAATAGAAATGCCAATACAACCGCCAATTTTGAAACAATTTCTTCTATAGATTCCTTTTTTATAAATGACGTAATTTTAGGTTAAGCATTTATAACTTCAAAATTTGTGTCTTCGTTTGGCCTTTTTTTCGTTACTTCAATTTTGACTTCCTTGAGAAGATTTTTTAAATGACGAAGAAGACCACTTGTTGTAAATCCTTTGCACATTATTGTTGCTTTACATATATTACAAGTGGCACATTCTGTGTTTTTTTCATTTGTAAAATTTTGCCATGCCTCAGATCCACTTGACATGATGCGGTATATTTATTGTCCTATTAATTACCCTTTTAGTGCCCCGTGTGGCAGATCTACAACAAATATGCCCATTGTGGCCTATTTGCAACTCAGTTTCATTAGGTAATTAATTCGGATACTATAAGTTTGTGTTATCAAGACAAACACCAACACTTAAATCTTATTTTTAAAGAATAGCAATATTGTCTATATTGTGGCTTCAAATTAGTTTCTTTTATATAATTTTATGACAGTTAAGATACGAATTTAATGCTTCTTTTAATATAAAGAAGTTTAAAGAAGTTCTTGCTAATGTTTCTTATAGTTTTTATAATTTTAAATGTATGAAGTAGCATGCTTAGGTTTTATGTAGCAGATATGCTACAATGGGATATTGTATGCATATTAATTTTGTTTAACTTATAATTAATTTTAGGTGTATAAAAACAAAAATCATGACATAGAAGAGGCTCTTGTTTATATTCTTGATAGACATAGTGATTTTGATGACTTGAATGACTCAAATTCAGATTATGAGCCTGAGAATATCAATAAGATTGTAGATAATAATGATTTTTGTGATAAAAGACCTGTTTGGCAACTGAGTGTAAATTGTAAAGAAGAAAATGTCCCTCATGATAATAATGATGATAGTGATGATGACCAACCTTAGTCTAGTATGGTAAATAAGAACAAATCAGTAAAACGTCTTAGAAAAAAGGTTGACTTACATGTTGGTGGTAAAAATTTTTAGTAGCTATCACCGCAACCCATACCAAATGACAGGAATCCTTATCTGTACTTCAAAATGTTTGTCACGGATAAGATTCTTAAAATAGTAACAGAGCAAAGCAATTTATACAGCACTCAATCAATTGGTTCAAGTATTAATTTAACACCAAAAGAGATTGAAAAATTTATTGGTGTCTATTTACGGATGGGGCTTGTTAAGATGCTATCAATTAGATCATACTTGGAAGCATACATGAAGTATGATGGCGTTAGCTCTGTTTTGTCACGAAATCGTTTCTGGTCTATCTTGCGTAGTTTACATTTTGTTGACAATATGAATTTAACACAGGAAGCTAAGGGTAGTGACCGCATTTTGAAGTTGCGCCCTTGGATTACAGGACTGCGCACAAATTTTCTGAAGGTATTACCAGAAGAATTTCATAGGGTGGATAAAATCATGATTGCTTTTAAAGGACGCTTTCTAATAAAACAATACCTACCAAACAAACCAACAAAATGGGGATTCGAACTCTGGGTTAGAATTAGATCTAGTAGATTTCTTTATGATATTGATGTTTAGCAGGGTAAAGAAACTGAATCGAGTAAAGCATCAACATATGGAGTCGGTGCATCGGTAGTCCTTAATGTGTCATCCAGCTTACCATCTGGTCATAACTTTAAAGTATTTGCAGATAATTTTTTCACATCGCTAACTCTGTTGGATATGCTCAAAGAACGATCAATTTGGTTTGTAGGCACTATTCGTTCAAACCGTTTGAACAAGTGCCCGTTACTATGAGAAAAGGATTTACATAAATATGGCTGTGCAATCTATGATTATCGTACTGACACATATTCAAATTTAGTTTTGGTACTCTGGTATGATAATAAAGTTGTTACATTAGTATCTTTATATGTTGAACCGGTTCATACCGTTTTGAACCGGTTCATACTGTTAAACGATATGACCGAAAGTATAAAAAGTATATAAAGGTTAACCAACCCTATATTATTAAAACATACAACAAGTATATGGGTGAAATCGATAAGCTTGATATGATGTACTCGTTTTACAAAGCTAATCTTAAGTGTCATCGTTGGTATAACTACATTTGGGCGCATACAATAGTGATCGCACTAGTAAATGCATGATTTCTATTGCGTAAAGATTTAAAGTTAATAAACCCAAAAACAAATCATATACCCCTGAAAAAGTTTCAAGCAGAGGTTGCAACAAGTCTAATAAAGGCAGAAAAATGTAAGGTTGGCAGACCATCTCTTGAAGCTATGATGTCACCAAAGGCTAAAAGATCCGAAACAACCCAACGCAAGACGTAAGACAAGACGGAGTAAACCATCTACCAGCTTACACTAAGAAAATACAACGATGTAAAAAATGCCCTGCAGGGTTTTCATACATTCAATGTCAAAAATGTAATGTTTGGCTTTGAATGCAAAGAGAACAAAATTATTTCAAAAATTTTCATTTATAAGAACTGGCACTACCAATAGAGACATAAAAACACTTAAAACCCTTTTTTTTCATGGGAAAAAAAAGGTTTTAGATTTTTTTATGTCTGTATTGGTAGTGCCAGTTGTTATGAATAAAAATCCTGGAAAATTTTTTTTTTGACAATTAACTTTTTTAAATTGTAGCATATGCTACAGTTTAAAAAAGTTCATTGTCAAAAAAAAGTTTCAAGAAAAGATATGTTTTTGTATTTTGCACCCCAAAACATGTATTTACACAGTTGATCATAATTATTTTTTAAAATTAAGCTTTGGTGGGGTCTAATGGGTTAAATAGGTTACAATATACTAAAATATAAATATAAAACAATATTACCTACAACTAAATCCCGAAATAGTGTGCTAATAGTAGATTTACATACATTATTTTAATTTTGTTGTAATTACTAAACATATATTTTAAACTTCACTTTGTTTTTCACTTATTTCACTTTTTACATACTAACTACTTTCTTATCGTAACTAATTACTTTACTTACTAACAATTTTTATGCGTAACTAATTACTTTTTTTGCACGTAAAACTACTAATAACTTGTCCGTGGTCATTTTATACTAATCATATTTAGGAATCTTTATTCATTGTAATTTTTTTGCAATTGTGCTTATTTATAAGATTAGTCATTAATTTTTTTTTGTAGTTTTTGTTTGTGTCTAAGATAGATAAGGTATTATTATTGAATTGGATTTATATATTGATTTGGTTTGCTTATTTAAGCTTTATACGCTGTAAGTTACAACATAAAATTTAAATAAGTAAATCAAATCTATTTATAAATCAAATATATTAATAATATTTTATCTATCTTAGACACAGACCAAAACTGCAAAATATTGGTGACTTAATTGCCCTCTATAATATATCTTTCTAATTTTTATAGAAATTCATTACAAAAGGGAAAAGGAAGTAATTAGTACTCAAACCTTGAGTAATCATTTTTTTAATATCTTTACAAATGATAAAATATCTTTAAAAAAATTACCGGTATTCCCGTGAAATTTCATTAAAACCCCGGAATAATGGGATGGCTTTTTACCTCCCGTTTGAGAAACCCTAATTTCAAGGGTTTCTTTTTAAAAATGTTTACGACAAAAATTCATGTAAAATTACAATCTTTTTTACAAAATTTTTAACTTGTTAGACGAAACAAAATATCGTTTTAATATAGTTTGTTTAACTGAAACGTGGATTTCGAGTGATTTACACTTTTACCTTTTTTATTCCTCATTTTGAATAAATTTCGCCTAAAAGACAAGTAAATAAACGCGGTGGAGTAGTCCTTATCAGGGTCAACAACGCCGGGGAGTCGGAGAGCACTCCCTCCCCACTTTTTTTCTAAAGGACTTTTTTTTAAAAAAAAATTTAGGATATGGAAGACTGTTTCTAAATATTGACTATTGTGTCCCACCCCCTCCCCCTCCACTTCGAAATCCATGTCGTCGGGCCTGATCGAAGCTTGAAAAAGAAGAAAAGCATAAAATAAGCAATTGAAAATTCAAAATATAAAAGTTAAAATAAAATGTTGAATGAAAATTTTAAATAAATAAAAAAAATATCGTTATACTCAGCTAGATATAAAAAGAATTAAATAAATTCATTAAAAAATAAAACAAAAAAAAATGTCCTAATAAAAAATAAAGTAATAGAAATTATAGTTTTTTAATTTAGTTCTTGAATATTCCGATATAAACATTTCTGAATTAAAAATGAGAAAATAAAGCTTTAAATAAAAGTGAGTAATTTAAAAATTATATTGCAAAATAAAAACCAACTATATTAATGACTACAATATGTAAGATGTTATAAGTTTTGAGAAAGAAGTTGTTTCGTTATATAGTAAGATAAACATTTTAAAAGAGGAGAATATAGAACTTTCAAATTAGTTTCTTTGTTGAGTGATGAGAAAGTAATAACATTAAAAGATGGAAAATACAGTGATGACATTCGAGAAACTGATCATGAAACTTCTTCCAATGAACGTGAGTACGAAGTGTCAACGAAGTCATAAAATTAATATTAAACAAACTAGCCAAAAATAACATATCTAGACTACCATTAGCCGCTGTAAATATAGGTTAATGCAGGAAGCTTCAATTTTAAGTCAATTTCAAGTTGCATAAGGAATGCTTGAAAAATATTTTTTAAACGAAAACTCTAATATGGGTAATTATTTGCATGGTGATGGTACTCAGAAATACTATAGGCATTATAAAAACTTTTAAATTACTACAGCTAGTGGGAAACTTTATCTTTTGGTTTGTCAGAAGTGGTTGGCACTAATATATTAGATGACATTTGAGACGTTGTTAGCAACAAGTTGATAACATCGATCAAATCAACGATGTCTGATTTTTATTTTTTCAGTTAATTTTCTCCTTATCTTGCAACTAAAAACAATGAGAAAACCTTTAGCTGAAAAAAGCATTAGAAAGTGACTTTGCCATTTTGGATTTAATGGTTTGCTCAAAACCCAATGCAAATGTTCAAACTTTGTTACAAATAAAAATATAAATACAAATTTTTAAAACAGTAAATTAATACTTGTTTATATATCCTAACTCTTAATAACTGCCGCACATCTTCGAGACAGGCTATCAACTAAATGTGTTAAAAGTTCTGGTTTGAGAGCCTCCCACCCTTCTTTTAAAGTAGCCATCAAATCATAAAGGGTTTTACATCTACGAAATTTAAATTTTGGTTGAGGATGCTCAAAAGATTCTCAATCGGATTTAGATCAGGACTCTGTGATGGCCAATCGAATGTTTCCCATTTCTGTTTGACGATTTAGGCTTTATTAATTATGCCTTATTACTTAATGCAGTACAGTATTAATTAATGCAATGCAGTTTAGGATCATTATCTTACTGAAATATAAAATCACCCTGGGGATTTTTTTTCATTTCATTTTATATTTCGCTGTTAAAATAAATTACAGATGAGCTTTACATTTTAAATATCAATAAATAAAATATTTTAAAAGCAAACAAGGACTCAAGAAGATATGAGGGGCTCAGCGTAAAAGTGGTCTAATCCACATTTTTGAAATTATCCGGATAATCGCTGCAAACTGAACATTGAGTATGTAGTTTGTAGTGGAAAAAGTGCCTAACCCCAAAACCCATCCATACAGTGCTACTACCTATTAGCATATTTACTTTAACAGAAAAATAAAATTTGAATTGTGGAAAAGTTGCCTATCCAACAATCAACATGGCGAAAAAGAAATGCTCAGATTTGGAAGAGTTTAACAATAACATAAAGACATAGAGTCACAATACTATGTCTTTATGTTATTGTTTCGATATTGTCTTTATATTATTTCTAATGAAAAGTGATTGTGATGATTCAAATGCAGATAACAACACTTCTTTAGAGGATGATGTTAGCGAAGGTATGTATATAACTAATGCAGCATCAAGATCTACTTTTCATTGAGTTTATCATACAACAATATAGTTTCTAGCCTCAATGTTGTTTAGGTAGGTTTTCCTCTTCTAGTTTTTCAAAACTGACATGCACTTTTTTATTTCAGTTTCAAGTATCGCAGATCAATATGTTAAAGAAAACGCAAGACCTATATCTATACTAACAGGAGTTAATGGGTATATACAATTTGTCTAAAACTAAATAGGCTTATAAAAGGAATTTTTTAGTCCTATTAATATGGCCAAGGACTGATTGTTTACATTGGTGTTAGGCCTAGCATTAGACTAGCTAGGGCCATCTAGTTTGTTTTGTTAGAAATTCTATTCTTGTTAGAAAATAATTTTTATCTAACATTTTCATTGCAGATTCAAATGTTAACCTTGTTGGAGAAGTAGGAGAGGACGACAGATTTTCCTAGGAAGTACAAGGAGAAACCCATAGTCATAGACATAGTCGTAAACGAGTTACCCATCCCTAACTACACACAAGAAATATTTGAAACAGAAAAGGTCAACAGGGAACGGATATGTTACATCAAAGGGCGAAGTAGTTGAACCAAATATTTTTATTAACAAAGATTGTAGTTGCAATCTAGAGTGCAGCAGTAAAATAACAGTTGCTCGCCGTAATCAAATTTTTTCTAAATTTTACACCATGAACTAGGATTTAAAAAACGCCTTTGTGATGAGTTCTGTTGATGTAAAAGAAAAACACAGGACGTATACTGCATCAAATAACCCCCGTAGGGCAAATAGTCGTTCCTATAAACAAACTGATGAATGTGGAAATGTTAAAAAGATTTGCAAATCTTACTTCAAAGACACACTGCAGATTCCTGATGGGACAATAACAAATATTTTAACAAGGAAAAAAACAGGTGGTACACCTATCGAAGATTGCAGACGTAAATTGGCTTCACAAAATAAAAGTAGTGATGAAGACACAGAATATCTTCAAAGATTTATTCGCTTATTTCCAACGTACCAATCTCACTATTGCAGAAAAGACAACCAGTACAGAAATTATTTGCCTCCAACTTTACGAATGTCAACAATGTACGAGAAATATGTTTGCAATTGCAATGTAAATGATTGCACCCCACTTTCAATTTTTGTATTTCGACGCATATTCAATACAAAATTCAATTTACATTTTCACCATCCGCAGTCAGATACATGTCAAAAATGTGATCTATTTAACAATAAAATTAGGTGTCTTTCAGAGGGTGAAGATAAGAACACTGTTAGGAGGGACCTTATTATTCATCAAGAGATGGCTGAAAAGGTAAAATAAAAAATGAAAGAAGATACAATAGATGCACATACAAATCCAAACAAGAGGGTATTAGTTTTCGACTAACAAAAAACTCTACCGACACCAGTGCTTAGTACAGGAATAGCCCACTATAAAAGGCAAATGTGGACTTACAATCTTGGAATCCATGATGAAAACTTTAAGACAGGATTTATGCATGTATTGAGTGAGGAACAAGCATCTAGAGGTACTCAAGAGATAAGTTCGTGTATCCTCGAGCATGTTTTTCGACACATACCAAAAACTGTGACCCATTTAACATTGTATAGCAATAGTTGCGGTGGACAAAATCGTAGTATAAAAATGTCTCTTATGTTACAATATATTTTGCACAAATCTCCATTTCTGAAAACTATTGAACAGAAATTTTTTGTACCAGGGCAAAGTTTTTCACCCTGCGACCGAGACTTTGCTGTGATTGAAAAAGCCAAAAAAATGAAGGACCAAATTTTTGTTCTAGATCATTGGATAGACCTTATTAAAAATGCAAAGAAGAGGGCCCCAATATTTATTGTAAGAAAAATGGAGACCCATGAATTTCTCAGTACAAAATCATTGGAGAGTGGGATAACGAATAGAAAAAAATTAACAAATGACGTAAAAGTTTCATGGCTAAAGACATGCTGGATAAAATTGGAAAAAGGATCACCACGCTCATTTCAAATCAAGCAAACACATTTAGAAAGTGACACATTCATGTTGCTAGACGTAACAAAGCGAAATCGTGGACGGCCATCTACCACTATCAATGTTGAACTTGAGCCCTTGTACCTCAATGGTAGAAAACTCACAAGAGAAAAGCTAAGTGATCTTTTTGAGCTGATACAATTCATACCACCTGTCCATCATCTCTATTATCTTGCTCTTAAAGGTGACGAGGAGACAACTGATTTGGGTCTAACAGATGATTCTGGTGACGAAGACATAAATTAGTGCATGCTACATATATAAAAGAACCATCAACAAGTCATAAACAAAACATCCATTTAGCCTAACCAACTCTATTAACAATATTTTAAAAATATTGAAGAGGCAAAGTTGCCCAACATTTTTGTTATGGCAGATCACAGTAATATAGCGTCCTAAGTTTTTAGTAGATATACCAGTGTATTTTTTCACCTGTCTTTATAATAAATACTATTTTTCTGATAATGATATTTTTTCCTGTTATTTTTAAAAAGATCCTCAAAGTCTTTTACAGTTTACTAAAAATGAAGTAGTTTTGGCTTACACCACTTTTCCGCTGAGCCCTTCATATAATATAGATATAATAAAGATAATTTAAAAATTTTTTTAGAATTTTTATTCCGCAAAATTAAAAATGTGTTTTTTTTCTTAAAACTTAAATGAGTTTAATAATTTTATCATATTTGTATTAGTATTTTAAAAAGAATTCCATTTCTTAGGTCCTCAATATGCTATTGAACATTCTGTGTATTTATTTAACTTCCTTTACAGTTTGAAGGAACTTCATCAATTTGTTCTTGAAAAATACTTTTCATTTACATTTTTCTCAAACTTTCTAATAAAATTAGCTGGAGTCAATTAATATAATTATATATGAAAATTTATTTCGTATACATTCATCATTTTCATATTTCTCATTTAGTATGCCCCCCTCTTTTTTACTGTAAATAATTCTACGCGCATGTTTTTGCAAACTAAGTATTTTTTTAAGTTTTGATGGTTGTGTACTACCCCATATAATATTAGCATGGTTAATGAAACAATGAATTAAAGAAAAGTATAATACCTTAAGATTGTATCTACATACGGACGAACTTGGTACATCAGACCAATGGTTTTACTCTTTTTTGATTGTAAATATTTAATATGGGAGGCCAAATAAGTTATTGTCAGCAAGTATTCCTAGGAACTTTCTGTAGTCTTGCATTTTTATTTGTATATTATTTTAAAATAGGTCTGGTAATTTATACTGAAGGATCTTGTGACTCTGATTCTGCTTCATAATACCTTGTACTCAATATAAATTAATTACACTGTGAGCAGCAAAGCTACCCCAAACTAATAATTTGGCATTGCCAAATTAATAGTTTGGGGTTGCTTTGTTTGCTTGACAGTTCCAATAGTACATTCCTATAAATAACTTTTATTGTGCCTGCGCCATACACGTCTTATGGTAACTCACCAGAAAAATTATCTGACGCCATTGATCAACAGGCTAATAAAGATAATCTTTCGCCCATTTTCTTTTCTTACCCCTGTTCGTTTCACTGGTGAATGGCTTCTTGTATGCAAAGTATGAAATAAACACTCCAGACTCAGTAACCCGTCGACGAATGGTTTTAATTGACACAGGAGTAGTTAAGTTCAATGATGTCATGATTTCTGATCCAGTTATAAAGCGATCTTTTTGGACTTCATTGATAATATTAAGATCTCCTTTCACCAGAGCCTTTATTTCTTTTTGTACTATCAGTTGCTGCAAAGTTTTTCCAAATAACATGAAGAGAAGAAATTGGCACATGCTGAGTCTTTGCAAGTTTAATGAACAACATTCCACCTGATTTTAGGCCATATAAAAATGTCTTTCTTTCAGCAAAAATTAAAAAGCGCATTTTTTTTTCTTTTACAACAAAAATTTCAGGTGCTATCGGCGCAGCTTCGGGAGCATTTGGAATATGACCAGGTTCCATGTCTAAAAATATTAATTTTAAATGTTAGTTGGAGGTACATGAAACCATATTATATGTCCATTTATATACATTTAATGTATATATAAATGTACACAGATTATGTACATTTCTTAAGATTTTTGCTTTTAATGAAACAAAAAAAAATTTTAAAAAGGAAATATTCTTAGGAAGACTTATGATTCATACCAACTTGTACATATATAAATAATAGCATTTCTCAAGAGGAATTTGATTTTGCTATTAACTAATTCCGAGTCATTGACTTGAATTCATTGAAAAAATAAAAAATTTTGTTCCACACCGTATATATATATATGAGCATTTTGTTTTATATATATACATATTCATATAAGGTGACAAAAAAATGTGTCACCTTATATGAATATATATACATATATATATATATATAAATATATATAATATATATATATATATATATATATATATATATATATATATATATATATATATATATATATTAGGGTGTCCCAAAAAAAAAAAAAAAAAAGCTCTCTACTGATTCCTATTCTATGTGACCTATATAAGTACTAAAAAAAATTTGACGGTTTTATTTTGACAGGAAGTGCTAGATGTAAAATCTGAGTTTTACTGTTTTAATGTTAAGCTAGCTTAACATTAATAGAAAAAACGTTATAGAAAATTAAAACAAAACAATTAGATGCGTATAAAACATTTCCAATTGTTTTCTACTATTTAACTTAATAGATTATATTTATAAATATGAAAATACAAAAAAAAATACATGAAAACTAATATTTATTAGCAAATTTAAGATTTTATTGCGGTGAAACATTTTTCAAAAAATACAACTTTTTGAACAGTTCCCAAGCTCCTTTTTAGTCATAGTCTTAGTTGTGTTTTTTCTAGACTTTTTAACTACAAAAAGTACATTTTGAAGGTGATCTTCATCTCTAGTAGCTGAAAGAAAATCTTTAATGAGCTTAATGTTTCTTTCTGCACCATCATTTACAACAGATGTGTTTTTGATCCATGCAATAAAATCTAGCAACTGAGGATGGTTAAAAACATCTATAGCATTAAGACTATTATTAAGCCATTCTTTTATACTTGCTCTTGATATTTTAAAATGTTTGAAGAGAAGGTAGCTTTGCTCGGAAATCAACTCAAGTAGCTCTGTGGTCTCTCCAATTTGTACATTTGATGGTTTACAACGCTGAAATTCATTTGGCTCTTCAAACTCAATCAGAGCTAACAGCATTCTTAGCTTTGTTTCAGAAGGAACTTCTTTACCCCCAAAGGACAAAACACAGATTTTCGGAGTTAAGTACCACGTATGGCGTCCCATGCTGAGAAGCAAAGCATTTCCAATATTCTTACTAACTTTTCTCAATGCATAGGCTGTCTGGATAGCTTTCAAATCATTGTAGGGAGCCAGAAATCCTAAAAAACTTTTTAAAAACCGTGGAACATAGCAAATTGCAATGAACAAACTTGCATCCTTCAACTTTTTTCTGTCAAGATATTACTGATATCTTTAGTCATATAAAGAGTCAGGATGTAGATCGCATCTGCTATAAACCTTGCCTCATGGCAGGCGCCAGGTTAATGGAACTTAAAATCTTGTACTTCCACTCCAAGGAAGAAGGAGGCAAGCTTACAAACTATACCATAATCAATCCTTGAAAACACTATATCAGTAGTTGCATTAGTCAAAAATGTCTTAGCTTCCTCTGCAACAGTGCGAAGAACAGAGCCAATCTTCAGATCATCTCTTTGCCAGTCCAATTTACATAAATTTTTGACTTCATTCACTTTCTCACAGATTTCAGGCCACTTGTTCTTTAGCTTGACATAAAGAGCTCTTCTTAGACCTTTAGTTTTCTCACCAGTAAGGGCAGCCATATAGTGAGAAACATGTTTGGTATCAAAATGAAGAATAAGCCGTCGGCCTTTAAGATGATTAGATATTGAAATCCACTCCGAGTCTCCTTCAAGTTCTACATATTTGAACTTTTTTCTATGAAGTGTGCTTCTTGAAAGCGGTATATCATTAATTTCTATACCTCCAGCTTTAAATACTTCACTTAAAATTGAGGTCGTACACCAACATTGAACCTTGTTGCTGGAACAGCAGTACATTCAATGAGCTTTTCAACATTCACTGCTAGATTTATCGTATCTCCAGAATTGTACCTAGGTATCATTTTATAATATTTTTCTACCTAATTATAACTATATACTTTTCAATAAAACAGCTTTAGCTTGTGAAAATTACAACTATGTTATTAAAATAATACTATACCTGCGTTTCCGACCGTTACCCAGGAAATCATCTTCCTCGCTGATTTCACAGTCCTCGTTTGACTTTTCTTCCTCACTGCTGAATTGAATCTCTTCTGTCATGGAGTCATGTGACAACAAAACATCATTGATATCTTTTAAGTTTTTCTGTCTCTCTAATTCTTTCTCTCTCAACTTATCTAGCTTCTTTCTCCTGTTTGCATCCAGTACTCTTCTACTGTAGTCTTCATCGACTTTTGTTTCCATATATCCTTTCCTATGTAACTTCTGGTCTTCATAAAAACTAAGAAATATTTAAATCTATTAAGCCATTTATAAATAAATTAAAAATTGTTCTAGTTTTTCTTGGAAGGTGACTAAACCATGTAAAGAGTTAAACGTAAATATTTTAAAGGAAATAATATGCTATTACTTAAGTTACTTTTAATTGGAAAAAAAATCTCACTACTAAAAAAAGTGTTATTTAATGAACTTACTTTATATCTTCCAGCTTGGCATCATCTGTTCTCAATCTATCAGCAAGAATATCTTTTAAAAAATTCTTAGTCGAGATGTCAAAAAGCTGATAGGATTCTGTGAGAAAATCTTTCTCTAACTTTGATTGCTTTTCAAGACTGCTGTTCCAGTTTAGAGAAGACAATTTAATCAATTTCTTGTATTTTAAATTAAGTTTAATGATTTTAGTCTTTTTATTATATTATATATTGTACCCACAAATCACAAATTTCTTGCCAAACCCAGCATTATCCCATATTTTTTTAATCCTAGATACCAAGCAAGAACTATCAGGATCTGTACAAACACCATTTTCACAAACAAGATCCTTGGATTTCAATTTTAATTTGCAACCAACATTAGTAGAAGTGGGTTTGTATTTAACTTGTGACTCGCGAAGGATAAATTGATAGTATCTAAGAATATCACCATTAGATGGAAGCTGTCTCTGAGGTAACTCCCTCAGCGGGTACTTCAATAGGTAAATATACCTCAACCTTTCTGTATTTTTCCGTTTTATCTTATTCTGTCCTATCATCTTCTTTTTTTTAGCTGTTCTACCCATTTTTATATGAATTTCGAAATAATCAGTTTTTTAACTAAATTTATACTAAATGTTACACTTGCATCAAAAATCTATGAAGTCGTTATTCCCTCTCGTATAATATTTTATCTAAGTTTACCGTTACGGCTTTTATAACCGTTTACACCAGAATTTCTTCGTGCACAAATTAGAATTCCTTCGTGCACAAATAATTTCATTTAGAAATTTTTTTCTTCGATAAAAAATTCTAAATGGAGTTATTTGTGAACCAATCCATGGGGAATTATACGAACTAATAATATTGTTCATGAGGGAAAAATATCAATCTCTAACAATGTTCATAGGGAATGATCCTATTCTTTAATAATATCCTATGGGAATTATTTGTGTACTAATTATTACATCTTATTAAAACATATTGAAATACTAGATAGCGCTGTTTTTTAGTAAATACACATAAGTGTACAAAACCGTAAAACTCAGAGTTTAAATCTATCACTTCTAGTCATTAAAAAATTAAAAAAAAGATTTTGGTAGCTATTTAGGACCTATAGAATGGGGATCAGTTGAGAGCACATTGAATTTTTAAAAAAAGTGTGTTTTTGGGACACCCTAATATATATGTATATATATATATATATATATATATATATATATATATATATATATATATATATATATATATATATATATATATATATATATATATATATATATTAATATACGGTGACACATTCTTTTTAACTTTTTTTAGAATTTAAAATACCACTATGCGAAAAACTGTTCTATGACCACTTAGAAGTTCATAAAATTTTTTATCTCAAGACTCAAAGAGGAGGAACTTTATACAAAACTTGGGTTTCATGCCGATAACACATTTTTTTGCGTTATTTCAAAAACAATGTTAGTTACAATAAAAGCAACTGCATAAATATATTTTCTTATTATTTTAATCTCTATTTATTATAGAGGGTTTACTCTTTCTGAAAAATATTTGTTGATATTAAGTTGCGATGTTGTCTGATCACTAAAAGGATATTTTGTCGTCGCTATTCAATTATTATGAAATGAGCCAACAAATTGATGAATTATTCTTACCTGCCTTTAATTTCCATTCTTATTGCATAACTTGTGCATTATTAAAAGCTCTAAAGTCATTTAAAACAAAATGCTCAGCAAAACCAGACTTCAAAATTATAGATGTATGGAAAATTCCGATTATAAAACATATCTTAGAATGTTTTCTTTTTGTTGTTTATGTAGATAATCAATTACTGGTGATAAAATTTCATAAACCAGGTAATATATGGAATCTGCCAATAAACGAGCTACATGCCAGGCGCCGAGCTGATAAATTTTAAAATCTTTCAACTTATCAGAGTTAATGTGAAATTAAAAGCAAGATATTCTACAAGATGCTTGCAATCGTCCCTTAAAAAAGTAGTGTTGTTCAAAGAAAACTTTATCAAACTCTTTGCTTCAAAATACAAACTGTATATGTCTGAGCCATAATTAAGTAAGTTCTCAATAAATCCTTTTAAATCTATATTTTGCATCTGGAGTTGAAATTAATGGCAAAAAATTCTACCATCGCTTTCTATATATGGAATAAAGTTTATTATTCGGACCTTTGCTTTTAATTTCAGTTAAGTCTTTGTAAACATGTGTAAATATGATGTCTACACATTAACCAAAGCAGTGGGTTTTTTAAAATTCTTGTTAAAATTATAATTGTTCCATCCAATCTTTCAATATTTGTTGCAGTAGTGTCAGTACAAACTGCAAAAATTGGTCGAGCACTTTAAAATAATCCAACAGATTTTGTATAACTAAAACGTAATTAAGTGTTTTTCTCGTGTTACTTTGTAAAACTCCCACATGTGCACATGCAAAGTTTTACAAAGTAACACAGGAAAAGAAGAAGATTAGCTTTGTGCGCAAATTATAGGCATGTAACAAAACAGCAAGTTAGTTGCGGTTAATTTTCTAGTTCAATTTTTATTTAATTCGGCTAACTACTTTACCATCAAAACGGAGAATATGTTTGTTATCTCTTAATTCATTTTTATAGTTTTTTCGTATTTCAATACCTTCGTGTGCTAAAATTTTAGAGCGCTTCTGTCTTACAGTCTCTCTATTTAATTTTATTTCTACTCCTAAGAAGTTCATTAATAAACATTGTTTGATCTCTGTAATTCTTTAGTTTAATCTATTTGATCCCTTCTCTCACACTTGAAGGTGTTTTTGCTGCTATAAGGTCATAAATAACGTTATGATCAATAATTGCAGTTGCATGTGTTTGTTTTTCTTTATTCACTTTAAGTATTTGGACTTCATTAGAACTTTATTCACTCTTTTAACTTACATATTTAGAATCTATATAAAATATAAATAATAAAAAAGTTTTTTTATAAAAGCAATATAAGCAATTTAATGTATTAAATTGCTTAAAATTAATACCTTCTAAACATAAACTTGCTTTTTTGCATTTTGCTTTCACTTCCAAGCCATAATCAGCTAAAAGACATTTATCTACTTCAAGGCATACAGTGATATCTTTTTCATTTTTAATTATGTGTTCAAAAGCACCATCTGCCACCTATGTCTTCCTGTATTCTTCATACGCAAAGTTTCCAGAGGTTTACTATTTTTTGGAGAATGCAAAAGTTTTAATTTTTTTCGTAAATATAAAGAAAATATAATTATAATTATTTTGAACCCAAAATTAAAATAATGTCCTGACTCTTTCGGTATCTTAGCAGAACATTTCAAATACGCAAATTATGATACTTTAACAAATTAACTCATTAAACTTACTAATTAATTTATTAATTATAGATCGACACCAATATCAATGTTGAAAAAGGTTATCAAATACCTAATCCTCATTATATGTCCGGTGATACTCTTCCCTGCAATTTGGATTCAATCATAACTGTTAAAGGCTACATGCTGAATTTCTGTTTAGTGAAACAATTAAAAATTACAACAGCAATAACTCCCCTGTTTTCTCTTTAGATGCAGAGAAAGCTTTTGGTAGCTGTAACTGGGATATCCGATTTTATTAATTATATTTTGATAAAAATAAACCACTCTGTTTTATTAACACTATCTCTTCGTTATATATTATTAGTAGTTCAATAGTCTCATATCAAGGTTCTAAATCAAACTCTTTTCTTCTAAAGCAAGGAGTAAGACAAGGATTGATTCTTTCACCTCCCTTTTATAACCTTTAACAATAAATTGACATCAGATCTGAAGAACTACAATTTATGCTTTGAGATATTTAATGCATTTCTTTTATAAGCACTCTGTAACATTTGGAAAGCAGCTGACCAACGAATTCCGTCACAACTTCTTTGTAATTTAGCTTTATTTTTTATGTGGTGTTGAACGCTATTTATAGATTGATTTGTGCTTGTTGCGCACTTTAAAAGTGTTGCAAGTTCACGACACAAATATTTTTGTTTCTTAATAACAATTCATAAATTGATGTTTGTTTTATACTTGCACAAGAAAACTGCGGTAGTTTCCAAGTTTAACTCCAAGTTTAATATTTTTTGCATTGTGTCGCCCCGTCATCTGTTCCCTACCAATAATCATGGTTTCTATTTTTAAATCACTGTTCGTTAATGTTGCACCAACCGCAATAAAATCTAACATTTCAGTAAACGTCCATATATCACTAAATAAAGTGAAAACCAAGGCATCATATAATTTTTCGTAAATTATGTTTGATAATTTTTCCATTGTTTCTGGTATCAAGCTTTCTCAACAACGTTTAGCACAAGGAAGTGGAACTTTGGCTATATTCCTCAAAAAGGGATTGTTAAAATCCATTAATTGAGCAGTTCGATGTAATAAAGAACTTGACAGTGTTCAAAGTATCGGCATCTAGCACGTTACGCTTTTTACTTGATTTGTTTAGTATGCCATATGAGTCAAACCACTTACCCAAAATGTCGTGATGTTTTCTTTGTAAATGCTTCCTAATTTTGGATGTTCGATCAATACAAGCAGTAAACTTTTGATTACACAATAAGCAGAAAAACTATGCAGAATATGCAGAAATATGCAGAAATGAGTATATAAAGAAGAAATGCCACAAATATTCGGCCGAATATTCGCCAATACTTAATTATATTGAGGTCTCCGACCTGCTTCGTTGTAGTATAGTCGAATTCATGTCAACTACTCTGTGGGCATTTATAAATAGGTTGTGTAACAGCATGCATTATTTATTGATTGATAGACCAAATATTTTAACTACAGTTATGTCTTAAAGTTTCATACTCTTCAAACCATTCAGAAAAGTTCAAAAATAACCAGCGTAGGTATATTTTGCGCTTCTGAGGTAATTTCAAAAAATGCTTGAATTAGAATAGAAAACTCTAAACTTATTAAAAATGTTATTTTCACGACAACCTAAATTTAAAACATGGTTTACCTTTAATTGGAAAGACATTAAACGATTACTTTTTATTTTAAGTCACCAAATATTCGTCATATCACTAATTATAACAAAAAACGTCTTTTTCGGAAAAATGTTTTTTTGACCAAAATCTTGCATTTTGTTTCAATTTTTGTTCAAATTGCACTAGTCTTTATATAATTTTGACAAAAGACTATAACCCTGAATCTCGGATCTTGCTAAATAGGAGAAATAGAAATATTGGAAGTATTAGTGGAAGAAATAATAGTAGTATTATTCGAAGACTTTGCCGATAATGATGTCAACGCTGCACTTGTTGTCTGCATAGTAGGTTTTATCGTTTTTGTAGGATTTACAGATCTTGCTCTCTTTGAAATTGTTACTCCAAATTTAGATGCAGACGAACTTTGAGATAAATAAGGTTGTAATTGCAATTGTTGTGATTGCAATATTTCTTCTTCATGTCGCTTTTTTGAATTAGACGTCGGGATATCCTCATGATAGATTTTACTTTTGCGAGATTGATGAACCATATTAGATATTCTAAACAAATTTTATTGACTATATATTTTTACTATATAATTTTATTTTACTATATATGTATATGCAGCATATCATTATATCATAAGGAAATGCCTATAGGACTGCCTTATGCTATAAAGAAATGCTACTAAACATATCTTTTAAAACAAATTATTGCGTGATTTAAAATATTTTTAGGTCATTTTATAACAAATTAAAAATTATTTATCGATTAAATTTGTTAACAATGGTATTTAATTTCACATTATAATGACTCTTTTAAGAATGAGTAAGTTAAAGTATAAGTTTAAATTGAGTGAATATGGTCAGGTTTTTATAATAATTGAAATGAGCCTACTAATTAAAGGTATTAAGTTATATTTTTTCAAAAAATTATTTTGGTTAAAATAATAGTACCATGTACAACTGAGTATTATTGTGTTCAATTTGTGAGCGGAGTATAAGTTTTATCTTTATTTTAAAGTGTGCATATACACTAACCAACCACATAGTGTTTTTGTGGTTGATTGCTCGTTTAAAGCAATCCTTTTAATATGTGAAATGTTCCTCTAACAATCAAACTTTATGCATAAAGTACCCGCGTGTGTTCACCGCTCCTAAAATTAATTTTTTAACTGTTAAAATATGAGTTATTATTGGGAAACTTTAGACGTCACAGCTGATTTGATTAAGTTCATAAACTATTTATAGCTTTAAATTATGGCAAACTTAACTTTACGTATCTATTATTAATGTAGTCGCATTGGATTGCTTTGCAAGTTTTTGAAAAAAATCAACAAGTAAATAATAAATGTAAGTTAAAAAAAAAAGAAAACAAAGAAAGTTTTTTGAAAGCGGAAAAAAAGAAAAATGAACAATTTTACTTTTAATGTATTATGGGCATAATGCCTATCTTGTTTAAGAAACTTTAATGTGCGCAACAAATAATTTTCCTATTTAAATATTTTTTTTAGTATCAATGTTTAATTATATGAGAAAATATCGAATAAAAAACAACTTTATTATTTATAATAAATTAAAAAAAACGAAAAAATGTCCGGTGGTACAATTATACAAAGAAATTTATTGTCCATGACTGGGAAAAGATCTACAAAAAAAAAAATCTCAAAATTTTTTTTACAAATAAACTAACAGTATTCAATATATAAAACAGTATAAAATAACAGTTTAAAAAGGGAAAATATGCCCCTTTATGTGTCGGGAAATATTTAATTGAAATATTTATGTCTTTGTTTTAAAAGAAATGAAAGTTTTTAAAACTAAATAATCACATGACGCATTGCCCCACACATAAAAGGGCATTTTTCCTCACCCAAAACTAGCTAATTGCAAATAAACTAGTTTTATTATTTGAGTTTTAGAGTTTTTATACTTTGAACATTGTGGAATAAATTACCCACAAAATAAACATTTCTTTATCATAATTACACAAATAATAATAAAACAATAATTTTTTTTTGACTTTTACTGGAGCAAGATGTTCCAAAAGTCAAATCCCTTGTGCATTTGTGAAACCTAGATAGATGAATATTGTTTAATTCCTTATATACTATTGTTTTATATATTTAGATATAAAGTTATATATTTTCTACTAATTTACTAACAAAATCCTTTAAAAAGTTATAACTTGATTAAAGCCAACTATTTGTTTGAATATGTAAATATCTAAAACAGCAGTTTATAAAAGTATTGTTTATTTATATGCATATATATATATATATATATATATATATATATATATATATATATATATATATATATATATATATATATATATATATATATATATATATATATATATATATATATATATATATATATATATATATATATATGCTTACGTTCCGTTTCAGTTACATTAAACGCGTAAATTGCGTTTGAGTTACGTTCGTAAGCGCAATTTATATGCGTAAGTTGCGTATTAATATAATTTATATGCGTAAGTTGCGTATTTTGCGTATATTGCGTTTACATTTGCGGTTGCGTTTACGTAAGTGAACTAAATTCTTAGCATATCTGCGTAAGTAAACTCTTAAGCATACATTGAATAGTAACCAGACTAGTCTATGGATAGACTTACAACACAGACATAGACAATTCTGTATGTTGTAATGGACACAACAAATGTTTAATTTTTTGTCCTTGTTGTGTCTATTAAATTTTTGATGGTGTCCTAAGATTGCTCAGTTAAAAAATAATTTTCACTTCATAAGTCTACAAAGCATAATTTTTTGTCTATTTGGTGTCTATGATTTTGTCTAAATTTACTTGATTTCATAAAACCAGAAATCTTTCATTACCGTATTATTTGAAGATTGTTATGTAGTAAATTTATAATATTAAAAAAATGTGAAATGACATCAAAACTCCAAATGACAATCATTGCCCATGATTAATTATTGTTTAAAACTTGCGTACATATTCATCAATAAAATGAAAGTAAAAAACATTTTTCTTTTTCACTATTGTTTTATTCACAAACCTAAATAAATTTTAACACCTATTGGAATCTTCTACTTACTAATCCACATTTTATAAAGGACAACTCCTTGATCACATATTTTTAAAATAATTTTATTGAAGGTGATAAAGATTTTAGTGACTAAGGAAAATTTTTTAAATGATAAACTTACCTTCAACTTTTTTGAAGTAATCCCAAACTGGAGAGGGCATTTTAAAAATAAATTTTCACGCACATTCACTGAGAATTGAAAAACAACTGAACTGAGTAATTAATGAACTTCAATTGAGCACAAAATAGTCCATTTTGAGGTTTTTAAATAGACATTAACTTTTTAATCAACAGCACACGCTGGACAAAAAATTAAAAAATGAACTTCTGTTAGAAAAATTGTATTTTTAATTTTGTGCTCGTTTTCAGTTTTTGAAACGATGCTGCCAGTGAAAATTTAATTACTCGTTATAAGTCCAAATTATATATTAAATAGATCTTCTATACCTCATTAAAAAATCGAGATTGTTCATTTAGTGTCCGTTTTTAAAACGATTGTCTAGAAAGACAAACATTTTTTATAGACAATTCATTTTTGATAGTTGTAATTAAAATTGTTGCAATTAGTGCTTTGTCGAAGTCTATTTTTGTCCTTTTATAATAAGTCCATTAGAGATTGTTTGGTTGCTAACATTGAAACGCAAAAAAACTTAGCGCAAAACGCGTTCCAATGTATGCTTAAGAGTTACAATACTTGACGAGGAGGGGTAGGGATAAAAAAATGTCAAAATTGCATGAAATTTTTTATGGCTGACACCTTAAGTTGTTTTGTTAGGTATTAAGTCTTTTTAAACACAGTTAGGAAATATCAATTTACAAGTGTAGCAATCAACCTCTATTAAATGTGTCTCGTCGTTATAATTGAATTCGCAATATTTTATGAGTTGCATAATTTATCATTTAAACTAAATAAAAACGCATTAAGACATTTTGGTTAAAGTTTTTGTTTAGTTTACAAGTTAGTTTAATACTAACTTTATTTTGGGAAGGGTTTAAAATATGTCAGCGTGGAAACAATGCAAATAAACTTGAAGTTAGCAAGTTCTTTAAATAAAGTTTTTTTGTTTCAGCATATCGCTTGGGTTTTTTAATGATTCAATTTGATTCAAAAATGATTCAAAGATTTATTTTAGCTAGTAGTACATTTCAAATCTTTTTTCTTATTATGCAGCTGAAATAACAATATCTGTATTTTTTGTCTCTTTTTTGAAAATTGTTTTAAACAATACATATAGGTATTTTGTACACTTTTTGATCTTGGTACACAATAGTATTTGAGAAGTCTATTTAAATCTTTGAATTTAAAACTGCTATAAACTATAAAGCAGAAGCACAATACAATTTCTTCTTTTTGAATGTAGCCAGAAAAAGTATAAATATTAAGATTTAGATTTACTTGTAGATACTTTATCAAACTAAGAAGCTACCATAATTACTTTTTTTCCTACATCGTAAATATGACTGTGTGGACCGAGTCAAAGGAATTTGATAAAGATAAATGAAGTAAGTATATTTTAAATATAAATACTATTTTTGTAAAAGTGTTAGGAGAAATGAGAATACTTGTAAAATAATAATTTATAATTCCTAAATATATTTGGATTAGAAAGAGATTAATGTTTTGAATAGAAGAGTTTAAAATACTTTTTAATAAACATAGGCTCATAAAAAAATTTTATCAGTATTTTATAATTGTTAAAACTTGTTTTTGAAATTTTAATTTATTATATAAAATCTTTAAGTTATTGGAAAATTTTGACTTGCAGTTTTAACTTCTATTCCACAAATCGGCTTCAGCTTTTGTCCTTTTTATAAACCGCGGACTATACTTATAAACAAAAAAAGCGGCTTCATTTTTTGTCCAATAAAGTTGCACAAGTTAGACATCTAGTTTATATAGTATATCATTGGGATAAAGATATTATCATTTTGTATTAAACATTGTCCTGTATTTATATATATCATAAAATCAATTTTTCATTCAAAACGGCGTCCTCCAAAGTTGAAAGTATAAATTATCACGACTGAGTTGAGATGCAAAATGAAATGAAACTTCCGAAATACTAATCAATGGGAATTCAGAAGTCGAACAAAATATTGGGAACCGATTGGTTTTAATGGGATTAATTTTGTTGGCTATTTAGAAAAAATTAGGATTGTAATGTTTTCCAAACTGATCATAAGTTATTTACTCGAAGATATACTCACGGACTGAAGTTTTTGATGGTGATTCTTCTGCTTGATATCTTGTCAACAAAGAGTTTAATACCTGAATGGTGAAAAAATTGGCTGTTTTTATTGCCGCACAAACTTTTAAAAAGATTATTAGGGATAAAATAAATGATAATATGGAAATAGTTATATCAGTTTGTTTGTATAAGAATGTGGAATATTGAGGTAAATACTTTTTTCTGTGAGAGAAATTCTTTCTGTTTATTTTGATGATTAACAAATAAATTTTGATTTGATAGAAATTAAATAAAAATATGAAACCCAATCTTTAAGAATTAAATGCATTCATTTTGACATTCTTTTTCTCCTAAACTGGTTAAAAGTTCTGATATCATAACATGTTTTTACTAAAATTTGTGGCTACCTAAATAACCGTTTTTACGAAGCTCAATTCAAGTTACTTATTGTAATTTAGTTATTCATCTGTTCTTACTGTCTAAAACAAAAAATAAAAGAAATTCAAAAAAATGTCACCACAAGCTGAAATTCGTTCTTCAGTTTGAAAGTTTTGATCAAGTTCACAATATTTACAAGTATGTTTGCAAGTAAGTAATAGATTTTGAAAAAGGATTTTCTAATTTTATGTATAGTTAATGGTATATAGTTAATGGATGCGTTATAGTTGAGTTATAATTTGATTCATCGATCATTCATTTTTTGCATTGTGTTTATTTAGAGATTCAAAAATAATTATGCATCTGTAATTTCAGTTTTACAGTAATCCTGCATTTACAGATGTATAACAATAATGTTGATACATATTTTGCATTTCACAGGCTTCATTATAAATAAAATGTCTTATTTGAGATATTTCTTCTAAACACTCTCTAGAATTGAAACAGACTTGATGTAAACCTAATGTAATAGCACAAATTGTAAGAAACATAAACTGTGAAGGCATTCTTTGTCTGTTATAGGTTTACGGTATCAAAAATCAGAATGATAAGTTGATATCAGAAAATGACAAGGCATGTAAAAAGTTTGCACAAAAGTTACATAGCTAGCTGTATCTGTCAACACCATTTCTGACTTTTGTAGATCTGTTTTTAATTTTTGTTTAATGGATGAATACTTCGATTCTTTTCCTTTGCATTTTAATATTTCCTTGAAGTTTACAACATGGTGTTTATTATTTTCCAAATTTTTTTTAATACATTTTTGAGAATCTTAGCTTATTTTTATTATTTAAAAATACAAGTTTTAAATTCAAAACACGCAATTTCTAGCACCTTTACTGATAAAAGTTAGTTTTTAAACCTTTTTCGTTGAAGGAATCTGAGCAACGTGTACCACTTTTGATTCCAAAATTGATACAGTTCGATAAAAAATTTAGAAATAACATATAAAAATACTTATAATTGTGTGTTTTCTGAAATTTTTTTTGAAAAACTTCACCAAATTCTGTTATATATCTGTCTACTTAATATTTTTAGAATAACCTTATTTAGTGAATATTTTTAATATATCTTAATAAAAGCGGGAAAATTTTCGAGGTAGACATGTTATTTCGATTTTACAGTGGGTGATTTTTAACGCAAATTTACCACCGTGTAAAACGTAAACACGATATAAATGTGAAAGACTAAATAGATTTTTTTTTTCAGTGCTTAACCACATACAATAGTATAAGTATAGTTTTAGATGTATTTGTATTCTGTTGGCAACATTCAATGATTTCAAAAAATATATAAGTTTTCCAATTAACTTAAAATAAGTTTTAAAAATGACAAAACAGATTTTAGAAAAAGAATTTTGCACAATAAGCAGAAAATCCGAATAGAAGCTACAATTCAATAGCAAAAAAGTTGCAAATACATTCCGACACCATTAGTGTTATTTAAGGTTTTTTTCCGGACAAAGCCGATTAAACACAAATATAAAAGTAGAGAAAAAGGAAGTTTTTCAAGATATAAAACTGGTTAGAAAACAGGCTAAGAGTGTAATAAGTAACCCAAGTGTCTCATAAAGGTAACGCACAAAAACATAAGGATTTTCTTATAGTTTTATTGTGAAAGTTCAAAATAAACGTGGTCGTTATTCTTTCAAATCACAAAAAGTGCCCAATCGTTCTGAAATTCAAAAAAAAAAGTGCAAGAACTCGCTGCAGAAAGTTTGTTGACAATTATATCTCTAAAAATTCTGTATTTTTGAAGAAGATGAAAATTAAATCAATTAAAATCATTAGCTTTTGTGTTTTTTATTGTCAAATATAGAGGAAAAGCAGATAGGAAAATTTAGAAAAAATAGAAAAAGCAGAGGAAAAGCAGATAGGAA
The DNA here is from genome assembly GCF_038396675.1 of Hydra vulgaris. NCBI lineage: Eukaryota > Metazoa > Cnidaria > Hydrozoa > Anthoathecata > Hydridae > Hydra > Hydra vulgaris. Next base: position 3,447,789 of record NC_088924.1, read on the forward strand.
AACCAGATTGGAAAATCAGATGGGCCTCGTATAGAGGAAAAGCAGATAGGAAATTTAAGTACACAAAACAAAACTTCAAAAAAAGTCTTGATCTAGCAAGTTACTTGGGAAACAGCACGCTATATTTCTCCAACTTCCTGATAAAATATATGTTAAAGAGTGTTTAGAAAAACGTCTTTTAACTCTTACAAAATCAAGTGATTGTAGACATGCGCTTTTGATTGATTTATCAGTAAACCGTTGTAGCAAACTGGCAATGGAATAATATAAAAAAGAAACTAGTATACTCCTGGCGACAGCAATAAACTTTACTATTACACTTATTTCGTGGACACGTTTTATAATAAGAAGTACATAAAAGATTGTACGAATGAGATTGTAGGCCAGGTGAATAAAAAAAAGCACTTATTTTTACTTATTAATTGGTCAGCTTCAAGTAAATTCAATCTTATTTATAAAAAAACTTGTTTTTGATTTAGATTACAATAGGCTGAACTTAGATATTTATGTCAATCACAATTAAATAGTAAGGAATCTTTCCATTAGTTGGGTTCACCAACTTCAGCACCTTGGGAACCCTTTCCTCCGTCTTGAGCTTCCACAAATTTTCCGTTAGCGTGTGATTTTAGAGCAACACTTCTTTATTTGGAACTATCGTAAAAGTCTCCTAAGGTTGTAAGCTAGATAAGGTTGTAAGATCAGCAGTTGTTAAGTATAAGAATGAAATTGCAAACTGCTTCAAAATTATTCTTTATAACCAAGTCAAACAGAATTAAATCTTTAAACCAACTCAAACAGAAGCCTAAAGCGAATTTTTCATTTATTTACATATGTACATTTAGTCATCTTCATAATAAATTATTCACAATATTTTTTAATTAAGATGTGACAAAAGCGGGAAGAAGGCAAAAGTCTTTTCATCTTGTTGCATTATTTACATATTAAGCCTTACAATCTCAGTAAAATAATATTAAAACTTTTTAAATAACAAGTGTTACATTTTTTAAAATACAATAAAACTAAAATTCAAATATAAGTAATGATGTAAAGAGTGATATCACTTTTTAACGAAAGGTAAAGTTGAAATATAAAAGAGAATAAAATAAAAAACTAATAACAAAATAGAATTTGAGATACGTCATAATCAAGCCTAACCCTAGCCTGACATCATAATCAAGCAACTCTTTTTTTAAGGTACTTTTTAAAGTTTGAATTAAAATTGTAGTTTTACTATTATTAGGGAAAAATGAGTTCTCAAATGTGGCCCTCGGAATGTTATTGAGAATTTATATTGTTTTATTTTATATTTATAATCTATAATAAAGAAAAGGTCTTCAAAAGTATTAGACAGCTTATAGTATTTTAATCTAAACATGAACAAAAGAATATTATAAATATTTAATTGATAAACTTTCCGCACTCCAAGCTTTCGAAGCATTGAATAGGTACTTGTGTATTTATTAGAATTTAATATAAAGTGGCTTGCTCATTATTAATTGCTTAAAGATAAACCACTTATCCGTCAAGACACGTTAGTCTTGACGGATAAGTGGTTGCCGAAGCAGTGTTACAAGAACTAATATAGCTATGAGTAAATGAAAAGTAAATAGAATTGAAACAGTTTTTACAGAATGTCCGTTGCAACTTGTTTTTTTCTATTGAATCATCTGGGAGTTTTATGAAACGGAGTAGTCATTGGAAATTAAACGGTGAAGTCACTGGAAGACAACAATCGAAATCTTACAATAGACAGTCATAAAATTCTCATTTACCTAACGTATATTTCCAGTCTGAAATTGTTGTTGAACCCTTTCATGATATACTAACTTTTGAGATCCAAATAGAAATGGTATGTATCTTGAATTTGGCAGAAATAACAACTAAATCTGTTCAGAAAAAGCTAGAAGAGATTTATGAGACAAAGTCAAAAGGCAATGATAACATAGATCCCTGTGTCCTTCAATACTGTGTTACTTCGTTAGTCAGGCCACTGTCAATGATTTTTAAAAAATCATTGATTGATGGCGGAGTCCATAACCTATGAAAGCTATCAAAGACTCTTATATTTGAAAATGGAAGCCGATGGAATTGCTTAAACTACAGGTCGGTTTCCTCTACATTGACACCCTGAAAATGAAAAGTTTTATACACAAGAATCATTAAAAATTGCTTTGAAAATAGACTCTTAACAAATTCTACACTTGGATTTCTTCCAAGACGCGGCTATTATAGGCACGTGACATCTTAGCAGAAACGCTAAATTAAAGCTACGCCATAGACGTAACTTTCACAGACTTTGCTAAATCTTTCAACTAAGTACCTCAACAGCGTCTTATTCTAAAACTTAAAGCATATGGCATACACGGTGCACTCCTGGATTAAATTAAAGGTTGGTTAAGTAAACAAAAACGGAGGATGGTTATCAGCAATAACAATTCTGATTAGGTAAATGCTACTAGCCGAGTTGCACAAGATTCAGTGTTAAGTCCACTTCTATTTTTTATATTTATAAATAATATAAATAATCTTCCAGACAACATATCACATCATATAAATATCTCTGCTAATGACAGGAAGATCTTAGAGGTTATTGCAATGAAACTACAATTAGACATGGAATCTAAATTAGTCGAATAGTCTTAAAGATGACCTCATTTTTTTCAACCTCGACAAATGTAAAGTCCTGCATGGTCATTCAAATAAGTTAGTGCACCTTTAATCAATGCTTGATATTGTTCAATAATTGTCGTCAGTGGTTGACAACAATTATTAAACGTGACTAAACAACCTAAAGGTTAAGCATCAACTAGAAGCTGAAGCAGCTAGATCGAATCAAGTACTTGTCAGAGTTAAATAACTAATTAACACTAGAGGGATAATGTTAAACGTACATTACAAAACATATATTAGACCTCATCTCAATTATGCTATCCAAGCCTGGTCTGCCTACCTAAAAAGTGACATAAAAACACTTGAACGCATTTAACAGTGAGCAAACAAAACAATAAGAAAAATTACCCATAAAAAATATGAGGATAGACTGGTCATTCTTAATCTTACCACTCTAAAAGAGCAACAAAAAAGGTGCGACCTGATTCAGCAGTATAAAATTACAAGCGGAATAGAAAAAGTTAACTTTATAGTTCCGCAAGTACATGTGCAATCGCGATCAGGGTATATTCTGCGTGAAAAAAATCAACGATTAACACGGCAAATTGTGAAAGTCTTCCAAGAATAAAACAATATTTTTACTAATTGAGTTGATAATAACTGGAATGGGCTACCAGCAAACGTAGTCAATGCATACTCTACTAACATTTTTAAAAGTCGATTTGACGCACTTTCAAAGCTAATCAAACACTGTGTGTTTCGATATATGTCATTATAAAGTTTCTGGTGCTGCGCCACTCCGTCAGAGTTTATATATACATTACATTATATGACTGTTTTGTTTGTTAATTTTGATTTATGAATAAACAAATTCAAGTTTATATATTTATATGGCAAAACATGAAACATAAAAAAAAATATTGTAAGGATGCCCGCTTTTTGCATAGAAAATGTTTTGGGTTTTATGTGATTTTTGTACAAAAAATATAAGTATAAGAACCTCGCTACCTTTGTAAAGAAAGTTGTTTATTGTATGAAAAAGTTTACTGTATGAAAAAAAGTTGTTGAAAAATATTTTACCCTTAATCGATATGCTATTTCATTTTTTTTTTTTTTAGTAGTAGTTGTTTTTCAGGATCTATAGACTACTTATTGAATAAGGGATTCTAGGGTAAGTTGGCAAAACTTTCATGGGGCTAGTTAGCTCCAAGTATTTACTATCGAAAAAAAATTTTTAGAAGAAAATTTTTTTATATTATTTTTATATTATTTTATATATTTATATATATATATATATATACATATATATATATATATATATATATATATATATATATATATATATATATATATATATATATATATATATATATATATATATATAAACAACAAACAATAATATATTATTCGAAAAAACAATATTCATATGACTTAGGTTGACACAAAAACTAAAACAAAAAGTTATCACACCGCAAATATTTATAAAATCTAAAGAAAGTTAAACAACCTGGTATTTGCGTGCGCTTGACTGTGGGTAAAAATAATTAATTTAAAAAAATTGTGCTTTATAAAATAAAGTGCTCGCTAGAATCCTATGCATTTTAAAAATAAATGCAAGTCCATTACACCACTTAGCTGCTAGGGACTTACTCGTGGTTGTCTTCTTAACCTAAAAAAATTGAAAATGATAACGTAATTTTAGAATACTTGAGGCTATTAACAAAAAATTTAAATTTTCTCAAAATGTTAAAAAACATAATTTTTTTTAAAAAAGGAATAGTTTTTATGAAACTTTAAATGTTTATGAAAGTTTATGAAATTTTAATCGTACACAAACATATATTGATCTTTTTTTTTTTTAAACTATTTTTAATTCAACCTTTAATCTACATATTAACATGGAAGTTTCGAAAAATTATTGAATATTATAACTAAGGATGCCAAATATTTGGGTTTTCAATATTTGTACAAATACCAAATACTCCAAATAGTGACCCCCCAAATATTTGTACAAATACCAAATACTCCAAATAGTGACCCCCCCAAATATTTGTACAAATACCAAATACTCCAAATAGTGACCCCTCAAATATTTGTACAAATACCAAATACTCCAAATAGTGACCCCCCAAATATTTGTACAAATACCAAATAGTAAAATGTATGAAAAAAATCAATTGATTTCAATTCAAATTTTAGCTTTTATTTAAGAAGCGATATTTTAAGAATACAAGCTTATTCAATTTTTCTTCTTTCATTCTATTACGAAGTTTTGTCTTGAGGTTTCCAGCTACAGGAAAGACTCTTTCAACGTCTGTTGATGTTGCTTGCACAATTAATAAGGCATCGTAGATCATCTGAAGTTTATCTGTACGTTCTTTTGTTCCTTCAAACGCCTTAATTTAATTTTCGATCGAAGTTTTGATTGTTTTCGGATGGTTTACAAAGTGGTTGATAGTGTCATCAAGCTTGGATGCTGCATTTGAATCATTTTCATCATCATTTTCCTCCAACAATGATTCTGCAAATAGTCTTGTATTGAGTTCCTGAATTTTTTTTCTAATACTTAATTTTGACGAATATTTAAAATAATCATTTTCCTTTGGATAATCGCCAGTGTGAAGAAAAATCAATGTTAATATTTAATCAACATTTCTTCGTCAATCAATTCGAGTTTTTAAATTTTCGAGCATTTTTTGCGAAATATCACTTTCCTGTGCGTTGAGTGTGTTGTATAATAGATAAATGATCCTTCTACCACCATCAAATTCCAACATTTAGAGCTTAATTTTTTAATAACTTCTTCAACAGGAATCAAATAATCTATTATGTCTTTAACTTTAGTTTTAATGCTGTCATCATTTGAACCTTCAAATTCAATTATTTTAGATTTTAAAATTTCTTTCAGTTCATATAATCTCTACAACATAGGAAGTACACTATTCCATCTTGTCTTGCAGTCAATTAATAGAGTTAACTCATTTCCTGTTGTTTCTTGGACATTTTCTTTAAAGCGAGCAATTTTCAATGGAGATTTTTGAAATTTTCGCACATTTCTTCGACCAACTGATATAACATCAAAGTAGGATTTTTCCATTCGTAAAGAGCTTTCTTGTTCATCAAAATCTATTTTTTCATCAAAATCTTCATCTTCATCATCAAGTTCAACATTATCATTACATTCATCCATCTCTTCACGACTTTTTTGATATAAACAGCCAACAATATCTAAATTTATTCCATGATTGTAACAAAACTGACTTTTAAATGGCATCGAGGTGGTATATTTTTTCATTCGTTGTGAATTTTAATATTTAAATAACTTTTGAATGTATTATCAGTCCATTCATCAATTATTGTACAAAATTTCTTCCCCATGACTTTAGACTCTTGAATTTTTAACACAAATTCATTGGAAACTTCTTCGTAGTATTTTTTAATGTCTTCGCAAACTGTTGATCTTGATTAAGGCATTTGATGACGGCGTGATGACAAATATGATTTAGTAGCATCCGAATTTATTATTTGATTAATTGAAAATCCATCTTTGGCTGCATATTTTGATATTAACAACTCTCTAGACTCTCGAACTGTAAAACTTGTTATTGAACATTGCATTTTTTGATTACTTGAACCTTCTGTTGATTCTGATGTATTCTTTCTTTTAAGATATATATCTATTCCATGTTTCAATTTTAAATAATTCATCAAATTCGTCAAATTCTTCTTTTATATTGTGGGCAAGTAGTTTAGAATTATATACAAGACAAGGAAAAATAGATTTATTCTTTAAGTGCTAGATTAAATTTTATTTTACTATATATGTATATGCAGCATATCATTATATCATAAGGAAATGCCTATAGGACTGCCTTATGCTATAAAGAAATGCTACTAAACATATCTTTTAAAACAAATTATTGCGTGATTTAAAATATTTTTAGGTCATTTTATAACAAATTAAAAATTATTTATCGATTAAATTTGTTAACAATGGTATTTAATTTCACATTATAATGACTCTTTTAAGAATGAGTAAGTTAAAGTATAAGTTTAAATTGAGTGAATATGGTCAGGTTTTTATAATAATTGAAATGAGCCTACTAATTAAAGGTATTAAGTTATATTTTTTCAAAAAATTATTTTGGTTAAAATAATAGTACCATGTACAACTGAGTATTATTGTGTTCAATTTGTGAGCGGAGTATAAGTTTTATCTTTATTTTAAAGTGTGCGTGTGCGCTAACCAACCACATAGTGTTTTTGTGGTTGATTGCTCGTTTAAAGCAATCCTTTTAATATGTGAAATGTTCCTCTAACAATCAAACTTTATGCATAAAGTACCCGCGTGTGTTCACCGCTCCTAAAATTAATTTTTTAACTGTTAAAATATGAGTTATTATTGGGAAACTTTAGACGTCACAGCTGATTTGATTAAGTTCATAAACTATTTATAGCTTTAAATTATGGCAAACTTAACTTTACGTATCTATTATTAATGTAGTCGCATTGGATTGCTTTGCAAGTTTTTGAAAAAAATCAACAAGTAAATAATAAATGTAAGTTAAAAAAAAAAGAAAACAAAGAAAGTTTTTTGAAAGCGGAAAAAAAGAAAAATGAACAATTTTACTTTTAATGTATTATGGGCATAATGCCTATCTTGTTTAAGAAACTTTAATGTGCGCAACAAATAATTTTCCTATTTAAATATTTTTTTTAGTATCAATGTTTAATTATATGAGAAAATATCGAATAAAAAACAACTTTATTATTTATAATAAATTAAAAAAAACGAAAAAATGTACGGTGGTACAATTATACAAAGAAATTTATTGTCCATGACTGGGAAAAGATCTACAAAAAAAAAATCTCAAAATTTTTTTTACAAATAAACTAACAGTATTCAATATATAAAACAGTATAAAATAACAGTTTAAAAAGGGAAAATATGCCCTTTTATGTGTCGGGAAATATTTAATTGAAATATTTATGTCTTGTTTTAAAAGAAATGAAAGTTTTTAAAACTAAATAATCACATGACGCATTGCCCCACACATAAAAGGGCATTTTTCCTCACCCAAAACTAGCTAATTGCAAATAAACTAGTTTTATTATTTGAGTTTTAGAGTTTTTATACTTTGAACATTGTGGAATAAATTACCCACAAAATAAACATTTCTTTATCATAATTACACAAATAATAATAAAACAATAATTTTTTTTTGACTTTTACTGGAGCAAGATGTTCCAAAAGTCAAATCCCTTGTGCATTTGTGAAACCTAGATAGATGAATATTGTTTAATTCCTTATATACTATTGTTTTATATATTTAGATATAAAGTTATATATTTTCTACTAATTTACTAACAAAATCCTTTAAAAAGTTATAACTTGATTAAAGCCAACTATTTGTTTGAATATGTAAATATCTAAAACAGCAGTTTATAAAAGTATTGTTTATTTATATGCTTATATATATATATATATATATATATATATATATATATATATATATATATATATATATATATATATATATATATATATATATATATATATATACATATATATATATATATATATATATATATGCTTACGTTCCGTTTCAGTTACATTAAACGCGTAAATTGCGTTTGAGTTACGTTCGTAAGCGCAATTTATATGCGTAAGTTGCGTATTAATATAATTTATATGCGTAAGTTGCGTATTTTGCGTATATTGCGTTTACATTTGCGGTTGCGTTTACGTAAGTGAACTAAATTCTTAGCATATCTGCGTAAGTAAACTCTTAAGCATACATTGAATAGTAACCAGACTAGTCTATGGATAGACTTACAACACAGACATAGACAATTCTGTATGTTGTAATGGACACAACAAATGTTTAATTTTTTGTCCTTGTTGTGTCTATTAAATTTTTGATGGTGTCCTAAGATTGCTCAGTTAAAAAATAATTTTCACTTCATAAGTCTACAAAGCATAATTTTTTGTCTATTTGGTGTCTATGATTTTGTCTAAATTTACTTGATTTCATAAAACCAGAAATCTTTCATTACCGTATTATTTGAAGATTGTTATGTAGTAAATTTATAATATTAAAAAAATATTGAAATGACATCAAAACTCCAAATGACAATCATTGCCCATGATTAATTATTGTTTAAAACTTGCGTACATATTCATCAATAAAATGAAAGTAAAAAACATTTTTCTTTTTCACTATTGTTTTATTCACAAACCTAAATAAATTTTAACACCTATTGGAATCTTCTACTTACTAATCCACATTTTATAAAGGACAACTCCTTGATCACATATTTTTAAAATAATTTTATTGAAGGTGATAAAGATTTTAGTGACTAAGGAAAATTTTTTAAATGATAAACTTACCTTCAACTTTTTTGAAGTAATCCCAAACTGGAGAGGGCATTTTAAAAATAAATTTTCACGCACATTCACTGAGAATTGAAAAACAACTGAACTGAGTAATTAATGAACTTCAATTGAGCACAAAATAGTCCATTTTGAGGTTTTTAAATAGACATTAACTTTTTAATCAACAGCACACGCTGGACAAAAAATTAAAAAATGAACTTCTGTTAGAAAAATTGTATTTTTAATTTTGTGCTCGTTTTCAGTTTTTGAAACGATGCTGCAGTGAAAATTTAATTACTCGTTATAAGTCCAAATTATATATTAAATAGATCTTCTATACCTCATTAAAAAATCGAGATTGTTCATTTAGTGTCCGTTTTTAAAACGATTGTCTAGAAAGACAAACATTTTTTATAGACAATTCATTTTTGATAGTTGTAATTAAAATTGTTGCAATTAGTGCTTTGTCGAAGTCTATTTTTGTCCTTTTATAATAAGTCCATTAGAGATTGTTTGGTTGCTAACATTGAAACGCAAAAAAACTTAGCGCAAAACGCGTTCCAATGTATGCTTAAGAGTTACAATACTTGACGAGGAGGGGGGTAGGGATAAAAAAATGTCAAAATTGCATGAAATTTTTTATGGCTGACACCTTAAGTTGTTTTGTTAGGTATTAAGTCTTTTTAAACACAGTTAGGAAATATCAATTTACAAGTGTAGCAATCAACCTCTATTAAATGTGTCTCGTCGTTATAATTGAATTCGCAATATTTTATGAGTTGCATAATTTATCATTTAAACTAAATAAAAACGCATTAAGACATTTTGGTTAAAGTTTTTGTTTAGTTTACAAGTTAGTTTAATACTAACTTTATTTTGGGAAGGGTTTAAAATATGTCAGCGTGGAAACAATGCAAATAAACTTGAAGTTAGCAAGTTCTTTAAATAAAGTTTTTTTGTTTCAGCATATCGCTTGGGTTTTTTAATGATTCAATTTGATTCAAAAATGATTCAAAGATTTATTTTAGCTAGTAAGTACATTTCAAATCTTTTTTCTTATTATGCAGCTGAAATAACAATATCTGTATTTTTTGTCTCTTTTTTGAAAATTGTTTTAAACAATACATATAGGTATTTTGTACACTTTTTGATCTTGGTACACAATAGTATTTGAGAAGTCTATTTAAATCTTTGAATTTAAAACTGCTATAAACTATAAAGCAGAAGCACAATACAATTTCTTCTTTTTGAAAATCTAGCCAGAAAAAGTATAAATATTAAGATTTAGATTTACTTGTAGATACTTTATCAAACTAAGAAGCTACCATAATTACTTTTTTTCCTACATCGTAAATATGACTGTGTGGACCGAGTCAAAGGAATTTGATAAAGATAAATGAAGTAAGTATATTTTAAATATAAATACTATTTTTGTAAAAGTGTTAGGAGGAAATGAGAATACTTGTAAAATAATAATTTATAATTCCTAAATATATTTCGATTAGAAAGAGATTAATGTTTTGAATAGAAGAGTTTAAAATACTTTTTAATAAACATAGGCTCATAAAAAAATTTTATCAGTATTTTATAATTGTTAAAACTTGTTTTTGAAATTTTAATTTATTATATAAAATCTTTAAGTTATTGGAAAATTTTGACTTGCAGTTTTAACTTCTATTCCACAAATCGGCTTCAGCTTTTGTCCTTTTTATAAACCGCGGACTATACTTATAAACAAAAAAAGCGGCTTCATTTTTTGTCCAATAAAGTTGCACAAGTTAGACATCTAGTTTATATAGTATATCATTGGGATAAAGATATTATCATTTTGTATTAAACATTGTCCTGTATTTATATATATCATAAAATCAATTTTTCATTCAAAACGGCGTCCTCCAAAGTTGAAAGTATAAATTATCACGACTGAGTTGAGATGCAAAATGAAATGAAACTTCCGAAATACTAATCAATGGGAATTCAGAAGTCGAACAAAATATTGGGAACCGATTGGTTTTAATGGGATTAATTTTGTTGGCTATTTAGAAAAAATTAGGATTGTAATGTTTTCCAAACTGATCATAAGTTATTTACTCGAAGATATACGACTGAAGTTTTTGATGGTGATTCTTCTGCTTGATATCTTGTCAACAAAGAGTTTAATACCTGAATGGTGAAAAAATTGGCTGTTTTTATTGCCGCACAAACTTTTAAAAAGATTATTAGGGATAAAATAAATGATAATATGGAAATAGTTATATCAGTTTGTTTGTATAAGAATGTGGAATATTGAGGTAAATACTTTTTTCTGTGAGAGAAATTCTTTCTGTTTATTTTGATGATTAACAAATAAATTTTGATTTGATAGAAATTAAATAAAAATATACGAAACCCAATCTTTAAGAATTAAATGCATTCATTTTGACATTCTTTTTCTCCTAAACTGGTTAAAAGTTCTGATATCATAACATGTTTTTACTAAAATTTGTGGCTACCTAAATAACCGTTTTTACGAAGCTCAATTCAAGTTACTTATTGTAATTTAGTTATTCATCTGTTCTTACTGTCTAAAACAAAAAATAAAAGAAATTCAAAAAAATGTCACCACAAGCTGAAATTCGTTCTTCAGTTTGAAAGTTTTGATCAAGTTCACAATATTTACAAGTATGTTTGCAAGTAAGTAATAGATTTTGAAAAAGGATTTTACTAATTTTATGTATAGTTAATGGTATATAGTTAATGGATGCGTTATAGTTGAGTTATAATTTGATTCATCGATCATTCATTTTTTGCATTGTGTTTATTTAGAGATTCAAAAATAATTATGCATCTGTAATTTCAGTTTTACAGTAATCCTGCATTTACAGATGTATAACAATAATGTTGATACATATTTTGCATTTCACAGGCTTCATTATAAATAAAATGTCTTATTTGAGATATTTCTTCTAAACACTCTCTAGAATTGAAACAGACTTGATGTAAACCTAATGTAATAGCACAAATTGTAAGAAACATAAACTGTGAAGGCATTCTTTGTCTGTTATAGGTTTACGGTATCAAAAATCAGAATGATAAGTTGATATCAGAAAATGACAAGGCATGTAAAAAGTTTGCACAAAAGTTACATAGCTAGCTGTATCTGTCAACACCATTTCTGACTTTTGTAGATCTGTTTTTAATTTTTGTTTAATGGATGAATACTTCGATTCTTTTCCTTTGCATTTTAATATTTCCTTGAAGTTTACAACATGGTGTTTATTATTTTCCAAATTTTTTTTAATACATTTTTGAGAATCTTAGCTTATTTTTATTATTTAAAAATACAAGTTTTAAATTCAAAACACGCAATTTCTAGCACCTTTACTGATAAAAGTTAGTTTTTAAACCTTTTTCGTTGAAGGAATCTGAGCAACGTGTACCACTTTTGATTCCAAAATTGATACAGTTCGATAAAAAATTTAGAAATAACATATAAAAATACTTATAATTGTGTGTTTTCTGAAATTTTTTTTGAAAAACTTCATCAAATTCTGTTATATATCTGTCTACTTAATATTTTTAGAATAACCTTATTTAGTGAATATTTTTAATATATCTTAATAAAAGCGGGAAAATTTTCGAGGTAGACATGTTATTTTGGATTTTACAGTGGGTGATTTTTAACGCAAATTTACCACCGTGTAAAACGTAAACACGATATAAATGTGAAAGACTAAATAGATTTTTTTTTTCAGTGCTTAACCACATACAATAGTATAAGTATAGTTTTAGATGTATTTGTATTCTGTTGGCAACATTCAATGATTTCAAAAAATATATAAGTTTTCCAATTAACTTAAAATAAGTTTTAAAAATGACAAAACAGATTTTAGAAAAAGAATTTTGCACAATAAGCAGAAAATCCGAATAGAAGCTACAATTCAATAGCAAAAAAGTTGCAAATACATTCCGACACCATTAGTGTTATTTAAGGTTTTTTTCCGGACAAAGCCGATTAAACACAAATATAAAAGTAGAGAAAAAGGAAGTTTTTCAAGATATAAAACTGGTTAGAAAACAGGCTAAGAGTGTAATAAGTAACCCAAGTGTCTCATAAAGGTAACGCACAAAAACATAAGGATTTTCTTATAGTTTTATTGTGAAAGTTCAAAATAAACGTGGTCGTTATTCTTTCAAATCACAAAAAGTGCCCAATCGTTCTGAAATTCAAAAAAAAAAGTGCAAGAACTCGCTGCAGAAAGTTGTTTGACAATTATATCTCTAAAAATTCTGTATTTTTGAAGACGATGAAACTTAAATCAATTAAAATCATTAGCTTTTGTGTTTTTTATTGTCAAATATAGAGGAAAAGCAGATAGGAAAATTTAGAAAAAATAGAAAAAGCAGAGGAAAAGCAGATAGGAAAACCAGATTGGAAAATCAGATGGGCCTCGTATAGAGGAAAAGCAGATAGGAAATTTAAGTACACAAAACAAAACTTCAAAAAAAGTCTTGATTTAGCAAGTTATTTGGGAAAAATCAGCACGCTATATTTCTCCAACTTCCTGATAAAATATATGTTAAAGAGTGTTTAGAAAAACGTCTTTTAACTCTTACAAAATCAAGTGATTGTAGACATGCGCTTTTGATTGATTTATCAGTAAACCGTTGTAGCAAACTGGCAATGGAATAATATAAAAAAAGAAACTAGTATACTCCTGGCGACAGCAATAAACTTTACTATTACACTTATTTCGTGGACACGTTTTATAATAAGAAGTACATAAAAGATTGTACGAATGAGATTGTAGGCCAGGTGAATAAAAAAAAGCACTTATTTTTACTTATTAATTGGTCAGCTTCAAGTAAATTCAATCTTATTTATAAAAAAACTTGTTTTTGATTTAGATTACAATAGGCTGAACTTAGATATTTATGTCAATCACAATTAAATAGTAAGGAATCTTTCCCATTAGTTGGGTTCACCAACTTCAGCACCTTGGGAACCCTTTCCTCCGTCTTGAGCTTCCACAAATTTTCCGTTAGCGTGTGATTTTAGAGCAACACTTCTTTATTTGGAACTATCGTAAAAGTCTCCTAAGGTTGTAAGCTAGATAAGGTTGTAAGATCAGCAGTTGTTAAGTATAAGAATGAAATTGCAAACTGCTTCAAAATTATTCTTTATAACCAAGTCAAACAGAATTAAATCTTTAAAACCAACTCAAACAGAAGCCTAAAGCGAATTTTTCATTTATTTACATATGTACATTTAGTCATCTTCATAATAAATTATTCACAATATTTTTTAATTAAGATGTGACAAAAGCGGGAAGAAGGCAAAAGTCTTTTCATCTTGTTGCATTATTTACATATTAAGCCTTACAATCTCAGTAAAATAATATTAAAACTTTTTAAATAACAAGTGTTACATTTTTTAAAATACAATAAAACTAAAATTCAAATATAAGTAATGATGTAAAGAGTGATATCACTTTTTAACAAAAGGTAAAGTTGAAATATAAAAGAGAATAAAATAAAAAACTAATAACAAAATAGAATTTGAGATACGTCATAATCAAGCCTAACCCTAACCCTGACATCATAATCAAGCAACTCTTTTTTTAAGGTACTTTTTAAAGTTTGAATTAAAATTGTAGTTTTACTATTATTAGGGAAAAATGAGTTCTCAAATGTGGCCCTCGGAATGTTATTGAGAATTTATATTGTTTTATTTTATATTTATAATCTATAATAAAGAAAAGGTCTTCAAAAGTATTAGACAGCTTATAGTATTTTAATCTAAACATGAACAAAAGAATATTATAAATATTTAATTGATAAACTTTCCGCACTCCAAGCTTTCGAAGCATTGAATAGGTACTTGTGTATTTATTAGAATTTAATATAAAGTGGCTTGCTCATTATTAATTGCTTAAAGATAAACCACTTATCCGTCAAGACACGTTAGTCTTGACGGATAAGTGGTTGCCGAAGCAGTGTTACAAGAACTAATATAGCTATGAGTAAATGAAAAGTAAATAGAATTGAAACAGTTTTTACAGAATGTCCGTTGCAACTTGTTTTTTTCTATTGAATCATCTGGGAGTTTTATGAAACGGAGTAGTCATTGGAAATTAAACGGTGAAGTCACTGGAAGACAACAATCGAAATCTTACAATAGACAGTCATAAAATTCTCATTTACCTAACGTATATTTCCAGTCTGAAATTGTTGTTGAACCCTTTCATGATATACTAACTTTTGAGATCCAAATAGAAATGGTATGTATCTTGAATTTGGCAGAAATAACAACTAAATCTGTTCAGAAAAAGCTAGAAGAGATTTATGAGACAAAGTCAAAAGGCAATGATAACATAGATCCCTGTGTCCTTCAATACTGTGTTACTTCGTTAGTCAGGCCACTGTCAATGATTTTTAAAAAATCATTGATTGATGGCGGAGTCCATAACCTATGAAAGCTATCAAAGACTCTTATATTTGAAAATGGAAGCCGATGGAATTGCTTAAACTACAGGTCGGTTTCCTCTACATTGACACCCTGAAAATGAAAAGTTTTATACACAAGAATCATTAAAAATTGCTTTGAAAATAGACTCTTAACAAATTCTACACTTGGATTTCTTCCAAGACGCGGCTATTATAGGCACGTGACATCTTAGCAGAAACGCTAAATTAAAGCTACGCCATAGACGTAACTTTCACAGACTTTGCTAAATCTTTCAACTAAGTACCTCAACAGCGTCTTATTCTAAAACTTAAAGCATATGGCATACACGGTGCACTCCTGGATTAAATTAAAGGTTGGTTAAGTAAACAAAAACGGAGGATGGTTATCAGCAATAACAATTCTGATTAGGTAAATGCTACTAGCCGAGTTGCACAAGATTCAGTGTTAAGTCCACTTCTATTTTTTATATTTATAAATAATATAAATAATCTTCCAGACAACATATCACATCATATAAATATCTCTGCTAATGACAGGAAGATCTTAGAGGTTATTGCAATGAAACTACAATTAGACATGGAATCTAAATTAGTCGAATAGTCTTAAAGATGACCTCATTTTTTTCAACCTCGACAAATGTAAAGTCCTGCATGGTCATTCAAATAAGTTAGTGCACCTTTAATCAATGCTTGATATTGTTCAATAATTGTCGTCAGTGGTTGACAACAATTATTAAACGTGACTAAACAACCTAAAGGTTAAGCATCAACTAGAAGCTGAAGCAGCTAGATCGAATCAAGTACTTGTCAGAGTTAAATAACTAATTAACACTAGAGGGATAATGTTAAACGTACATTACAAAACATATATTAGACCTCATCTCAATTATGCTATCCAAGCCTGGTCTGCCTACCTAAAAAGTGACATAAAAACACTTGAACGCATTTAACAGTGAGCAAACAAAACAATAAGAAAAATTACCCATAAAAAATATGAGGATAGACTGGTCATTCTTAATCTTACCACTCTAAAAGAGCAACAAAAAAGGTGCGACCTGATTCAGCAGTATAAAATTACAAGCGGAATAGAAAAAGTTAACTTTATAGTTCCGCAAGTACATGTGCAATCGCGATCAGGGTATATTCTGCGTGAAAAAAATCAACGATTAACACGGCAAATTGTGAAAGTCTTCCAAGAATAAAACAATATTTTTACTAATTGAGTTGATAATAACTGGAATGGGCTACCAGCAAACGTAGTCAATGCATACTCTACTAACATTTTTAAAAGTCGATTTGACGCACTTTCAAAGCTAATCAAACACTGTGTGTTTCGATATATGTCATTATAAAGTTTCTGGTGCTGCGCCACTCCGTCAGAGTTTATATATACATTACATTATATGACTGTTTTGTTTGTTAATTTTGATTTATGAATAAACAAATTCAAGTTTATATATTTATATGGCAAAACATGAAACATAAAAAAAAATATTGTAAGGATGCCCGCTTTTTGCATAGAAAATGTTTTGGGTTTTATGTGATTTTTGTACAAAAAATATAAGTATAAGAACCTCGCTACCTTTGTAAAGAAAGTTGTTTATTGTATGAAAAAGTTTACTGTATGAAAAAAAGTTGTTGAAAAATATTTTACCCTTAATCGATATGCTATTTCATTTTTTTTTTTTTTAGTAGTAGTTGTTTTTCAGGATCTATAGACTACTTATTGAATAAGGGATTCTAGGGTAAGTTGGCAAAACTTTCATGGGGCTAGTTAGCTCCAAGTATTTACTATCGAAAAAAAATTTTTAGAAGAAAATTTTTTTATATTATTTTTATATTATTTTATATATTTATATATATATATATATATACATATATATATATATATATATATATATATATATATATATATATATATATATATATATATATATATATATATATATATATATAAACAACAAACAATAATATATTATTCGAAAAAACAATATTCATATGACTTAGGTTGACACAAAAACTAAAACAAAAAGTTATCACACCGCAAATATTTATAAAATCTAAAGAAAGTTAAACAACCTGGTATTTGCGTGCGCTTGACTGTGGGTAAAAATAATTAATTTAAAAAAATTGTGCTTTATAAAATAAAGTGCTCGCTAGAATCCTATGCATTTTAAAAATAAATGCAAGTCCATTACACCACTTAGCTGCTAGGGACTTACTCGTGGTTGTCTTCTTAACCTAAAAAAATTGAAAATGATAACGTAATTTTAGAATACTTGAGGCTATTAACAAAAAATTTAAATTTTCTCAAAATGTTAAAAAACATAATTTTTTTTAAAAAAGGAATAGTTTTTATGAAACTTTAAATGTTTATGAAAGTTTATGAAATTTTAATCGTACACAAACATATATTGATCTTTTTTTTTTTTAAACTATTTTTAATTCAACCTTTAATCTACATATTAACATGGAAGTTTCGAAAAATTATTGAATATTATAACTAAGGATGCCAAATATTTGGGTTTTCAATATTTGTACAAATACCAAATACTCCAAATAGTGACCCCCCAAATATTTGTACAAATACCAAATACTCCAAATAGTGACCCCCCCAAATATTTGTACAAATACCAAATACTCCAAATAGTGACCCCTCAAATATTTGTACAAATACCAAATACTCCAAATAGTGACCCCCCAAATATTTGTACAAATACCAAATAGTAAAATGTATGAAAAAAATCAATTGATTTCAATTCAAATTTTAGCTTTTATTTAAGAAGCGATATTTTAAGAATACAAGCTTATTCAATTTTTCTTCTTTCATTCTATTACGAAGTTTTGTCTTGAGGTTTCCAGCTACAGGAAAGACTCTTTCAACGTCTGTTGATGTTGCTTGCACAATTAATAAGGCATCGTAGATCATCTGAAGTTTATCTGTACGTTCTTTTGTTCCTTCAAACGCCTTAATTTAATTTTCGATCGAAGTTTTGATTGTTTTCGGATGGTTTACAAAGTGGTTGATAGTGTCATCAAGCTTGGATGCTGCATTTGAATCATTTTCATCATCATTTTCCTCCAACAATGATTCTGCAAATAGTCTTGTATTGAGTTCCTGAATTTTTTTTCTAATACTTAATTTTGACGAATATTTAAAATAATCATTTTCCTTTGGATAATCGCCAGTGTGAAGAAAAATCAATGTTAATATTTAATCAACATTTCTTCGTCAATCAATTCGAGTTTTTAAATTTTCGAGCATTTTTTGCGAAATATCACTTTCCTGTGCGTTGAGTGTGTTGTATAATAGATAAATGATCCTTCTACCACCATCAAATTCCAACATTTAGAGCTTAATTTTTTAATAACTTCTTCAACAGGAATCAAATAATCTATTATGTCTTTAACTTTAGTTTTAATGCTGTCATCATTTGAACCTTCAAATTCAATTATTTTAGATTTTAAAATTTCTTTCAGTTCATATAATCTCTACAACATAGGAAGTACACTATTCCATCTTGTCTTGCAGTCAATTAATAGAGTTAACTCATTTCCTGTTGTTTCTTGGACATTTTCTTTAAAGCGAGCAATTTTCAATGGAGATTTTTGAAATTTTCGCACATTTCTTCGACCAACTGATATAACATCAAAGTAGGATTTTTCCATTCGTAAAGAGCTTTCTTGTTCATCAAAATCTATTTTTTCATCAAAATCTTCATCTTCATCATCAAGTTCAACATTATCATTACATTCATCCATCTCTTCACGACTTTTTTGATATAAACAGCCAACAATATCTAAATTTATTCCATGATTGTAACAAAACTGACTTTTAAATGGCATCGAGGTGGTATATTTTTTCATTCGTTGTGAATTTTAATATTTAAATAACTTTTGAATGTATTATCAGTCCATTCATCAATTATTGTACAAAATTTCTTCCCCATGACTTTAGACTCTTGAATTTTTAACACAAATTCATTGGAAACTTCTTCGTAGTATTTTTTAATGTCTTCGCAAACTGTTGATCTTGATTAAGGCATTTGATGACGGCGTGATGACAAATATGATTTAGTAGCATCCGAATTTATTATTTGATTAATTGAAAATCCATCTTTGGCTGCATATTTTGATATTAACAACTCTCTAGACTCTCGAACTGTAAAACTTGTTATTGAACATTGCATTTTTTGATTACTTGAACCTTCTGTTGATTCTGATGTATTCTTTCTTTTAAGATATATATCTATTCCATGTTTCAATTTTAAATAATTCATCAAATTCGTCAAATTCTTCTTTTATATTGTGGGCAAGTAGTTTAGAATTATATACAAGACAAGGAAAAATAGATTTATTCTTTAAGTGCTAGATTAAATTTAACTATTAGTATAATATACCAAAAAAGATCAATTGACTCAATAAGGTTATGGTCATAAACTTCTTTGTTGCTTTGAGACAATGCCAAGGTTTTTAACTCTGATCATCTACTAATTTATAACTTTCAGTGTTTAAATTATTTAGCTTATATCGTCAGCTATAAAAAAGAATGATACAATATCCTATATCCTTCTCAAGTTGTAGCTCAGAATACTCAATGACTTGAAAAAATTATTAGAAGCGATTTTTAAAAAAACGTTAATGCTAAGAATAATGAAAGCTGTTATCTCAAGAGTAAATGAAGACGATGAATTTTTACTAAATTTTGTTTTTGTGTTTAAGTGTTGTTTTTGGTGTTTAAGTGTTGATTTTCTCTTATTGTATCACAATAGCAATAGAAACTAATATAAAATTTATAAAATATAAGTCATATCCTTAATGCACATTTTGCTATGCAGGTTGCTTTCAGTCAGTTGTATGCAAATTTTTTGCCAATATTTTGAATATTCATTTGATAACATCTAATTTTTAATTCTAAATATATAAGCATTTATGTTTTTAAAACGTAATAATTAATAAAAGCTTGTTTTATAAATTTGAAGCCTATATCAATTAAATGAAAATAATTGTTGTTGACAACGCAAGTTGATAACAAAGGCGACATTACGGGGGTGTGTGCGGGTGTTCCAGTCTCATCCCCCCTAGCCTTAAAGAAGGTGATTTTGAAGTTATAGTTGGTCTTTGTTTTACGAATTTATTCGGCTAGTGGGTTATTCGACACAATGCAGTCGGGTAAGTTTTAGTTTTAAGGTGGTCCTATACTAAAAAAAATCAAAAAAAATCGGTTTTTTAAAAATTGCATATTCTTGAAGCCCAAACATTTTACATTCCAAACATATATAGATCATTATAGGGAGTGAGCTTTAAAATGCTTTAAAATAGCAAGTTTCACAGTGTAGTTAAACAATTTTCTTAGCAACGGCCTTAGCAACGGGTTGTTTATAATAGAAAATAAGGGTGTTTTAGAAGGTTGCGCCATTTACTTTTGTTTTTGACACTGGTGCCAGAACTGTTTCATATTTATTTTCTATAAGTAATATATATGTAAACATAGTAATTGTACTTAAAAATCATGGCTTTTTATAAACCATGATTTTTAAGTACAATTACTGTGTTTACATGTATTACTAATAGAAAAATCAGCCTCGTATTACTTTATTTGCCTCGTGTTTATTTTTATTATGGGAAAAATAAATGTGATTCAAATTTAAGAAAGAAACCAGGTGGTAACAGGATTTTCAAAAAAAATACTTTAGAGGATTTCTATTTTCCTCAGCATCAACAGTCAGCATCAATTTAACTTCTAAATCGGAAACCACTAACTCAACTCAATCAAAAATCTTGACATCAGCAACTTCTAAAAAGTTTTCACATAGCAGTAAAAATAGTAATGCAAAATTTAATGATTCAATTAAATTGCCTTCATGCTTTATACTTATTGACACAGACATTTTAAAATCAATTGTTACTTTGATTGGACATTGCCCACAATGCCATAATAATTCAATTGAAATCTCAACTGATTTATCAAATAAGAAAGGCTTGGCTGTGTTTTTAAACATTTCTTGTACAATATCTTCGTGTGATTGGAAACAGTCTTTTTATTTTAGCGAAGAGATTGAAAAGCAAGGTCCAGGAATGTCACCATTTAAAATAAATTTTAGATCTGTTGTTGCAATGAGAGAAATAGGAAAAGGTTATTCTGGTTTGGAAAAATTTTGTGGTCTAATGAACTTACCTCCTCCAATGAACATAAAAGCATTTAATGATATTCAAGATAAAATTCATATCATATACCAAAGTGTAGCTGATGTGAAAATGAAAAATGCAGCAAATGAATTTCGATATCTTAACAACAATATCCAACCAAATAATTTTGATATTAATGTGGTAGCTGATGTTGTTGATTCCTGTGATGGAACTTGGCTAAAAAGGGGTCATTCCCTCACTTAATGGTGTTGTTACCATTATTGCTAGTGACTCAGGGAAATGTGTTGACTATCGAGTTCTTTTAAAACTATGCAATGCCTGTACATCATGGGAATACAGAAAACATAGCAATCCAGAACTTTATGAGAATTTTTGAAAACTTATGATCGTTTAAATAATCACGAAGGTTCTGCTGGATCTATGGAAATTTCTGGAGTTGTAGATTGTTTTATGAAATCTATAGACAAAAGGGGACTTCGATATACTCATTACATTGGAGACGAGGATTCCAAAGCACATGCTGAGGTTTTAAAAAGTGATCCCTTCCCAGGTTTAATTGTTGAAAAATTAGAATGTGTAGGACATGTGCAAAAACAAGTTGGTAATAGACTATATAAACTCAAATCCACCGACAAAACCAAATTGGCAGATGGCAAATTATTAGGAGGTAAAGGTCGATTAACTAATAAGTTGAATAATAAACTTCAAAATTGTTATGGTATTGCAGTGCGGAAAGGTACTGGTTCAACAGTTTACCAAATGAAAAAAAGCAATTGGTGCTGTTTTGTTTCACTGCTCAGATGCTTTGAGTTTGGAATTACGACACTACATGTGTCCTCAAACTAATGACTCTTGGTGTAAATATCAGTGTGATAAAATTAATAACACCAAAACTTACAAGGAAAAATCTGGAATACCAATTATTATTAGGGCTAAAATTTCTGTTTTACTTGACCTTAGTGATAATAAGCTTCTTAATAGATGTTTAAAAAACTCAAAACTCAAAACTCAAATGAGTCCATTAATGCTACCATTTGGAAGCGTTGCACTAAAGAGATTTTTGATTGCCGTATCACTTTAGAAATAAGTGTTGCATCAGCAGTAATTTCATTTAATGATGGTATTTCTGGTATATTGAACATATTTGAATATTTAAATGTTACACCAGGTACATTTGCTACTCAGTACTGTACCAAAAAAGGCCAAGAAAGAATAAAGATAATGGAAAAAAAGTCGCTTGACTCAATAAAACAAAGAAGAAAGCTTCGTGCACAATAAAAAGGTTTTACAGATATAGTAATGCTTATGAAGCAGGAGTTTTTGAGATTTTAGTTTTTTGTTATTTTTAAAATTAAATTTATGTTAAGGCTGTTATTGTATTTTGTAACGTAGTTATTGTATATTATCTTTTTATATTCAAGCTTATTTTCATTAATTTAAATATCTTATACTGGTTAAATGTTTTTCAAATATTAGAGTTTTCACATTTTTCTTTTTTCTGTGTTTTCAATTAGGCTCAAGTCGTTTTGTTTTTCAATAATTTTTTGACCTTTTTATATATTTAATTTTTTTTTTTCATTAAAAATTTTTAATAATGTTTTTCTCAATATATGAGTTTTTCGCGCGCTGCGATAAATATCTTGAGATTGGTTTGTCTGATTGCGTTGAAATTTTCAGAAGTTGCTTATTATATATATGCACATTCACCTTACCAAAAGAATTCATGTTAGTTAACTGGCTCTAAAAATAAGGTCTAGGTTTTAAGCGTTTCCAGGGCTTTTTTTTAGGCCTTAAACGGGTTTTCTTACAAAAGCTTCAATAGTTTGTTTAATTATTTGATTTTGGCAGGGTGAGTATTATCATCTGATATTAAAAAGCTGTGAAAATTTCATGATCATACCATTATTAGTTTAAAGGCTGTTTATCGCATTGTGTAGTTCATTTTTAGGGTTTATGGACCCAAAATTTTTACCAAAAAACAAAAAGTTTATAATTTTTTTTCCTTTACTGTGCTTTAAAATACTATTTCTTATATGAAAATCAAAAAATATGAGTGTATTTTTAAAATTTTGGTTTTATTAGTAAAGGACCACTTTAAGGAGCTTTATTTTTTTATTTAGAAATCAGTAGGAACTCACCCCCTCCCCTCATTTTACTTGTAGAATTGCCACTGAAAAAGAAGTCTCAATAACATAATTTGTGTGAAGGAAAATGTTCATCCAATAACATAGATCTTTTTTGTAGAAAATCCGTTTCTTGAGAATAAGCAAAATCTTTTTTAAGACTTTGGCTATATAAAACAGAATCTCTCCCGTATAGATAATTAGGAAATTATTAGACTTGATGAGGGTTAGGGTTAAAAAATAAAATAAAATATTATTCCTTGGTTGTTAAGAGATAATTAAACATTGCAAAATATAACAAGGCTTTTTTATTTTAATAAAATATGTGGTGGGAATTTTTGTCCGAATTAGGGTTAGGGTTATAAAAATCTAAATTTGCTACAAGAAAGGAAAACATGTTTAAAAGCTATTGACAATGTTGCCAATAAAATAACTAAACATTACTGAAAAAACTAAATATTGATAGTTAATGATTAACAATTTTTTTTTCATTTGGTTTATGGCATGGATACTAAAAAATAAAAACGTGAACTAGAGATTTCCATAACAACAGCATACACGTGATGCAATACAAAAAGTCAATAAAATTTTAAGTTAAGTATTTAAAAAAGTATATAGTACCTTAAAATGGTAATCCAAGATAAAAAGTTACAAAAATAAACATAACGACAATAGGAACTTTTGAAGAATGAACTGTAAAAGTAATATCAATATATTATAATAAAAAACACAGTAGAGATAAAAACTATATGAGTTATTCTTTTGTAAAAGAAAAATAATAAAAATATAGTTTAAAATATATATAGATAATATAATTGGAATGTAAGCCAAAATAATATTCGCGGAAATATAAATACAAGAAAAATTTTATTTTTAATGTTAAAAAGCTAAAATGCAAAAAAATTAATTTAATAAAAAGACATTGTTAAACATCAATCAGTACTTAAAAAAAACACGTCTTTTTTGTGCTCCAACGTCAAGATAAAATCTAATTAATTATTGTCTTAAATTGTAGGTTATTAATAACTTAATGTTTAAAAAGTTATTGAAAATCATTAAGAAACTAATAAAAGTTCTCGAATATACCAAGATAAAATTACAATAGTTAAACAATATTAGAAAGCCTGCAATATGTAATTATTTTTATGCTATTTTTCTTAAAAGCTATTAATATTCAAAGTTTATTTTACAAAATAATTTATATGCACCTACACTTAAGCAGGCAGTTATTAAAATTCTTTACACGATTTAAAGGATAAGAGTTTTAATAAAATGTTGTTTTAAAGTTGTTTTTGTTTATTCTTAAAATAAGATTTATCATTAACATTTCTATAGAAATTGTTTCATCAGTTTTGTTTATTATATATTGCCGCATTTAATAAGTTACTTCAAAACAAAACTTCTAGACAATGGTTACCAAAAGTTTATTTTGTTGATGGGTTAAGCCATTACTATAATCATCAGATCCAATTTAGTGATTTTATCGAAAGTTAGGACTTGTTGAACAATTAAGTTAATATTTTGAAAATTATATTACTTTACTAAATACATTTTATTTTGGTTATAGACGAACGAATACTTACACTCTTTTCAAACAATTTTTTCTTTTTGGTCGTTTAAATAAAAAAAACTATGATTTATCTAAGTTAAAAACATAATTCTTTTTTTCACACAGTATGTTAAAAACATATTTTTTTTGTTAAATATGTTTTTAATATACTGTATAAAACATGTTATTTTAACTAAGAAAAAACAATATGTTTTATACAGTATGTTTTGAAATGTGCAAGTAGGCGAGTACGCTTATATTTCTTATATAATCTTTGTTTTAAAAATACAATATATGAATATTGTTCTTTACAATAATCAATTAGGGTTTAAATTTGTTACAAGATTATTACTATTTATTAAACGAATATTCGATTCTGCTATAAATTTGTTCAATAAACTTTCCATTTGATGTTCGTTCCACTATTTTTTAAAAAACTCCTTCCACTATTCATAAATATTTCGTTTAAAATCCAAGAATCTGGTTTAAGCTAAAGATTTCTTTGTGACATTTTCTGTACAAATATTACCACTTGGGGCATTGTTAGCGGTTTTTATGATTCTTTCCAGTCATTTGAATACGAAACATGTGACAATAGAACACACAGTTCACAAAAGAACGCACATAAATCCCTCACGGTTAAGTAAACGTAAGAATCAAAAATTTTAGGTTAAGTCAGGTTTAGGATCTTCAAGATTACTCTGCTACTAATATCATGCAACCCAGGCAAGAAGAAGTAAACTCCAATTTTAAGTTCTCCTGAAATAGGGCTCTTGGTTAAGTAAAGACTAGAAATGAGGCCCTAATAAAATAACTTAATTTAAGAATTTAATAACTGCATCCAGGTACTGTATTTTAAACGGCCTAAGAAACAATGACTTTAAGGGAAAATATATAAATTTTAAAAAGGGTACAATTCTAAAACTTTGATTGTAATAAGGTTTTCGGAACTTCGCTGTATCTCTCGGAAAGACTGCTTCCATGAACGGGTGTAAGAACGGGTTATCAGAGTTTTCAATAACGCCATGTTGCGCATAGATAATGTTCTTGTTAATGTATTTAGTTTGCATTTTTGTGGCTACACAAGCAGCTTTAAGTTATGGCTTCTGGGATAATTAACTTTGACCATTTTTTTGTAAAATGCATCCGGCCACTGTCTTGAAGAAGGCCTCCTAGGCAAAGACTTAAGAGGTAAACAGATTCTATCTGTTGATCAGTCTCGCACCCCTTCTTCATCTATTAGACTAGCGCAGATGTATTTTTAATACATTGTTTTCAGTTTAGGATGTTGAATGCTGGATCTTCTTGACTCAATGCATTGGTTTTGCTTGTGTCTCTGTTTTTATGACTAGGCAACTCATTCTATTATCTTCTAATGAAGGTACAGCTCTAAAACTCAGTTTTATGGTTCTGAGGCCGGCTGGTAGTCAGATTTCCTGAACTCTGTGATAGCTCTCAGAGAGGCTGATTCCATCAACAGCTGAAAAATATCTAAGTATTAACAGTGCCATATTGTGCATGAATGGTGTTCCTGTTTGTACTTTTGATGGGCATTGTAGAGGCCACATTTGGAGCCCTTTGTTACGGATTAGGGTTTGTTAGTAGTAATAAGGCAATTGCTTGGGCTATTAAACAGTGTTCTGAGTACAATCTATGCTTTGAGTCAAGTTCTTCAATCTAATTTAAAAATAAATAAAGTACCAAAAACTAAAAAATACAAAAAACCATCATTATCACCAAGTTCTCTAAACTTATCATTCACTTATACTCGTGGTCTTCGAAGTAACTTTTCTTCTGTTGAGTCTTATCTCTTGCAGAGTTCACCAAACCTATTTCCTCTTTGTGAGACTAACTTGAATTCGGTTGTCTCATCTTGCGATCTTAGTGTTGACGGTTATCTTCCTTTAATTGGTAAAGACTTTTATAGTCACATACTTGGCCTGGGCATTTACATTAGTGAGAATTCACCCATTTGTTGTGAAACAAGGTTTGAATCAACAGACTACTCTTTTATGGGCTTTCGTTTAGCACCACTTCACTCTATTCCCTTTCTCTTTGTTCTATATCGCTTTCCTTCATCTAACGATTGCACTCTTTTTGATGTTATTTCTGATCGTATTGACCAAGCCCTCTCTCTTTATCCATCAGCTAACATAGTTGCTGTCAATGACTGTAATGCTCACCAATCTGACTGGCTTGGCTATAGTGTCAGTGATTCTGCAGGCATTAAAGCCCACAGTTTTTGCCTTTCTCAATCCCTAACTCAAAAAGTCAACTTTCCAACTCGCTTTCCTGACAACCCGAATCATTTACCTTCTCTACTCGACTTATGTCTTGTTTCTGGTCCTAGTCAGTGCTCAGTTTCTTCTCATTCACCATTAGATGCTTCTGATCACAGGTTGATCTCTCTAAAACTAATATCTCATTCTTCTTCATCACCTAAATCCTCCTATTATCGTATCTCTTACAACTACAGTAAAGCTGACTGGGATTCTTTCCGTAATTTTCTCCGTGATGGCCTTTGGGAAGAAATCTTTTGTCTGCCTGTCAACAAATGTGCATCTTACATAACTTCGTGGGTTCAGGCTGGCATGGAATCTTTTGTTCCCTCTCGACGATTTCAGGTTAAGCCTCACTCTCCTCCATGGTTTTCCTCACACTGTGCTGCTGTGATTGCCAATCGAAACCATTACTTCCATATTTATCAGCAAAACAATTTTCCAGAAAACAGACGTCTGTTTATTACTGCTAGAAACCATTATAAAAAGTTTATGTCTAACGCAAAAGCCCGCTATTCTTTGGTCATGAAATCTCGTATCTCATCTCAAAAATTAAGGTCTCGTGACTTCTGGAGAATCTTTAATAGTAATAATAAAAGGGCAAATCTTTAATTCCACCTCTCTTTTATGGTTCTCACCTCACCTAAACACAAAGCTGAATTGTTTGCTAAAAACTTTTAATCAATATCATCTCTTGATTCCACTAGTTGCGTTCTACCTGATATTGCCAACAAACAGGTTGATCCATTGCTTGACATTCGTATCATTCCAGCTTCTGTGTCTAAAGTGATTTCCTGCCTAGATTCTTCTACAGCTTGTGGCCCAGACAACATACCTGATATTGTTTTGCAGAAGTGTTTTCTGGAGCTATCGTCGATACTCTCGAAACAGTTCTACAAGTGCTTATCAGAGTCTTGTTTTTCAGCCTGCTGGAAAACGGCATCTCTAATCCCTACCTTCAAAAATTCTGGAAAACGATCTGATTCGTCTAACTACCGTCCCATTAGACTTTTTCCTATCATAAGCAAGGTTTTTGAATCTTTAATTAACAAACACCTTATTTCTCATCTTGAATCTAATAACTTACTTTCTGACTATCAATATGGATTTCGATCTTCTCGTTCTACAGCTGGTTTGCTAACAGTAATAACTGATTGGTTTTATCGTGCGTTAGATAAAGGTGGAGAGGTTAAGACCATTACTCTTGACATTTCAAAAGCTTTTGATAAAGTTTGGCATGCTGGTCTTCTCCATAAGCTTTCTTCTAAT
The DNA here is from genome assembly GCF_038396675.1 of Hydra vulgaris. Taxonomy (NCBI): domain Eukaryota; kingdom Metazoa; phylum Cnidaria; class Hydrozoa; order Anthoathecata; family Hydridae; genus Hydra; species Hydra vulgaris. Next base: position 3,476,592 of record NC_088924.1, read on the forward strand.
GGTGTATTTGGCAATACCTTTAAGATTATTGAATCCTTTCTTTCCAATTGTAGTATAAAAGTTGCCTTCGACGGACAGCACTTTTCTTCTTATTTTGTAACTTCAGGGGTTCCTCAAGTTTCTATCCTTGGCCCTATACTCTTTTTAATTTATATTAACGATCTTCCAGATATTCTCACATCTAAGGTGGTATTGTTTGCTGATGATACTACCATTTCCTTTTATCGAGATATAAAATCAACACTCTCTAATTGCTTGGAGGGGGCATTTGAGCTTGAAAAGGATCTCTCTTCTGCTACAGCATGGGGCTCACAGTGGCTGGCGAACTTCAATACAGATAAAACTTAATTTTTTTCAGCCAATCGTTATCGCAATAATTTAGATCTTCCTATATTTATAAAGGGTAATGTACTCGATAAGTCATCAACCCTTCATCATCTAGGATTAACTCTTACTTCCAATCTTTCTTAGAAACCATATATCAAATCAGTTGAAAAATTAGCATCTGCTAAGGTTGCATCTATTTATCGAGCTCGACGCTTTCTTACTTCGGATTCTATTGTCTAGAGATAGACAATAGAATCCGAAGTACGAGCTCGATAAATCTCAAATCCGGCCTTGTATGGAATACTGTTACCATATCTGGGGCGGATCTTCTAATGATGCCCTTTCTCTTTTTGACAAGGTACAAAAACGCATTTTAAACATAGTTGGACCTGCTCTTGCAGCCAACCTCCAACCATTATCACATCGTCGTAATGTTGCTTCTCTTTCTTTTTTCTACAAATACTATAATTGGCACTGCTTTTTAAAGCTAGTGTCTCTTGTGCCTTCTAATAAAATTCATTTTCGTTTTACTTGTCATTCAATTAAGTCTCATCCTTTTTCGGTGACTGTTCCTAAGTGCTCCAAAAACGCATATTCGTCTAGTTTTTTTCCTTGAACATTAGTTCTTTGGAATTTGCTTCCTTCATCTTGCTTCACTGAATCATATAATATGCTATCCTTTAAGACGTCTGTCAATCGTTTTCTTGCTCTCCAATCTTCATCTTTTCTCTTTCAGTAAGTTCAAACTTTAATTTGTGGTTGCCTGCAGCCTTGTTGGAGGCGAAGATGTTTAAAAAAAAAAATGTTGCTAAATCCTTTACTCAGATCGTTCACTTAGTGACTTAATTTCCAGACAAACCAATCACTTATCTTCACTCCTTAAATTTTGTCTTGTCATTGACCCTTCTTCGTGTTCAGTTTCTTCTCGTTCTCCTAAGTTGTTCCAACCATTCAATGATTTCTATAAACCTTTCATCCTTTACTTTTTTTCAGACAAACTCTATTATTTCACTACTTACTAGTAACATAAAGCTAAAGGCGATTTAAACTTTCATTATGCTCTTTGTAACTATCCTTGATTTCTTTCCTCTCTTCGTTGAAAAATGCGCCTGTTTGATCCAGGCATGATTTGAGGCTTTTATTACTACTTGTCGATTCGAAAACAAGCCTCGTTCTAATCTATGGTTTTCAATTTCTTGTGCAGCTGCCATATCTAATTGTAATCCTTTTTTTTGCTTATTAAAGTTAACAACACTGTTAAAAATAAACGTTTGTTTAAAGTTCAACGTTTGCAGAAACTTAATGTAAAAAGGTGCTATCGTAAGTCAAGCTCCATTATTCTCAGTTCACTAAATTTAGTATCCTCAGAAGTACGGCTTTAGAGATTCTTGAAAAATCTTAAACAGCGTCCTTAAAAAAGATAGGTCTAAGATTTTATTTCTCATTTATAAAACTGCTTTTATCACCTCTTCCAAGGATAAGGCTGAACGGTTCGAAGAGAACTTTTCGCCTAATTAGACTCTTGAATCTTATAGATATACTTCCTCCATTGTAGTTAAATAGGTTAATCTATTGCTAGACATTCAATTACTCCAGCTTTAATTTCTAAGACTATTTTTTAATTGAACTGTGGTCCAGAAAAATTTCTGTCATAGTCCTAGAAAGGTGTTCTTCAGAACTCTCTTCAATTTTCTCTAAATTTTCAACAATTAATTGACTAAGCCTTGTTTTCCTACCTACTGGAAAATGCCACCTGTAGTTTCAATTTTTAAATACTAATTTTAAAATACTTTTTAAATTTCTAAAGTCGATTAGTCTTTTATCTGTTATAAGCAAGATCTTTGACTTCCTGGTCTAGAAATTTTGTCAGACGATAAATATGGTTTTCGATCTTCTCGCACTTCGGCTAACTCCTATTACCGACAGGTTTTTTTGCGCAGCAGATGAAGCCGGCGAGGATATAACAGTTGCCTTAACATATATACAACTTTCGATAAAGATTAACATGCTGGTCTTTTCAATTAACTTGCTTCATATTAGAGATATACCGAAGCCAGTTTATGCCGAGTCCCCGATTCCGGGCCCAGAAAGAAAATTCCGGGTCCGAGTCCGGTAAGAGGCACCCGGTCCATTTTATAAATTTGGTACAAAAGTTTGTGAAATTTCTAATACTGAATTATTTTTACAAAAAAACGCTGAATAACTTGCGCGTATTAAATAACAACACTTACTTTCAAAGGTCATATTGGGCTGACTAAAGAGTAAATTCGATGTCCGTAAATATTCTTTCTCCCTCAGGTCATTTTTTTGGAATAACTTGCTGTCTGACGTTATTAGTTCTAAAACATCATGAGCTTTAAATTTAAAAACAACTCTTTTAACTTCAAAAAATTCTCTTAAGAAAAAAATCTCTTACACATCAAAAGGAAGGCAGTCAAATATCCGTAAATCGGTTTCCTTTTTTTAATTTATTCTAACTATTTTGCAAAAATATGTTTTAAAAAATACTTTAACTGAAACACGTCTATATAGAGTAAAGAGAGCTTTGTGGTTATGGACTTCAAAAAACTCTTAGAATTATATTAAGAAGATTATTTGTTGTAGTTTAAACAAAACGCAATTCTGTTAATAATATTTCGACAGAGTTTAAAGTACCACTTAAATTAATAGTTACAGCACTTTAGGGTGATAATTATGAAAAACTTTTTATTCAAGATACCCGTGTACTGCAGCAAAATGGCCAATTCCAAGAGCGCAGGAAAACAGTCAAACTACTGGGTCTCCAGGTCCATACGGGTACAATTCAAATCAATACTTCATATGGTGTACCTGGGAAAGTTTTTGAGATTATGAAATTTTAACTTTTAAATCCTATTTTACGAAAATGTTTTTTATTAATCGCCTAGAACAGACTTCTTAAATCTGATTTCACTTTTTTAACAGATTGGGGCTTGCAGCGGCCAACTGAATCCAACAAAATTCAGTTGTTCACAGCAATCAACAATTGCAATATTGATGATTAGCAACTCTCTCAGCGAGCCCTCTTCTTCAAGTCTTCTTGAATCGTTCACAACCAACCTCTCATGGAAACTATATATACAATTTATTGCTAAGTTAGCATCTGCAATGATTGATAATCGTTATCGTGCTCGCCATTTTAATTATTCCTATTTTCATACTATAGAAATCTTGAATCGTTCTTGTATGGAATACTGTTGTCAAATCCGGTTGGTTATTACAATGCTTTTTCTGTTCTAGACAAGTTCCAAAAACGCATTGTCGACGTAGTTAGACCTGCTTTATTTGCCATACTTGAGCTTCTATTAAATTGTATTCAACTTGTACCTCTTTCACTTTCATTAAAAATATTGTCATTGTCGCTGCTCAATAGAGCTTTCATTTCAAGTTACATTTATTAATAAATATTCTTTTTTGGCTTGTCATGCAGCAAAGTTTCTTTCTTTTACTGTATCTGTCCCAGAATGCACTAAAAACTTTTATTTGCCAAGCTTTTTTCCAGCACTTCAACCCTTTGGAACACACTTTTATCTTCATGATTTCCTAACTCATATAACTTACAACTTTTCAAGTCTTGTGGCAACTGTTTCATTGCTTGTAAATACTATTTTTTGTTTTCAAGTAACTCCCAAGTTAAAAAGGCACCTTGCAGCTATGTTAGGAGTAAATTAGAATAAAAAAATAAAATAAGAGAGAAAACAACAAATAACATTATTTAATATGTATTAGTTTTATTGCATTATTGATAAAAGCTTAGTGTTTTTCTTTAAACATCTTTTTGCTTAATTAACATCTGTTTACTTGGTTATAATTATTTCAAACACTTTCTTTATTTTTTATTTCCATTGTTGTTGTTGTTATTGTTTAAGTATTATTTTAAAGCATTGAATCTTTATATTTTGTTATGTATTTATACTTAATCAGGACAATTTTTAGGTCTGGGACTGTAAATATATGAAGACCCAATGTGGTTGTCACAAAAATGCCGTGCTGGAACAAGGCTAAGTCGCGATGACAGGTTCACCTTTATATTAATTAACTCTAGACTTCATATCTGTAATTTTTTTTTTTTGAAAGGGTAATAATGGTCTCCTGAGTTAACATCTTCTGTATATATATATTTTTTTCGGACTTTTCTTTTGGTTGTTCTTTTGTTATTTTGACGTTGCAATCAATTTGAATACATTTTTGAGGTTCATTTATCTATCTTTAAGAAGGTTTAGTTTTTGTTTTATGGAGTGGCATGTTGATAAGAATAATACTTTAATGCCTTAGCGACATCTGGATCAATTTTTAAGTGAATATGAGCAAATGTTTAATTTCATTGAAAGATTGTGGTTGAAATTGATCTTTACATAAAAATTGGTTTCATTATTTTGAAATTGAAAACTAAAACCTAAATAGGTAGAGTGCCTATTGAATAAAAAGTTAAGAAAAAATACTGCTTTCAGATTTGATTCAATTTTATATTCAATGATTCAATTCCTTAAAAATTTTTTAATTAAAGTTTGTCTAACATTTCTTAACATACTTTACAATAGCATTTTTATAAACTTCATGAAATTTAATCATAAAGCATTTATTAAATAATAACTGTTAATAAAAATGGTATTTTTAAAACCTTCAGGAAGTTTAATCTCACAGCACTTATGAACTAAAACTAGTTTTAAATTTTATATTTTGTAACAATTTCATAAATTATGAAGGTATAATTTTAAAATCTTATTTGCATTTCTACCATAAAACAATTATACCCATGTCTCTTTATACATTTTCTTTTTACTCAACGCAAGGGCTTACGCAAGTCAAAAAGTCCTATAGGACCTATAGGATTTTGGAACAACAACAAAACTAGAAAAATTTTGATTTCTAAAAGCACTTTTCAATTTATGCGTTATAATTTAGTGGGATTCAAGTTTAAAATTTTTTTTTGTTCTAAATTCTCATAGGATCCTAAAGGACTTTTTAACTAGATTAGTACTAATGGTTTATTTTATTTAATTTATTTAATTCATTTTAATTCACAAAAACATTGATTTCGGTAATTTTTTTAAAAATTAATTTTTTTCTTTTCGAAAACTCTGATTAAAATTTTTGGTTTTGATTAAAAATGTAGGCAAAAAGAAACAGAAATATATTCAAAGATATAGTATAAATAATATAACATGTATACAAATTTAAATATTACTAAAAATTAAATATAAAACTATTACTTACTTTCATCACTGTTGAATTTAGTGCTATTAGTATTAGTAGGTCTTTCTAAAAAATCAATCAAATCGAAACTAATTTTTTTTTCATTGCAATACATTATTATGCACATTAAAAGATCTGTCGTGAAATGTATTTTAAACTGTAATAATTGATAAAATAAAAGTTTAAAAAGTATATTAACTATTTATTCTATGTTTGTTGTCTACCTAATTCAAAAGATTCCATATTTCATCATCATTATTATCATCATCATCATCATCTTCATCATCATCATCATCATCATCATCATCATCATCATCATCATCATCATCATCATCATCATCATCATCATCATCATCATCATCATCATCATCATCATCATCATCTTCATCATCATCATCATCATCATCATCATCGTCATCATCATTTTCATCATCATCTTCATCATCATCATCGTCATCATCATCTTCATCATCATCATCGTCATCATCATCTTCATCATCATCATCACCATCATCATCTTTATCATCATCATCTCTTTTAAGTAGATGATTTATATATTTTTTATTATTGCTTTCCCCTTAATAAAAAGCAGTATATATTGCTTTCCCCCTAATAAAAAGCAGTGACTTGAAAAAGTATGGCTTTTTGTTTTAAGCGCAAAGAAGCATAGCAACTGATTCCAAAATTTCACAATAAATATTATGATAAACGATGTAAAATCATTTATAACAAGAAAAAAAAATTACATTAAAAACTTAAATTGAATTATTTGGTGTTTATTCTTAAGGAAAAAATTTTGGCTTTTGTAAATTACATGGGTTTTTATGTAAAAAGTGAAGTTTAAAAAAGTTTTCGTTTCCTAGTTAATTGTGAACCCACCATTTTGTTGCAAATACAAAGTTGCTAACATAGTTCTTTTATCTTTATCGGGAACAGAAGCATGTTGCACGGCTTATAAATTTTAAAGGCCGTTTTGCTCATCTACAAAAAGACAGAAATAAATATATAATAAGGAATAATAATTTAATTCGACAACCGTTTTCTCGAACTAATTTTGGAAAATTTTGTATTTCTTTTCGCGGACCATTTTTATGGAACAATGTAATTTTAAATGCTCCAAATGATATTTCTCAAGATTGTACTTTAAATTCTTTTAAATTTAATCTTAAAAAACTAATTTTTTCAATTACAAATATATTGATTTACTTTTAAAATATTTTCAAGTTTATTTAATTATTTTATTCTGTAGACTAATGTTTAATGCGAAAAAAACTTTATTTGTGTATATACTTTTTATATTTTTTTAAATTTAAAATAAGTGTTTTACTTCAGCGGTTCTCGGTGACAAGACCTGCCGGTCTTCTTCGAGTTTCCGCGTTCGTTATTATTTTTAATACAAAATCTTTATTGTATTTTCTTTCTTCTATTTAAATTTTTATTTTTTTTATTTATAAAAACTGTAAAATGAATTATTAAAAAGTTGTAATAAAGAACAGAAAAAAAAATAATAAATAGTACAAAAAAAACTTGTCTCTAGGATTTTTTATATCTCGCGTTAAAAGAAGTGCTAATTGTAAATCTTTTAGGGAACTTAATCCACTCAATGTTTATAAACTTAATATATACCAAACTATGCTTCTATGTTTAAGCCGAAAATTCTCCAATTATATTTATCTCCTAATATATTTCACTCTTACTTTACCAAATTTATTTATAAATACCCCCGCAAATTTTCATCTTATTTAAAGAACTTATTTAAAAATCAGTTCATAAAATAAAACTCTTTCAAACTTCTCACAGAACAATTTTAAGAAGAATCGAAACGTTTTCTATTTGAAAAAACTTCGATTTTAAAAATTCTTTTGAAATTAGTACCTGAAAATATTTCATCACTTCTCACTTAATATTTTTTTGATTTGTTTCTTACTTAGTTTCTTACAAAAATGAAAAAATAATAAATAATATACAAGTTAGTAAATTATCTTATTATAAAATTTACTAATTGTATTACACAGTGTTTTAAATTATAATTATTTAAAATTATATAAAAAATATAGCAATGAAAGTAAACAGCTAACTTTATGAAAAAAATTCGTCTACAATAAATAAAAAAACTTCTAATTTTATATCCACCCCTACAGAATTTGAAGTGTTGTCGGATAGGTTCCATGGTAAAAAAAGGAAGTACTTAGAGCGGTAACCCTCTAACCAATTACAAAAACAACAAAGAATAAATGCTGATTTTTTACTGGAAAAAAAAAGTATTTTTTTGGTTCAGACAATTATTTAAATTCAGCTAAACTGTTACATGATTGGTGTTAAAAAATTTCATACTTTGTCTTATCACTCTCTGGTCAGTTTAAAAGGTTAGTACAAAATGACAAACAAAATTTGTGTGAAATTAGTACATTGAAATCTGACTTAAATGCAGCAAATGATAAATTAAAACCCTCTAGTATTAGCAACGATTGGGTTCAGATATTAATAAACGGGAGTTAAAATTTAAAAAAGCCAGTTGAACAGTGAACTGTTGAAAATGTAACAATCAATGAGTTAAACGAGAAAGAAAAACGAAAGAAAAGTTTTATTCTCTTTGGAGTACCTGGACAAAAAAAAATGAGTTGCATTCTAAAGATTCAACAAAACCTGGTCATATCTTTTTGAACTTAGAGAACCGAGTCTACAAAATCCAATACATTTAGCAGCCAAAAGCTTGAGAAAAAATGAGGTTCATAAATTTAGTATATATAAGTCCAGATATAACTGAAGCAGAAAGGAAATTGCTTTATCAACTTAGAAAAGAGAGAAGCAGAATAACTTCAGAATTGACTTCTTACCCTCTCTTTCGATATGGAATCCGTCTAAATCAAATCAAAAAATTAAAAAAAAAACATATAATTTAGATAAAGAGGTTAAATCTATCAAAACGTAGAAAACAATATTTTTTGGAAATGTACCTAAATGCAACATTTTTGGAAAATAAACTTCATGAATTTATGTTGTTATCAATACAAATCCTCCATATCTAATTGGAGTTATCAAGACTTGTTTAAAATTGTCTCAATAGTAAATATTTAGGGGTATAATATTTATAAAAGAGATATGATAGTTGTTGTGATAGTTGACGAGGAGGTGGTGTTTGCCTTTATGTAAAAAATTTGATTGATTCATATGGGCTCATCAATATTTAGTTTAGTCAGAGTAAAATTGAACAAATCTGGGTTGTTTTGTTTTTTGCTAAAAGTAAATATTTAATTGATTGCCTCAATTGGCCAAATTATTTATAAGTATTGCCATGGCTGCTTTTGATTTAGCTTTTAAAGGAGCTAAAATTATGATGATAAAAATGGAATTTAAAGATGTTTCAATTATGGTAGACTTTAATTTTTCCTGAATAATTTAGTCTAATGGAAGCCTAATTTCTATCAATAACAATTTAGAGGTTGATTATATCTTCAATAACACATTAAATGACATTTTTCTATATAGCTTATAAACACGGCAACTTTCCAAGTCTCAAATAAAATTGGAGTTAATATACTGGATTTGAATTTTATGATTGAATCGGAACTGTATGAGCAATAGATGCTTAGTTTATGCTTGGTAATGCGACTAAAGGAAATTTAGAAATATTTTTTATTTAAAAATAAAATAAAACTTAAACCTGTTAACTGAGATAAATTTTTTTACAAAAAAGCAAATTATGAAAAAATTTCTCAATTTATTTCAAATGTTGACAAGGCGCAACTGTACAAAAATATGCCAGTTCAGGATATGTATAATGAATTGATTTATTAATTCACCATTGCGAGAAATTTATTTAATCCTAATATTGATGTTTCAAAAACTATAAGTTTGTAAATCCTTGGATAAATAAAAAACTTATATCCCTGATTAGGAAAAAGAAATAGGGATTTCCTATCGGTAAGGATGTTTTCATTTTATTCCAGAATTCTGTTCTACATTGTATACCATCAGTTATTATTGATAACATTTATTTTTGATTACTATTATTAATAAATTCTTCAATTTTAAATAAATTTACAATAAAAAAAAAGCAAATTTAAATGAAACAGAAAAACAAGTTGGGATAATACGTAATAAAAGGTGTCTTTGCTCTCTAGTTTTTACAGCTAATATATTATCTTGAAAAAAATAAAATAAAATTTTACAATCGACATTCTGCACAACCGAAAATGAGACATTGCGAAGCCATATTTAAGAGCCTAAATATTTTTGTTTTGTTTGCTCCTTGAACCTTTTTGCGCTTAAAAGCAAAGTCGAATCTTTCAATCGATAAACTTCAATTGCAATTTTGTTAGTGGCTTAATTCGTAAAAACACACAACTCCTAAAGTTAGGCTATCCATCTCTTAACCCACAAAAAGTAATAAATGTTAGCCTAGCTAAAGTTATTAATTAAAGATGATGGTGATAAGCCAACACATGTCTTCAATGCTTAAATTCTTATAGCCGTTTTAAAATCTTGATTTAGCGATAACGGATTCTATTTGTATTTAATACAACTTCCTCTATATAATAGATGTGTTACTGCGTAATTGTAAACCGATAAAAAACATCAGATCACACTTAGTTTTATGCTTATAAACATGCGTAAATCAAAAATCATTTTTTTTTTACGAATCACGGTCAGAAATGCTGCAAGCAAGTATTGTTTAAGTTAGGAATTACAGAAAACAATGAGTAAAGTTGAAGGTCAAGAAAGATCACAAAAGTCTTAAGTGATTGTAGATTGTAAGATTCAGTAAACTATATAATTAAAAATAATAAATGAAGCTGAAAAAAGTTACAGTATTATTATGTTGAAAACATTGTAAAACATATTTCAAACTACGAAATAAATAATAACAATAATATTAGTAATAATAACAACAACAATAATAATACTGATATTAATAACAATAATAATAACAATAATAATAATAATAATAATAATAATAATAATAAAATGAAACAAAAATGAGCAATATTAGACAAGAATTACCCACTGCAGCAACTTTTTACTTATTAGAGGTAGCGCAAACTTTACATTGAAAATTAATATTTGAGTAGAAGATACATAGTGAAAACATTTTAAGTATGTTCGAATTATCCATTAGTATTATGACCAAAATAACAACTTTTGTATTTAAAAAGTTATTGAAATTTTTTTAAACACATTTAAAAGAAAGTTATTTCAATTAAAAAAATTGACTATTAGGCAAAAAATTTAATAAAATATATGCACTACATGAAGTTTTAATACAAACCATATTTTGAAATGTTAGTAAGAAAATTTTTTTTGTAAATAATAATGTTATTTATAATTGAATAATAAATTCTTGTAATGTATAATATATTTATTAAGAATATTAGGGGAAGTGGGGAGAAGTAGGACGCGTGAGAAGTCGGACACCCGTATAATTTTATTTCGCAGCAGCGCCTAATTACTGATACTTAATGTAAACTTATAGATTTCATGTGCTCTTTTTATTAGACATCATTTCTCCTCCATGTGCGTGGTGAAAATTCTTTTTTTTGAATGTACCCCAAAGAAGTACTTTTGCTGACAGCCTAGTAACTCATGTATGTATTTATTTATTTTTGACTGTTGTTGCACCTTTTTTCTATTTTATTGGGAAATGCACTTCTCGTCTAACTTTTAAAAATTAGATTTTTATTTTAGCTTTAACTGTGTGGCTGTAATTTTATTTTGTTTTATCTTCCCTACATAGGGGTGAAGCGGGACAAAGAAAAAAGCCGCTGTCCCACTTCTCCTTAACAGTTTTGCGTTATTTTATTGCGGAAATTTCTAATTTTTTTTAGCTACGATTTTTATAGTTTTCAAAATAAAAATATTGAGAGAAAAATAATATAAATATTTACTTTTAGTTTTAGTTCATATTCAGTTGATTTAAAACAAAATTTGGAAATAGAGATATTTATTAAAGATAAATTTGATTTGATTTCTTATTATTATTTGGAGCAAATTTAGAATTCTTTTACATCAATAGTTTGAAAACATTTGGAAAGCAAAAGGTATGCATAGAAGTTTTTAATATTAAATAAAATCATAATTTCATAATAGTCTGATATAAGATATAGTAATACCAGTGACCTTAATACCATAACAAATAAATACTTTTTTATCAAACCTAATTTCTTTAAAATTTCAGGTCATGCCTTAAGTTTATAAAAGAAAAAGTGAAACTTTCAGAAAACATTTTGAAAGTTGTTGTAGCCGAAGTGTAAAATGGGATAAGCCTTACAGAAGCAGCATATTCAGCTTGCATTTCTAAGTCTGCACTTCATAGGTGTATAAAAAAAAAGTCTCAATATTCAGCCGCTAATATTCAACCAAATTATAAACATTCTATGATTTTCTCTGTTGCACAAGAACAAACACTGAGCACTTATCTAAAGTCATGTTCTGATATGTTATACGGCCGATGTTTTTTATACGGCCGATGTTTTTTATAAGGCCGATGTTTTTTATACGGCCGATGTTTTTATACGGCCTTACACCAGTTCTAGCTCAAGCTTTTAAAATGGCTCAAGCAAACAAATTAAAATGTCCCTTGCGTTGGATAGAGCAAAAAAAGGCTGGCCGAGATTGGTTAACAGGATTTTTAAATAGAAACTCAAAACTATCTGTTTGAAAACCAGATGTAACTTCAATTGCAAGAGCATCGGCATTTAATTGGTATACTATTGATATTTTATTTAACAAATTACAGGAAGGTATATCAGAGTCTAAAGCAACATTTTTAATCTTTATGAGACAGGTTTTACTACTGTGCAAAAAACTCCTCGTGTCATTGCATCATAGGGATCGAATCAAGTTTGGCAAATAACATCTAGAGATGATTAATGATGTTTCTGCTAATTGTTACTCACTAGAGTTTGAAGAAGAATTAGAAACTGTTTTTTTTAGTGGTATTCAAAATGTGAGTGTCAGTGATTATGTTCTTTGCGAGGTTTGTAGTAAAAACACTATTTCTTATTATGTAGGCATACTGCAGAAAGAAATAGACACAAATTTTGGTTAGCATCCTGAAATGCCAGAATATAGAAACTTCTAAATTTGTCAAACCTAGAACTAATAGCAGGGTTTCTCTTAAACCGCAAAATACTCTGTTAAAACATTCTGTCAATCTTAAGGGGCGGATTCGGTAAAAATACTGCCTTATTTGTTAAGACTAGTTTGGCTAAGTTCAAAATATCGTGTCCCACTTTTCCCCACTCTACCCTGATTAATTGAATATGGTTTGTGTTAATACTTTTATGATTTATATATAGAGTTTGATATTTTTCTATGTCTACTTATACTATGATAGTACTATAATATACTTCAACCATTTTCTATAGACGCATGTAGAATTTAGGGGATTTACAGTGTTACAGTGGTAATATAATTGTTCTAACAGTACTTTTGAACAAGTATATGTAAGAAAACAATGGTCCAGTAGTGTTTTTTATTTTGTGAGTCGAAATTAATTGAACTTAACCAAATACCGAAAGGAAAGTTCCTTACCAAAATTGAAAAAGGTCAAATATTGGCTTATCATCAAGAAAAAGTTCCAAATCAAGAAATCGCTAGAAGATTAAAGAAATCTGATCACGTTATCCATAATTTCTTGAAAAATCCAACAGATTATGCAACAATAAAGAGGAAACCAAAGAAATCTAAGGTTTCAGGCCGTGAAAAACTCAGAATTGTTCTACTCGCATAAAACTCATCACAAAGTTTGAAAGCATTTCAGTAAGATTTCGGTTTAAAGGTTTGCAAGGAGACGATTAGGAAAGTTCTTAAAGACAGCCAACACATTGTACGATAAAAAATGAATAAAGCACCAAATTTGAAGCCCGTTCACATACAGAAACGGATGGAATTCGCCCGCGAAAACATGGCACGCAATTGGGAACAAGTAAGGTAATTTTTTCGGACGAGAAAAAGTTTAATCTTGATGGGCCTGATGGTTTTAGTGGCTACTGGCGTGATTTGAGGAGAGAACCCAAAAATTTTTCGAAAAGGATTTTCGGTGGTGGATCTTTGATGGTTTGGCTTGGGTTTTGTGCAACAGGAAAGTTAAATTTAACAATTACATCTTGCAAAACGAAAAGTTCTAAATACATTGATGTGCTAAAATTATGTTTGATTCCAATTAAAAACAAATATCGACGCAAAAAGTTTGTTTTTTAACAAGACAATGCCAGCATTCACCGTAGTAACGAGACTAAAGCTTGGTTTGAAGCAAAAAAAATTAAGCAAATATTGTGACCTGTTTGCAGTCCAGATTTGAATCCTGTTGAAAACATGGGGAACATGTAAGACGTATCTATGCTGACCAGAAGCAATATAACTCTGTGGCAGAGCTAAAAGTAGCGTTATCAGAAGGCTGGGAGGATATGGAGCCAAAAGTGCGGGAAAACTTGATGGGAAGTAGGCCAAAACAAATTTATCAAGTAATTGAGCGCAAAGGAGGTCCAATCAAGTACTAAAAAAGTGATAAAAATTTTTTTTTGATAGTTTTGTTAGAATATGTGAAATAGAAAATAGTCAGCTATCTTTTGAATTTAATTCATTTATGATTGAACTCTTTTCAAATTTGATATTATTTTTTGATAATTTTCATTATTTTTTGCTGCTTTATTTATAATTTATTAAAATAATAAAAATTTAATCTTTTCTATTTAAAAAGGAAAATTGGACACAGGAAAGAGGTCATGAATCCTAGTTACGTCAAATAAGTTAGCTCTATTTGTTTGACATTTCTTAAAGCAAGTTTACTGCAATAAACTCTCAACAAATTCTTTCAAGTTGTTTTAGCAAATTATTAAACTACTATAGCTATTATTTGTACCAAAATTCGGTAAAATACTTAAGGAAAATTGAAAAATAAAGTTAAGTACGTTTTTAAGACATAATCCACATGCGCCTATAGAAAATGGTCACATTGTATACGAAGACTTTGGTAAATATATTTTAGTATATAAAATGTTAAGATCAAAAACAGATAATCCATTTTTTGGGTTTTTTAAGCCGCTCTCTGAAGCGCAACTGCCAACAGGACTTGATGTGATGAAGCATCGAGTTCTTTGCGAAAAAAAGTAAGCAACCTATACGAAATACCATTTTTTCAAATAACATTAAAATTAAATAAATAGTACAATTTTACAGAAACTTACTAAAAAGACCAACAAAAAAAATGAAGCAGCTTTAAAATAAATGCAGCTCTTAGAAATTTAAGAAAAATGCAACATACCTACTGCGTCATCATTTACATCATTAACAAAGACAGTTTATAATCGATTTCAGCAGAGCAAAAAGCTGCAAAAAGTTGCTGACTGAGAAAATAAAGAAATTAACTTTCAGTTCTATGAGAACAAACTAGCTAAACAAACTAGCTCTTTGATATATCTGCTGCCAATACAGAGATCTAAAACAACGCTGCTGTGCCAAAGTTAATATGATGCCAGCTATGGAGCACACTCTTATGAAAGATCAAAGGATTAAACATAAATGGATATGGGATCAATTGACAAAAAAGTTACAGCAAAACCGCAGAATACCCTAGCAAAAAGAGCTCAATCCTTAATGATGCAGTGCCACTAGATTTCTTTAGACAAAAACACTCCATCATCGTCATTATCATTTTCAAAACAAATGCGATTGCCCCCACCTTCTCTTTCATTTGCCCGCAACCACCATGGACTTTTAGACAAATCTGCTGCTGCTTTGGCACCTGCCATACCTGAAGATATTGTCATTATTTTAAATGATATGACAAAAAATATGTTATTGACTAGAGCAAGAAAAGACGTGAGCTCACGAAAGCCAGGGATAACTTGAAAGTTAATAAAGTCAAAGTAAAGGCGTTGTATTTTGATGAGAAAAATAACCAGAACTTTAAATTTTTAAATAAGTTGAAAACTATAGAGATGCAAGAGCACATACATGGTGTGGGCTTTTTAGGGTACTGTACTCCTCCTGAAGAATTCCTCCTGAAGCTTTAAAGTCTTAAATACTAAAGTACTCTAAATAAAACACAATATTATTTTGGATGATTTACAAGTGGTTGCTGTGATAGAACAAATGTAAAAACTGGAAATAAAAGTGGTGTGATTAGATTGATTGAGTTAGAACTCCAACGGCCTCTACAATGGGTAATTATTTTTTTACTTGCAAATGAACTTCCAATACGTCATTTGCTTTCAGAAAAGGATGGACCACCATCTGGTCCTAGATACTAGTCAAATTCTATTGAAAATCCCCTTGAAACTCGAGTGATTATAAAGGTTGTTGATTTCTAACCTATAAAATATAACATAGAAATGCCAGAGGTGGACAGAAAAGTGCTCAGTACAGAACAGCTTTACCTTTTTGATATCTGGCGAGCTGTACTAGGTGGTACTTGTTCCGTCAATCTGGAAAAGTGCAGCACAAGCAAGCTAGTTCATTCTAGACGGCTAACCACAGCCAACAGGATACTCAGATTATATATTTCTACCACCAGTCTATTAATTTTAGTAACTATAGCAACATACATTAGACACGTTTATGCCCCCATATGGTTCATCATCAAGAAGGAATCTGCTATTTTTCATGGCAGCAGGCATCTTTGCAGCACAATTGTCAAGTCACGGTGTTTGCGTATTACGCAAGGTAGTAGAAAGAGTTTTTCAAATAAATGCATTCTTTGGTCATCAAGAAAATATTCTTCTAGCAAAGACATCAGATAAGCAGCCACAAATCCTGGAATTAGGTGTTAGACGTATACAGAGAGCTAGAGAAGAATGAATTATGAATGCTTATCAAACTAGTATGAGGTAATTCAAAGATCCGACTCTCAATTTTATGGCAAAGAATACATGGGAGTTGAATTGAAGCAATACACAGCAGACAGAGCCACCATTCACAATGCAGATCACTGATGAGCAACTAAAAGAAGCAAACGAGAATCGCATTCAACTGTGTAATCTTTTTGAAAATTTACCGTGCCACACCTAAGCTGTAGAACGTTGTGTAAAGATTGTGAAAGCTGCTCGGCTTGTGGCGAATTAAATAGAGATAGGGTTATACATGTCGACCTGAATTCAACAAAAAGTATGCCAATAATTAATGCCAAACACATTATCACACTATTTAGTAATATTTTTGCTTTATATATTAATTTTTTGTAACGAATTCACCTGTTTAATTCCTTTAAAATAACATGTTAATAAACTAGAAATAATAGTATCAAAAGAAAAACTATAAATCAATATTTGGAATAAAAAAAAAAAGATATGAAAAATTTTGATAATTTGCCTAGAAAGGCCAAAATTAGCTGCCAGGGGTAATTCTTGTCCGAATTTACTCATCTTAGTCTCACTTTTTTAGTTTTCTTATAAATGATATAGAAACTTGGGTGAAAAACGAAACTTAAAAAAAGTTATTTTCACTCCACCCTACTGAACGGTACATTAAAAAAAAATGCGACTTTTCTTAACAACGAGTTATGCAAGATTGATTTTTGCTGATGAAACAAGAGTTGATAGCTTGTGTATTAATAGCGTTACCAAGGATCATGTCTTAATGGATTTACAACACGTTTTTGCATTTTGTATAGATGAGAAAGCAATATCATAAGATGAATTTGACAACAAGATTTTATATAAGGTCAATTATTAGATTTTTAAAGGTTAAGAATAGATTCAGAGATAGGAAAGTGGTGAGCACTATAAAGCGAGTCAAGTTGTAAATTTTAATTCAAGCAAACTTAGTTTACTCTTAATAATAGTTATTTAACTTGTGCACCTAAAGTACTTGTGTACCTTTAGCGTTAATTTACATTCAGTTTAGAGGCAAAGTTTTTAGTCATAGTTTTAAATCAGTTCAGTAAATAATTTTAGTTCTAGTTTTTATTTAGTTCAGTTTTCGTTTGTCGTATAAATTTCTTATCTCATCTAATTATAATTTACCATAATTTATAAATAATATAAGCATTTATAATTAATAGAAGAAGTTCTTAGTGCTATAAGTAATTAAAAAAAAAAAACTTAATTAAATGTAACACCCAGTGCGACAGCTGAGGTTCAAACCCTCGTCCCCCGCCCTCCATAAAAATAATAATAGTCTGTTCTTATCGCTCTAAAATTTAAAAAAACTTCAATTATTAGGTATAAATATACTTAAAATAACTACGCTATTTTTTCATTATTATTTATTTTTGTATGATTTCGTATTTGCACAGTTTTAGCAAACAAGTTATTTATCTTGTCTTATTTTTAAAATACTTTATTAAGGTTAAAAATATAATTACATTTTTTTATATATTTTTTTAGTTAACAGATTTGAGTGATTTTTTTTATAGCCAGTAGTTTGTTAAATATTAAATTTAACAAACATTAAGGCTTAGATAAGTTGGAACGTTTGCTAATAAATTTTAATTTTCCCAAGCTTATCAAAGTTATTTAGCAATATACTATAGTAACTGTTAGGACCCATTGTATGGGGCAAAATAGTTCTATGTTTTATCTAATTATAAATCTTTGTTGTTGAATTTTGCTTTTTATTTTGTGATAAGGTTTGCACGGCTGAAAAATAAAACTTATATACAAACTAGTTTAATTGATTTTTCTTCTCTTAATTGTGTACTTTTCTAAATTAGCACGATAAATATAAACTTTTTATTTTAATAATATAATATAGATTTTAATATTTGATGTACATTAAAGAGTAGGTCAAAAAAGTATTATTTTCAAATATTTTATTTTAATACCTTTGAATGTATTCAATATAATAAAATAACACTAGTAATAAAAAAAATGATCAATAATTTTTTCAGAGTTGCCTACAAGACCTTTAAAAATTATTTAACGTCCTAAATATCTTGAAAAAAAAGTTTTTTAAAAGTAGCTTAACCTCATACTCAAAAGAAGCAAAGCTCTATAAAAATAAATTTTTTGATATAAAAAAGTATTGAATAATAAATAATATAAAAAACATAGAATAAATGCACTATTTTCCTTTTTATATTAAAAAAAAAAAAGAATTTTATGCAATAAAATATAATAAAATTAATTTTCTATAAAACAATAGCTCTTTGATTTAAGTTTCATATTATTTTGCTTTGGTTGATTATCAGTTTGTTCTATTTAAAAATATTGTTTATAAATTTCAAAATACTTAGGACTCTGTAAATGTTCAAAGGTCTAGGGGGCAACTCTAAAACTATTTTTTATTCAATTTTTTTTATTAGTAGTATTATTTTGGTACATAGAATACGTTAAGAGGTATCGAAAGGCAATTTTTAAAAGTTGTTGTTTTAAGGACCACCTTAATACCCATGGCAGTGGTTGTTACTATTGCAGTAACAACATTAACATTGGTAGCAGTAACAATAGGAACAGATAAATTTGTAATGTTTATGCGATGTCTTTACTTATTTTATATTTACATATTACAATTGGCCTTTCGTTTTAAGTTCATCCTATGGTGCTTCTTTAGTATATTGTAGAGCAAATAAAAAGCCCACATCAAATAGAGCACATAGGTTGTGGGCCAAAAACGGGAGTAAAGACTTTCCCCATTATTGGGGTAGTGGCTCCATTAGAAAGAGAAATGTGAAGGGTAGGAAAATATTTTACTGCATAAACAATAAAAACTTTGTAGTTTGTTAGTTTACTATCTGTAGATTTAGTTAAATGGTTTTTTTAATTTTTTTTTTTCATTATTTTGTATTTATTTAATAATTTAAAAAATATATTTCTGTCATTTTAGATGATGCTTTGTTTTTAAAAAAACTTTTTTTCCTTTTTATGTTCAATAATTTTTGTATTTCATTTCGTAAAAGATGTTTAAAAATATATATTTCGTACCAATTTCTTTGCAATTTATGCTGTGTTATCTGTAAATTAATTTTATTGATATAATATTTTGTTAATAATATTTGCTATTTGTTTATAATTTATGTTTTAATAACTGAAAATTATATATATATATATATATATATATGTATATATATATATATGTATGTATATATATATATATATATATATATATATATATATATATATATATATATATATATATATATATATATATATATATATATATATATACTAACCGTGTTAATCAAATTAATTGTAATCAGTCACAGAAAAGTAAATTTTTAACAAATCAGGTTTATTCACTCCCAAAATTACATAAAAATGCAATCAAAAACGCTGTTCATAAAAAATTTAGTACAGAGATTGTAATCATGTAGTGAAGGAACCTCATACCTTTAGAAGTGTTAGTATTCTTTTTGGCAGAGTGTAAACCAGAGATAACCAGTAGCCAGTGAATTTAAAATTTCTTATCGATGAGTAAATAATTTCTCCTATTGACTGTTGCTTATTTGTGTTATTTTCTCTCTCAAGTCAGCTTCAGGAATCGACCACAATATCTCGGGTTAATGTCTATGCTACTGCCTTGTCATGGTAAAACATCATCACTCAGAAGGCAGATACTGGACAACTCTATGCCCCTATGACAAAGTGCTTTGTCATGCATAAAAATTAGGTCTCCAACGCCCTACAATCCATTTTTTGCAGTCCACTCCTTCAACTATTGAACAAGACACTTCTCTAACACAGTCTTGTACTGGTCCTGCCTCATTTTACCCTCAACAATATGTAACTTACCCGTGACAAAAAGTCTCATTACACTTCATTTCATAACTTGTTTCGAATATTTAACATTCTGAACAATACAGTTTTCCCTCATTTCCTCTCCAACTTGTTGTCTTTCATACTGCACTTGCTGCTTAGAACATATTCTCATTACTGAAAACAACATTTGGCTAATCTTCCTTATTTTATGAGCGAATGCGTTTCATCCAGTTGAGACGTTTAGTTTTCATGTTATGAGTTAGTTTCTCTTTCTTTGATGGATGACAGGCTTTAAACTCCTTGTCAAACAACCTTTTTCTCACTGTTCTGTCACTCGGAGAAACGCTGTGCTTCTCTATAATACTCTGCAGCAGTTTACTTATTGCTTCTCTGTTCTTTTAAAACTCTCATACCAGAAACATATCGTTCCTTCTGGTTGTTATACTTTTGCGACCACATTTTAACTTACTTCTGGGTAACAAATTTAACCCCAAACTCAGCTTCTTTTGAGGTCTGCAAACAGAATCTTCATAAACACCAACTTTACTTGCAATATCCTTTTCCTGAAGTCCTTGCTTTAGAACAACTACAACTCTTGCCCGTTTTCTTAGAGTTAGATATCTCCTAATTACTATTTCGACTAGTTCAATAAAAACTACTAAAATCACGCACGTGTCTTCATTTATCAATAAACTTTGTTAATCTTTAATTTTGACGTCATAGTAGGAACCGGATCAAAGATTGTTTAGCATGCTTTTTGCTGTTTATTTTTAATTCATTGACATATGATGTCTATACATCAAAAATAATGTATACGATTTTAATTAATTTGGACATTATTGTTTAAAAGTAAATATGTATTTTAAATATGTATTATTTTTTTTGGTAAAATTTCCACTAGATTTAAAATCTTGGCGGCTTTCAATAAAAATAAAATTTCAGAAAAACTTTAAAAAGATTTGACTAGTTTACTGTTAGATTTTCAAAGTTTTGAACGTTAATCTTTAACTGAAAGCCATGATTTTCAGATGAATTATTTTAAGGAGACCATATAAAATATTAGTATATAAATTGTTAGTGTAAAACAAACTTACCATCAGTTACAGGATAGTGCTTAATAGCACTCATGGTCAACTGCAGGTTTGCTTTTGGACGTTTTGTTTAGACGTATTTTAATGAGGTCGTTAATATGCCTCACCTGCATCTGTTAAACACTTTGTGATATTGCAGCTTTTGTGAAAGGCTTTAGTGACTTTTATTTTCATTACATTAGCCATTCTTATTAACTTAATATGATGCCTTAACTTTAATATTTTGCTCCTGATTGTTAACAAATGAAAATCTTACTTTATATTACTTGTTTTGTAAACTGAATTAACTCATAAAAATTACAATTAAAATGTTTTTACTGAGTACAATATTAATATAGCAATTAGTTAGCAGCCATGGCACAGTAGTAAAAGCACGTAGGCCTTAAAAGCAACGTCAGTGATTATAAAGAAAGACTACTCACTTAATGAACCCCCGTGCTCTGTGATAATACCATTAGATCTTTATAAAGCACATTTAAAACCCACACAAGGAATATAGTAAAATATTTTTTAATTATAGAGAATATTTAGTTATAACAATAGTTTACTTCTGAAAATTCATATATAAACAAAACTACTTAAAAAAATCCATTATCTACCTAATCTTCCGATTCAATAAAAAAGATGTAAATTTAAAAATGCTTTTTATTTATATAATTATTTATTTATCTATTATATGCAATATAACATAATAATAAATAAAAAATATTTGGCTTTTGTAAAATTAAAATGAGCCAAGTGCCACTCTTGAGTGACATTATTTATTTTAATCAATAAATTAATGCAAATTAGTTTATTTTTACTGTATGCATTTTTTCTTTATTTTTTTATTTTTTTGTCAAAATTAAAAAAAAAAATTATTTATTTTGCATATTTTTTGTAACTTAATTTTCAAAAATAAATATTTATTATTTGAAATTAAAAAAACATTTGAAGTTAAAAACTCAAGATCAACCTTATTATCACACAGAAAAAACAATAAAATGCATACCTTTAACAACCAAATCCAACATAGAAGAGATAGAAGAGTTGCACAAGAACTCGCAGTTTATTTTTATAGTATCGGATAATTGCAAATTAGATATAACTAACTTATAACTAGAGCCTGATATGTTAGCAGATATTCTACTTTTAAATACTGATCTTCCATATTCAGTTACTTCAGCATTACTTATATTTGCTCTTGAAAGTGAAGCAAAGGAGTCAAGATTATAGCAGTTTATTGACTGAAAATAGTAAGTGTACGGAACATAAAATGTACCAACTACAGCAACACTATCTCCTATATAAAAATTACTTGCATTGGCAATTAAATTAAAAGCTGGATAATCTAAACAAAAAATTTTTTAATATCACAATTGTTATCTCTATTGTTTTAATTGCTATATATAGAGAGAATACAAAAGTATAAAGTACGCACCTTTAATGAAAAATGACGTTTGCATACTTGGTGCAGAAGGTGTTAAAGAATAATTGTAATAAAATTCCAATACGAAATGTAAATTAATCCAAATATTAGAAAATTGTACATTAGGAATGACTAAATCAAAGTTATAACCATTAAAAGTAAATGAAATTTGATCTCCAAAAGTTTTTCTTCCATCAGCGGTTACACCATCCAATCCATTTGCTATTTGAATTCGGTGAGTATAATTTAGTTCATTTAGTTCAAAAGATAGATAAACTCTAACAGTTGAATTTTTTTCGAGCGTTTCAAACGAAGTTGTGCCATTTGCCCACAGAGTATCCCCTCTTTTAAGCTTTACCTCGCTTGAAAATAAGCTTATTTTTGCAGAAACAGCTAAAAAAAGTACTTCATATACAGCCGAGAATATAGAATTAGCTTCACATTTATTTTTTGTTCTAATTTAACAAAAATGGCAATGAAACAATTATTTTATTTACCCTATTTCTTATTATCTTCTAGTAAATTTAAAAAGTTTTTAAATTGGAATGTTTAATTTATTACAATTGGAAAAAAAAATTAAAAGTATTCAATTTGTGGAGAAAATAGAATTAGCCTCATTTACGTAATATACAAGAAAATACAAAAAATATTTTGCTTTACGCTTAATTAATATTTAGTATTGCTTCCTGAACTTTTAATGACTTCAGATATGCGACTTGACATACTAGTCACAAGATTTTGGATAGTTTCTATAGATATTTCATTCCAAGCTTCTCTGATACAAGTTTTCAGCTCCAATACAGATTCATTTTGCTTACCATTTTCATAAACCTTTCTAGAAAGTATTCCCCACAGATTTTCAATTGAGTTAAGACCTGGACTGCACACAGGCCAATCCATTACGTCAACATTTTTCTCTCTAAACCAAGCTTTTGTAGTGAAACTTTCACCCATCAATTCTTCACCATGTTCAAGCAAACAAATTTCTAATAAGTCAATGTAGTTCTGTGAATTCATTTTTGTTGAAATCCATGCCAGTGGTTGTTTTCCAGCAAAAAAAAAAGACCCCCAAACCATTACAGTTCCACATCCAAACTTACGACTCATTCGATTTTCTTTTTCTTTTCGAAGATCGTGCCATTAATATTGATAGCCGTCAGGGCCATCTAGATTGAACTTTTTTAATCACTAAAGAGAACTTGATGACACTCTTCCTGCGAAGATATGTGTTCTTTTGCAAATAGTAATCTAACTTCTTTATGACGAACAGTAAGTTTTGGTCTTGGTTTACGCTTTTCCGAACTGTGTTTGGATCTTCATGTAAGATTTGTCTCTCACGTTGAACAGTTACAGTTAATTGTAAATTAACACAAATTTGAGATGTAGTCATGTGCTGAGCAGCAGCACATGACTACATCTCAAATAACTCGTTTAGTACGATTATCAATTTTACGTTTGCCACCACTTTCCTTATAAGCTCCATAATTAACGCCAATTTTGAAGTAATTATTACCCACTTTTGTTGATCTTTTGACTTTCTTTGTAATTTCCCGATTAGATAAGTCTGTATCTTTACATGCTTTGATTACTACTAATACTTCATTTGTTAAACGCTTACCACGTCCGATTTCAAATTCAGGTATCAAAAACCAATTAGATAATAATGTAGCAATTTAATTATGCTACATCATAATCTAAAAAGTTGTCGTTTCTAACAATAATTAAATAAATATGGATACAAAAGGTGCATCGCAAGAATTTGCTTAGAGATTTTCAAAATTTTGGATCAGTACATGGTGAGACTAATTTTATTTTCTTCACCGTGTATTTAAAGAATACAAAACTTTATTTTTTCAAAAAAGAGTTTGTTTTCATTTACGTTAATCTTATAAAAGTTTTTTTTTATATGTTATTTCTTTTGCTTTTACTTAACAATTAACGCATTTGGCAATAAAGCACGTGTGCAGCAATGCACGTGTAATTTGTTGTAAAAGTTTCAGATGATAACAAGCATAGTAACCAACAAAACTAACAAAATGTTTCAACGCTATTAATATTGCAACATATGTAATTTTTGAAATAAATGTTTTATAATTTAATAGGTGTCTGACAAACTAATGCATATTGATTGGTGTAAATGCCTTTTTATTTAATTACTTTTTTTACCAAACTAACACTTTTACCGTTTTTAAAATTACTTATTTTTGAGGTTTCATGCAATAAAATGCCACAAATTGAAAAAATTTCATTTAATGGATGGTTTTTCATAATGCCACTATTTAAAAATTTGTATAATTGCGACACTATCTTTTTGCTCAGTTCGCGACATTATTTCTATTTTTTTAGCGACATTAGGCCTTTCGCTACATTCGGCATATATTAAGTTAAATATTTTAACACTATTTTTATTAAATATTTTTTGTTGAAAAAAAAATCAATATAACAACTAACATGTTTTCAGTAGGGAATTTTTTTATTTAATTTTGTTTGTAGTTATATCATTTTTATAATTTATAATAAAACTTAGAAAATACAGTTTTCAAACCAGTTTTTAAAAAAATAATAAAGCTAATGCAGTTTAAATACTTGTCATTGCACTTGCTCTAAGATCCTTAGCTGTAAAGGGTGATTGAGTTTACAAAATTTTTGATATATTAAAATGCATTGTTTTATTGAAAAATAGATGTTTATTGTGAAAAAATTAAAACCCTAAATTGAAAATCATGTTTTTTGCCCGCTCACAAATGTTTTATCATCGTCACTCATAATGAGTGCTGGCGTTTCTATTTTTGTAATAATTTCTTTTATACTTTGTCGAAATTTTTCATTTTTCAATTTACATAAGTATAAAGCATAATGAAACATTTTTGGTAACACTCTTTGCTTCCTTAATATTGGACTTCATTGATTTGACCATAAAAATTATGGCCATTGGTTTCAAAAGTATGTTTATTTTTAGTTCGATGCATTAGCAAATCAGTTTTTATTCGAGCTTCTTAGACAAACCAACTTATGATGTATTTGTGCTATTTGAATAACCAATGTGCTATTTGAATAACCAAGTTTCTTTGCGAGATAAAAACATTGGTTGTTCCCTTTGTATACAATCAATACAAATTAATCGCTAATTATGATTTTTGTGTAGTTTTAATCTTTTTTCTGTTTCTTTATATTGTTCAAACTTTTCAATGAGTTTTGATGAGCATTTGCGGATCATTGTTTTTTACAGTTGCTAATCACGACATCTGTTTTTTTCATTTAAACGAGATTCATCTAACTGTTAAATTTACTTAATATTGTTTAATTTTCTTCTCTCAAAATTGTTAAGTTTTCACTGCTTTAGTAAGGTGACATTGGATTACCATCTTGTATACCTTCTTTTATTTTTTAATGGACTGTGTTGGGTGGTTACACATTCTGTTAAATACTTGGCATTTAAATTAAATTTGAGAAAGTTTCCCATAAATTAATTGTTTTTTTCTATTACCAGCTGGATTTCAATTGGTAAGGCAATGGTTGCAGATAGTTCATTTTTGTTCATTAGTTTCTTTTACCAGGTTTGATACAAAATGTTTCAATTTGAGACTAAGGATATTAGGAATAAAAATAGCTTCACTGATTTTATGTTTTTGTGCTCTTTTATAATTTTTAATGGCTATAACAGTTTATATGCAAACTGTAATTTTGCATATAAATTGTTAAATTTAATACAGAAATTAAACTGCATATAAAAGTTATTAAAAATTGAAAAAGTATAAATATAGATAATCAAAAAAAAAAATTAAAAATTATTTATGAATTTATGCGCATCTGGATATATGCATATATTTAAACATATGGATTTATGCTAATTTTGGTGGTGAAGCATACCTTGGCAGTGGTTTAACGTTTTTGTTGCTCGAAGCTTAAACGCGCCAACGTGTATTTGGAAGTTTACCAGTACAAATATATTTTTGTTATGATTGATAAATAAGGTAATCATATTCCTCAAATAAGATTCTAATGATTATATTCGACAAATGAGATTGACAACATAACAAATAAATAAAAATAAACTTGAAAACTTTTGTTAATAAGTTCTAAAATCAAGGATCACACAGGTTCTCTGTGACAAGACCTGATGGTCTTCTTAGAGTATCTGCATTCTTTTTAATTTCTTTTATTTTATTTGTTATATTTAAGTAAAACCTTCTTTTGTAATTATTTTTGATTTTATAGTTAGACGACTCTAACTTACTTTAATTTTTAAACAGGGGTATTATGTTTTCTTTTTTCAAAGGTTTGGAACAACACTTGATTCTTAAGAGTTGTTAAATAATAATAAAAATGGTCTATAGAGTGATTTATAAAATATTTTGAGAACTTTAGGGTGAAGGTTGTTTACTCTAACAGTTTTTTGTACAACATCTTTGCCTATATGAGCTTTAACAATTGCTTCTGTAAAGTTTGGATTTGGGGAATCGAAGTTAAATCTATCATTAAGCTTTGGAATGATTGTAGAGTTTTCTTCTGTAAAAATTAAAGCGATATACTTTTTCAATATATTCGCTATTATAGCTACGTCTGTAGTATACTCTTTAAATGCTCATTGAGTTCTATCAGTCTAATATAATGCTTTTCTTGATTACATGTAGTAATTATGTGACCAACACATAGTAAATCTTTTGTTGCGGCACATAAACCACAATTTGCGCTTTCTTACACGTGCGAACTTTCATTCTCTTTTTGCTTTTTATTTTCAACCTAGGAACAAACATATTGCAATCATAATTACAAATTGATAACCAAATATTGTAAGAATCATTTGGGTTTAAATTCAGAAGTTTGTCAAACCAAATAATTTCGTTAAAATAATTATTAAATTTCTTGTAATCTTCTTTATTATATATTAGTTTTACTCATCGTTGCTTCTTTATCATGTAATGTAGCATGATATCCAAGAATTTTGTTTTTGATAAAGTTGCTAACTTGTTTAATTTAGAAGATTATGGGTAAACTTTTCATTTCATCATGAACCTGCACTTCTTGATACAGCTGCAAGTAGTCTTTTCTGAGCTGACTTCAATAAAACACTAAACTTGCTCTATATTTTAGCGTTATGTATATCGTTGTCTATAATGTTGGATTAAATGTCCTTTATAATATAAATACCTACTCCACCTATTCAACTGTCTCTGTTTTTTCTAAATAGATTCAAACGTTTTACATTTGTAGATGATGTATTTGACCACCAGTTTCATGTATAAATACAACCGAATTATCATGTTGATTAATTTCAATTTCTTGATAAACCTTACTCTTAACTTATTGTTAAGAGATGTTAAAGCATTATAAATTAGTTTTTTTTCTCAAGTCGGTTGAATAGTTGTTTTTTAAAACTTATATCCTGCATTTTTTTTTATCTTTTTAACTGTATTGTTACTGATACCATAACAAAAAGGATATTTTTCTAGCAGATTGATATTTAGTTTGTTTCTTTCTTTACGTAACTCATAATCTTACTTGTGCTGGTATTAGATTTATATTAATGAATACATTAGGAAAATCATTATTTCCTTTTAATTTCTCAGCTGCAGATAGTACTGGTATTCTTTGTTATGGTGTTGAAAACTCAACAAGTACTGCCCCATTAGCATTTTAGATCTTTATTTTTTAATTATTAGAGTATCGATGTTATTTAATTCGAACCTTTTATAAATGAAGGAAACATGCTGCACACTTAAATAGTTCTGAAAACCGTTTTTGCCATACTAGGCATTTTTAATGAAATGAATATTTCTAATATTTATCAACTCAATTCATTTAGTGTACTGCCTTTTTATGGTTTTTCACAGTTTGAATTTTTTCAAAGAAAAAAATAAATAAAGCTTACCATATGAAAATTTAGTTCTTAAACGAGGTATCATACTAATTTAAATTAAAAAGTTAAAGATTTGGATATTTTTTACGAGGAGATTTTTCGATATAACTTTTTTATTTTTTATCATTATTATTTTTATTATTATTATTAGTACTATTATTACTATTGTTGATATTACTATTGATATTATTGTCAATTATATTATTATTACTATTATTATTACTATTATTATTGGTATTATTATTATTATTATTATTGTTGTTATTATTATTAA
This sequence comes from Hydra vulgaris, assembly GCF_038396675.1. NCBI lineage: Eukaryota > Metazoa > Cnidaria > Hydrozoa > Anthoathecata > Hydridae > Hydra > Hydra vulgaris. The sequence continues at coordinate 3,505,402 of NC_088924.1, forward strand.
TATTATTATTATATATCATTAGGGTTTTTTAGAAAACTTGACTTGTTGTCATTCAACACTGGCAAAATACTTTTATTTAAAGTCATTCTAATTTTTGATTTAAAAAATACTTTTTTAAATTAATTTAAATTCAATGTTAGGAATGATTCAAAAAAGTATTTTAAAAACAAATTGTCAAAATTTAGTCTTTTTGTATGTAATTTTATGTAAATTGTCATTTACATACAACCACAAAAAAACCGCCATTTAATGCCTTTGATTGACTTCTTTATTCCAACAACGTAGTAGAACAATAAGAAATTTATAACTACATATCAGGTAAAGCTGAGAGATTGAATTTGAAAATTGAATAAAAAAATAAAGCAACGTTAATATTAGTAAAGATTAAAGAAAAAGTCCTCAAAATACGTTTTATCAACTCATTATTCTCGACTTCACAATGTATTTTATTCATAATTTAGATAGCATTGTTGTATTCAATAATTTATAAAAATGTTTTTCATAATGTTATTCTAAGTGCAAGTATTAAAAATATTAAACACAAAAACGCGAATAATAAATTGCATACCAAAAGAAATTAGAAATGCCAAAGGAATGATATAGATCATGCTCATTTTTGTCTAAAAAGAATTCATATCAAACAGTTATTTAATTGGGTTTTCCATATATCGATTATTATCATAATCAGACCAGTTAATCCTTAATGCTGTTAGTTGCTTTTATTAATTATAATTAAGTAAAATTTCTAAATACCTCTTTTTTACTAAACTTCGCATTTTATTATATTGTCATTTCCAGAACTGTTTAACGTCAATGAATGTTTAACGCTCATAAACGTTAAACATTATTTTTCTATTTACTATCTAATTGACCTTTTTCTAATAAACGCTAATAAATGCTTATATTTTTGTTTTTAATTTTTTACATTTTGATTTCTATTTATTTATTTAATTTTTGGCTAAGTTGTTTGTATATATTAGTTCAATTTTAAACTTTTAAAACATTTTATAGATTTTAAAGCAACCAAGTAATTGGTTCTTTTTGTTAAATCTTCTTAAACTTCTTTGTTTCGGTTTTTTTTTGTTTGGTTTATTAGCGTTTCTGTTTGCTAGGGAAAACCACGGAGACTTTGGACAGTTTTTACTTTAATAACTATGACATTTTTTCAAAGAGTTATAATACCTTGATAAAAATTCGTTTTTGTCAAACTACAAAGATTAAGGTTTCTTTTACCATTTTAACTAACTTTATTTTTCTTGGTTTTTAATGCTTAAAAAACTATTTTTAAAAGGCTAGTCAAGTGTCTAAAGTCACCCGAATGCAGGGTGATATTGGATATGTATAAGGGAAATTATGGACATCAAATAAATAAATACGCAATTTGAACAGTGATAGTTTATCATTAATTTATATGTAATTTAAGTTATAAATCTTTCTTCCGGCAAATCAAAAGTATTAACATTGCTGTCATCAATGCTGTCAAGGGTATATGTACTCTTAATTGCTGAAATTTATAGGTTTATTTATTCATTTGACAATGGTTCTTGAAGGATTGCTTTTTTAGAGGCATTCCGTTCAGAATACTTTTATTGATTGTCTTTTTGAAAAACTCTTTGCCTTTCTCGCTTTTTTACAGCTGAAAGTACTTTTTTTTTTGGGGTATCTGTGGCTATTTTAGAACTATCCTTAAGTCGACCGCGACTATTAGTACTTGATTTCCGTGGAGCAGCTTTTATGATACGGATGAACTTGTTATAGGGTAACATGCGAATAACTAGAAATGCGTCGCTTTGATAATGATGACACTTTGGTATTATACATATATGGTATATGAGAAACTCAGTTGTATTTCAATACGAGTAATATTAGGAGTTGTAATTACTCGCATTAGTTCATGATTATCCTCATCACCCAACGGAGCTATTGTAAGCGTTTGATCAAATATTGAAAATGATATACATAGACCAACACTGTTATAGTGCTATTTGATTAAGCAGTTTCTGGTCGATCTTTAACAATCTTTATCCTTAAATATAGTTTTTTCAAACGCCCATATACCAGTGCATCTAATTTTAGATTATTTATTTTTAGGAGTAGCAGCTCTATCCCAAGGCTGGAGAAAAAATTGAGGGATGTTATAAATGCTAAACAAGTTTGACCAAGATGTTTTAAAATCTATGAAGTCAGACCACTGTTGTAAAAATTTTTATTGGCTAGAATGCAGGACTGCTTAATGGTAAAAGTTTATTCAATGTATGTAGTGGCAGCATTTCTTGATTGACTTGATGCTGTTTTTTCCGAGCTATGACTTTGGAAAGATGCTGCACAGTGTTTTCCCTATATTGTAAATTTTAGATGGTGTGAAAGTTTATCGTATTTTACATTTTATCATATTTTTTATTTCATCGTATTTTCATCAAAATCTGCTACTTTTACTCTATTAAAACTGGTCATTCGAGCGAGACGAGTAGATTCAGACTATTGTATTATTAGGCAAAAATGAAGTTTTGTGATTGACGAGAACCAAGGATGTCCTGTAAACTTCCGTTCCTTCTGTTTTCGCGAATCCTTTATACAGTTTCTCTCCCCTTATTAAAAAGCTTTTGGTGTTACATAATGGGACTTTGCTAAGCATTTCACTAAATATTCAGCTGGCAGAGTTTCCGTAAACCTATAAAAAACTTGACTTTTCTTGGAATTAGTTGTTTTAGTGTTAGTTGTTAAATTAATATTCTGATGGTTTGTCTTTTTGATATGGTCGAAGAATCTTGATTTGCCAACACCGTGTTTAGCAGCACTCTTATTGATGTTCGAACTATTTTGGGTATCTTTTACGGCTTCCCTTGACTTTTCAGGCCAGAATTTTCATTTGATTCTTACCTTTTGTTTCTGTTTTTGTTTCTTTTAGTTTCTGGTCATCTTTTTATTAGCTATGATAAAAATAATAATAAAATTTAAAACTTGTTAATAATATTCAAGTCTTTTTTATTTGTTCTAGTAACTACTGCTCTTTAATTTAATTATCGCTTTTATTTACATTGACTTGAGTAATACCTTGTGCAGAATTAATCAACAAAGGAATTATGATTTTGCAAACGATAACGATTGTGCTAATAAAAATTTACAAAACTTTAATAATTTTCCACAGGGATTTTTTATTTAGTAATTACCATACATCAGCATTGAAGGAGATTTCGGACAATGTGACTATGTCCAAAAGGTTCGAAGTCTCCCCATAAAGAGTGTATTAAAAAATCAAGAGATTGTTACATAATCATATATAAAATGTAAAAAAATACCCAGTGGACACTCGACGTTATTTCAACGTTAATAAACGGTTGATTTTTAGTTCCGACTTCAGATAACCAAAATTCTACCGTTTATCAACGTAGAGACTTGATCTAAAATTATCAACTTAATTTGATGTTGATTTAACGTTAGTTCAATCAATATCAAATTAAGTTGTTTGTATTTTTACGATTATCTTATTTGAGTTCATCAAACATAAATTCTAACCATTAAAAAAAAAACTAAATTAATAAAACTTTTCAGTTTGTCTATTAGTATATATATTGTTGTTATGAGTGAGATGTCAACATTTTTATCAATTGTTTTGTGTGTGTATATATAATATAAACATATATCGGAAAAAAAGACATTAAACTAACAGTTCTATCAACCGACCAACTTGCAGCTTTAACAGCCAAATGGTCAGGCCTAGGTCAAGGTAACCATTCAGCTGCTTCTCAAAAGCTTGATGCTACGATATCAAAACTAATAGCCACAGTCAGCATTCTTCTCACCCGCGTATTTGATCTTGAAAACGAAAATATTGTTCTAAAAGCAAAAGTTTTTCAACAGCCAAAGTAAGCATCTCCGAGCTTGACCGCAACTTTTAACTGGGCAAGCGCAGTCAAGCACGGTTTAGAAGCCAATAAAGCAATTATCACAGCAGTCAACGAAAATGCCAAAACTTTAGAAACGAAATCAAACAGAGCTATTGTTGCTGGTCTTCCAAAATTCTCTGACAATAATCAGAGGTTATTTTCAGTTCAAAGTATGCTCAAAAAACTTTACTATAATGTTGCTTTTAAAGTTCTTCGGCATTTCACAAAAATGATCAACAATACCACCAGTTTAACTACAATAGCAGCTGAACCAAATTAATTGATCATCATTGAGTTTGACTCGAATGAGCACCGCAATTATCTCTTATCTAATGCAAAGCGACTTTATCTATCTACATCTTGTTTTTGTTTGAGAGGTGTACGGTCTGGGTGAATGTAGACAAATCTGTCTACATTCGTCAAGACCGTACACCTCTTGAACAAGAAAAGTTCAATAACTTAAATAAAAAGCGTGCTACCTAAAATACTGAATTATTGGCAAAAGATTTACTTGACAAACCCTTTCGATTTGTTATCTGCAGCGAAAAAATCAAATGTATAGACAAACAGTCAACACCAATGGACGAGATAGGAATCCATTACTCAAATGGAAATCAGCTGCTGAAGCCATTTGTCGCTCTCAACATCTCACTAGTTCAACATTCTTTAACAAGGCCAGCTCTTCCATTAAATTATTTTATCTTTTGTGCTTCTACACCAATGCAACCTTCCTCAATCTAATAAAACTTATCAAACTGTCCTTACTTGCAGAAAACAACTCTTATGACATTATTTTTATCACCAAAACATGGTTTAATGACCAATTAACTACCTGTCTTCCGAGCAATAACCTCTAACGTTCAGACCGTCGCAACCAAATCGGAGGAGTAGCTATATACACAAAAATAAAATTATCTCAAACCAAATTTGAGGAATCCCTTCAAGAAAAAAATTTTATTTGTTACTATTCAGAACAATTATGGGTTGAACTAAAACCATTGAATGAAACTCTGCTCCAAGACTGCATTTTTTGACCTCCGGTATCGAAGCCTTCTCAGAGATTTTAATTGGTATTTTCTATGCCAAAACGTTTATATTGACCAAAAAATACAATGGCATCATCATTGCCCGTTTTTTCAATTTCCTGGCTTCTTGCATAAAAGTTTCAACAGCCCTAAATTTATAAGCAAGCTTTGTAACTACGAAAAAATCAACAAAGAATATAATAAGGTTGACTGGTCATTTATTTTTAAAGACTTTAAACATAGAACAATGTTACCAATCTTGGCTCAAAAAATACAACAAATATTGTTTTCAATTTATCCCTCGTGTGCCGAGCAGACCATCCACAAAAACACAACCATGGATGACAAAAGAACTATTATTTCTTACTCGTCTTAAAAAATTTCTCTGGGCTTATAGCGTCCGTTTAAAATGGAAAATCACATTCCTGATTGGGGAATATAGAGAAACTAGAAAGTTTGTTAAAAAATTAAGTCGCTCTTCTCTGTTTTTGCCAATGATAAGCGTAACCCTTAAAAGATTGTTTTTATACGTAAATAGTAAACGCTCTGTAATAAATCAGATCTCATATATGCGAATTACCAGTTCCAGTGAGATTATTAGCTCTGAAAAAGTTAAAACAGCCAACTCACTCAACAATCAATTTCAATCAGTTCTTAGCAAAAAGCTATCCAATGACATTCTTCCCCGTTTTGATCGTAGAACTAACACAATCCTTCATAGCATATCTTTCGATAATCTAGCCACTCTAATGGAACTATCAGCACTAGATTTATTTAAATCACTTGGTGTAGACAATGTCAGTCCTCACGTTTTACGCTTTTGTTCTACCTTATTGTATTCTCCACTTACTCTCATCTTTCAAAAGTCATTTGAAAATGATGAAATTTCAAGCTCATGGTCCAAAGTAAATGTAACACCTTTATTTAAGAAGGACTTCAGAATTGACCCATGAAACTACAGTCCAATATCCCTCACCTCGATTCCATGTAAAAGGTTAAGAAGGTAATCATCCAGCATCTAAAATCAAACACTCGTTTATTAAATAGTTAACATAGATTTTTAGAAAAAAAAACATGCATTACAAATCTCCTTGAAACAATGGACTTCTTGACTGGAAATATAGCCAGAAAGCTACCAGTTAAAGTCGTGTTTCTGAAATTTGCTAAAGCTTTTGACAAAGTCCCACATCAACGAATGCTTTACAAATTAAAAATGTACAGAATCGAAGACAATCTTTCCAATTGGATAAAAGTTTTTCTACTCAACAGGTCTCAACGAGTCATCCTTGGTAACACTCGATTGAATTGGTTATCTATGACAAGTGGAGATCCGCAAGGATCAGTCTTGGGTCCAATTTTTTTTTTCATTTCCATCAATAATCTGCCGGATTTAATAACTAAAAAAAAATAGTTGTAAGATCTACCCTGATGAAACTATAATCATAAGCATTGTCAACTCACTTGCTGGTCAACTTCAATTCCAATCAGATATTGATCAAATTGTTCAGTGGACTAAATCTTGGCTCATTGAGCTAAACGCAAAGGAATGCAAAGTCATACACTTTATCCAGAAAAAATCTCCTTTCAAGTACTCAATGGAAGAATTAGTTCAATAATGACTCGAACTACATTGTTTTCAGCCACCTCTGAGCGTGACTTGGGAATTCAAATTACCAATGATCTTATAGTAAAAAACCCAATCCATCATTGCCTCATGTAAAGTAAATCAAATGCTAGGCATCCTAAAACACATTTTCTAATCTTGTGATGCTTCCTTATGGAAATAACTCTACTCCAAAAAAACTAGATAAAACTAGACTACAAGTCTAGATGTTTACAACTTGACCTATCTTCTCTTGTTGAACGTCGTAAACTTATTTTTTTTTTTTTAGTTATAAGTTTACCGTTTAAAATAATTACAACTCTCGTATTGGTAAAATATACACATGGCAGGGGCAAGAAGAAGACAAAATTATCTTATCTCCAAGCTCCCAACGAGGTAGACCTCATCCAAAAATATAAAACTGTTAATAACATTGACATAGTCAACTGGCACTTTTCCCTCATCACAATTTCACTAAGAGCAAATCACAGAAAAAGACTTTATTTAAAAAAGTACAGCAATAATTTAGCTCGTTTCCACTTTTTTAACAATCCGATTGCTAATGCATGTAACATGTTACCAGATAAAGTAATCGGTTCTCCAACTGTCAACAGTTTAAAAGCGAGCCTCGATAAACTCTAATGCTACTACAGCTCGCAGCTTTGCTTAGTGAAAGTTGCAATATAAGCTTCACAAAAACTAACTGTAATATGGTATATATATATATATATATATATATATATATATATATATATATATATATATATATATATATATATATATATATACATATATATATATATATATATATATATATATATATATATATATATATACATATATATATATATATATATATATATATATATATATATATATATATATATATATATATATATTTATGTTATATATATTTATGTTATATTTATTTATATATATCTAATATATTGTACAGATATATCTTTAGTAATTTATTTACCGAATTTATTTTATTTAATTTTGGACTGCAAATGCTCATTAAAATGGCACCATGTTTCTCTGACTAAAAGGTTAGTTTGTTATATTAATAAGCTATCTTTAAATAGTTACAAATAAATTTCCTTTTTTTAATCTTATCTTTTATGTTTTTCATTTTCGTATAACATGATGTGTGTTAGAAGTAACTTATTATGAGCGTTAAAATCAGCAAAGATTAATTATTGCCCAAAAATGTTTTTGTTTGCCATTAAAAAATGATTATATAATTATCTAACTATTGAATGATGCGAAGGTTTAATAATATACTTGTAGGTAAATAAATGAGTTTATAATCAAGACTTGTGTTATTTTGTAAAAAATTTTAAACCATTTTGCTCCTTGAGTTAATTTTATCTGATATAACTGTTGGTTTGACTTTTTGTTATGCAATAAATTATTCCTAAACAAAAAGCTACTTTTCATCTTCTTCAACTTCCGAATTGTTCCAACCTAATCTCAATCATTATACACACACACACACACACACACACACACACACACACACACACACACACACACACACACACACACACACACACACACACACACACACACACACACACACACACACAACCTCTATTGTTCACTCACTTTGACAATAAAAATCTATTTTCCAATTTTTATTAATGCTGTAGAGTTAGGCTGTGTAAGAATTTTAGTGAAAATAATAATTGTTGTATTGATAATAGTAATGGTGGTGATGTTGTAAGGCGTTTACTTTAGAAGCAAGAAAATCCTTTATTAGCCCTTGTTCAATCCATGTTAAATATATATATATATATATATATATATATATATATATATATATATATATATATATATATATATATATATATATATATATATATATTTATATATATATATATTTATATATATATATATATATATATATATATATATATATATATATATATATATATATATATATATATATATATATATATATATATATATATATATGTATATATATATATATAAATAAATAAATATATATGAATATATATAAATATAAATATATGTATATATATAATTCGTATTTATAAAATCTTATAAAAAATGTTATTATTTTGCTCACAATATAAATTTAGTTCAATATTTAATCATGATTGTGATTTATTTTAATAGTTTTTGAAGTTTCTTAAATGAGGCAAGTAGGGGCAGTGACTTCACGAAAAAACGATAATTTTTTTTTGCATTTTATCATGGAATACAGGCACTATTTAGCGAGTAATGAAGAAAAGGAGGAAGTAAATTTACAAGTACTTCTTATTATAAATGCATAAAAGGTGAGTATTGAATGCGAGTTTGTAGCTATTGCATCTTATATAAGACTGAACTATTTTTGTTAGCAGTAAATAGAAGAACTTGAAACAGTGCAATGCATTTTCTCCTATTTCTTATTTGCAAATATGTTTGCGGTTGTTTTTTATTTTAATTTAGTTTTTTTATGTATGACTTTCCAAAACTTATAACAAGTATTTTAATACAAACTTTTATTGTAGATGTTTTTTAGTTTGTTGACTTTTTGGAAATCAAATTCAAAAGCAAAGTTTCTTTACTTTGCTTTTGAATTTAATTGTTTTTGTTGATTTTCTAAAACATGATCTATGATTGAAAGATTTTTGAATGTCGGCAGTCTTTACTCTATACTGGATGTGTGGTGTTGAAAGGTATTGTTTGTCACATTGTTGACAATGCAGAATATTTTGATTGTTTTCTTGATGATATTTCTGTATTTTAATTTGAAAACCACATGCAAGTGTAAAAAAAGTTTATTTAAAATGCTCATAATCCATTAGCCCGAGTTGTAGGAAGCAGTTAAAAATTGGAAAATTGTACTTCATTTTATTCGATCAAGTGTGATCAAATAAAGACTGTTTGCTCTATTTATGATAAAGACTTTTAGTTCTAATAACAAATGAAAAATTCTGTCGTGTTAAATGTCTACATGAAAATAATTATTGTGGCTGAGATGTTTTACGAAATAATAAGTTATCAAGCTTTTTTAACAAACTATGTAACTCAAACAGTTTCAATATTGTTTGTATTGAAAAAAAATTTCTGTCTGAGTAATGTATAATTAATAAAGCAGATTTTTCACCTAAAATTGTATGCATGTCTTATAAAATAGATTTGTACTTGCTCAATCGAAAACATGTATTAGAAAATAGTTTTAAAGTTATCTTGATTTAATCCTCAAAATTAGTTTATAAATACAGCTTATTATAATTTCTAATTAAAAAAATGGCTAAAAACTAAACTTTTACATTAAACCATATTTTAAATCAATTGTTATAATTTTTGATGTTATTAATAATAATACTTGTTAGGGCCTAACAAAGATTTATGCTTAAACATTTTAACACTTTAATTTCATTATAATTTTTACTTGGCCGCCATATAATATATCTTAATGTATAATTTAAAGATGTATTTTTCTATTAGCTATTTTACACTAACAAATTTTTTATAAATGAGTATAAACAATGTTGTTTTTAAAAATAAACTTATCTAGTTGAAAAAGTATAGGATAGCAAGCAAAAGGTACATTTAAGCTGTTTAGATAGAAAATGGGGAGAAAATAGAGGGTGCAGCACCAGAATGTTAGGCGATTGATAATTTTTTGTAACCCTAACCCTAACTCTAGCCCTGGCCAGCATTATTTAATGTAATAAAATGTGTAAATGAAATGCGTCAACCACAGTCTAATTAACACAGATTTAAGCTGCTCAAAATAAAATGTCGTGGAGGTAATGCATTTTTTTTATAAACATTAAGTCATTACTATTCTTCCTTGTTTCTTTAAAATACATTTTTTTTTTACGTCAAAAAATTTACATCAGGGTTAGGGTTAATAATCAAAATAACATTTTTTTGCTCTTAAATCTGTTTTTTATCGTGAAAAAGCCACCTATTTTATTGCTAAGAGCAGATGCCAACCAACATATTGACCATAGACAACATTGTATTAATGTATACAGAAAAAGAGATTTTGAAGTGTCCATTATCTCCAAGAGGTAATGGCAAAAAAGTGTCGCATTATTATTTTTTTATAAGAAAATGTGAACGAAAGTGTAAGCAAATATTTGACTTACGTAAACTTCACATTAACTAATGTTAAAACATACTAAAACATTCATCAAGTTTTACAATTTTATTTTTACTTGAAAATTGAATTGCGGAAATATCTCCTTAATTTTAATCTATTGCATTAATTTCCGTCATATAAATTATTATATAGTTTTAAAAATTTTGCGTATTCATGTGCTAGCGAAGTTGAGTGATTAGGACGCACAGCGCCTAAACAAAACAGTTTTGATTCGAGTCCTACCACTGGCGACTTTTCTTTATTAAATTTTTTCGATTATTTTAAAATACAAAATGAATTTGAAGTTTTATAGAGATTATAGGTCAAAAAAAAATTGACTGTAGGTCAAAAAAAAATTGTTTTTGTTTATGAAAAATAAGGAACTCTTTCATAATTTCCTAATAGAAAAATATTTTATTTTTTAATTTTTTGTCTATTATTAAAATATTGTTTTTAAAATGTTTTTCTATATAACTTCAATCACTCATTAGTCCATTTTAAAAGCGTTGTTTTAAAAAGGTTTACATATATATTTTTTTATTATTTAACAGCGACTCTATTTAATTATGCTAAACTAAAACGCAAAAAGTGTGTTGTTGATTATTTGCTTTATTTACTTTTCTTAACGATTTATTTTATTTACACTAAACTAAAGTTTGTTTTGCTTTGTTTGTTTTAATTACTTTTTTTAACGATTTCCTTTCTTATAACCGCTGACTTCGTGTTTGTTTTGAGAGGACACCAAAATAATATACACTAACAAACAAATAAACAGACAGCAAGTTAAATAAACGTTGTAAAAAGATTTGTCAGTAACAGAATCAGTGAAGATATAACTCAGAAAAAAAATCAATTATTATACAATGACTTGCCTCTAAAACCAAGTAATTTAGTATATTAACAATTACCACATACAAAAATTAAATCTACATTAAACAAACAATATTTTTATTGATTGTTATAAAACGGTTACTTTTATGCAGTCATTAGAAAAAGTCAACCTCCAAATCAATATATTTATCAAATATAACTGCACTATATAAAAAAATAACGACACTGATTTGGAAAATATAGACCTAAATCATCTGGATGTGTTATTTTAAAACACTGTGAGGCATCATAAAAATCAAGTTTGAAAATATCTTTTTGAAAATAATATAATAACTAATCAATAACATAGATTCCTAAAAAAAAAGGCCACGTACTACAAATTTACTTGAAACTCAGGATTATATTACGAAAAATGGTTGAATAAGGAACACCTGTAGAAATAGTTTTACTTGATTTCAAAAAAGCATTTGATACTCTAATATATATATATATAATAGCATATTTATGTAACAAACATGTACCATATGTTGCCACTTGTTACGTTACTTCAATATGAATTTTCATAATAAGTAAAAAGAAATGAAAAAATAACGAAAGAAAAGATTGCTGCTCCATACCAAATCCTCAGTCGATGTTGCAGCTCTCTGCTGCGAGTCAGGTAATTTGTTAGTCGATTTATGTACTAAAACCCTTAGCAGCAAGCAAATTCTGTGCGATATCAGACTGCTCACCTAAAGCAGAAGTATAAGATATATATATATATATATATATATATATATATATATATATATATATATATATATATATATATATATATATATATATATATATATATATATATATATATATATATATATTAATATTAATATTAATATAATAATATTTTTTTCTATAAATTGAATTTTTTTTGTGATTTAGTAACTCTTCCTGATGATCCAGCAATGGTGAAACTCCGAGTCGAAGATAAAAGTTAGATAAGTGTTTTTTACTAATTAATTATTGCTCTTTCTTTAAGAACATTGAGCACTCTATTTGAAAAATACACTAACATAATTTACATATATATATATATATAAATATATATATGTAAATAATGTTTATATATATATATATGTATAATAATACATTATATATATATATATATATATATATATATATATATATATATATATATATATATATATATATATATATAATGTTTATGTGTATATATACAGAAGCAGGTCTAAGCTGTAGCAAGTGTAGCATTTGCCACAGTCAGTTTTTTTTTTCTCTTTTTGTTTTTTTTCTCATTCTTTTTTTTTTTAAATACTTTTTTTTTTATGCAAAAGAGAGAAATAATTTAAATAAGATATGAAGGTTACAAGTAATCAAAATGTGGCGCTTTAAAAATTTATTCAAAATCGTATCTGAGCTAAATTGACTTTGTTACGGAATAATGAAATGCTTCCACTGACAAGTCCATGATTTTAACGGGTTTTGTCTCACATGCCCATAATTTTTTGAATGTGAAACATTTCGTAGCGTATCAACTTAAATTGAACTGGGAGTAAAATAAAATGGCAAATCGACTGTATTAACTGTAGCAAAAGTCAGTTTGTCATATTTTGAAACAACTCTGTACATAACCCCAATAATTTTTTAGATATTGACCTTATTTACCTGCAATCTTTTTATTAACAAGGAGGTCTTACGTAGTGACTGAAGGTCATCAAGCGAGAACCTGTAGCAAAAAAAAAAAATTGTGTAGCAAAGACAGAAATTCTGTTAAATATCCACTCTCCGTTAATGAAACTTTTTTTAATAAAGTGAGTAGCAAATATTAAATGAAGAGTTTTTATAATCAAATTAAATTAAATAGACAATAAACCGTCTGTTGGTTTCTTTATTTAGTCTATTATGAAAATGGTGAAATTTGATTATGTTTGTGATAAATAGTGAAATGTGTTTATTGCTGTTCTACAAGTTATTTATCATTGAAGAAGTCAAGCGATTTAAAAACGTTTTAAATTACACGGGTAAATTTCTACAAGAAGCTATTGTTCCCTGTGACAAGGTGTATGTTTCAAAAATGTTATTGTATCAGGAAGTACCTGTTTTGGGAAAACCATTTATATAAATTCTCTTTCAAAAAGTAGTTTAGATGTTATGATAACTTGTAATACAAGTTATATGTTTGATGATCCTAAATTTCTTCTGAAATATTTGTAAAAACCTGTAAACATATGAATTCCTAATTTTTATGTAATCAAATTCATTAAACTTTAGAATCAGTAAAATAGTTGAATAGCAAAGAAAAGACAATTATATGTGATAAAAATCTAATTCTGAGATTTAATGAAAAGCCTTGGTTAGCTACTGATGGAACTCTTTTGATGTTTGACTTTTGTTCACATTATCAAAAACATACAAAATAATGGACTCAAAAAACCAAACTTTTTTTTTCTGATAATACTTACAATGTTCTTCTTAATCACCCTAAAACTTCTATTATCTCAAGCGTTAACAAGACTGATGATTTTATTAAACTTGCTGTCACATAATGGAACACTTTTAATCTAAAAAGTGTGGGCAAATATTTTAGGTTCAATAATGATCAAAAAGCTTCCTCAGAGATCTAAATGATAAACAAGTTTATCATTGTATCGCAAAAATCCAAAGTTTGTTTTAGATTTTTGCGATACAGCATTATGCATAAAAAAAATCAGAAAATAGGCATAAAATATCAACACATCTCAAATGGCATTTCGCAAATTATTCACGTGAAGAAATAGTCTAGCTGATTAAAGCTAGATTTGACTAAAAGTTAATTGAAATGAAGTAATGAGGTTTATTATTAAAAATATGAAAATATTTATAAATTGTTCTTATAAATTTATAAAAATCGTTACAGTGTCTATTTTAATTTTCAGATAATTTATAAAGTAATCCATTAAATAAAGCTTGTGTTTTAAAACAAATTTTAATTAAAAAAATTATATTATAAACAAATTTAGATTAAATTTGTCGTTTTTATTTTCAAATATCAACCTCCAATTTTTTTGCAGACCAAAACATTTTGACAACCTCAAATATTTTGTTGATTTGAATATGTAGATAAATTTATATGATAATGTTTTGTGCATTATTTGGCATAAATACATTGTCTGGCAATAGGAGTACCAAGAAACAAATGTAAATACATTAACTGAGAAAAAAGGGTTCGGTCAGGGTTTTAGTCATGATTAAAACTCATAAAAGACAAGTAAACTATCATTTCGTTAAAAAGTATTCAGTTTAACGAAGGACTTAAAATAAGATCTTATTTTACGTCCTTGGTTTAACTAGATGGTTTTAACGTTGCGTAAATCAAGTAACGTATATATATATATATATATATATATATATATATATATATATATATATATATATATATATATATATATATATATATATATATATATATATATATATATATATATATATTTATATATATTTATATATATGCATTTATATATAAATATATGAATATATAAATATATATAAATATATAAACATATAAATATATATATATATATATATATATATATATATACATATATATATATATATATATATATATATATATATATATATATATATATATATATACATATATATATATATATATATATATATATATATATATATATATATATATATCACCCTGAAAATAAAATTATGTAATTAATTTCATGCACGCAATAAACGTTTATACTTATTTGAAAGAGGATTTTATAACCTTTATAAATTTAATTCATTTCAGTTAAAAAAAATTATATAAATATTGAAAATAAAATGGTCAAAGTAAAGGACCTCAAAAAAAGTATGAAAGTTTTTTTTCAATAATATTGAAATAAAGGTAAAGCGTTTGTTGCTAAGCAATTTATGGAATGGGGTTTACCCAGATCAACTGCCACGATAAAATCATACAATTAGAGAATGAATATCTAAAAAGAAAAGTAGGAAGTGGTCGAATCGCTAAGGTAGCTACTAAAGAAAATATTCCAAAGATTGCTGCATTTTTTGAAAACAAGTCAGGGTGCTCCTAGAAAAAATTGCTCAACTGTTCAACTGTAGTCAAACTCGAATTTTCCAAGTATTAAAAACAATGACTAGCAATCGAACTTTCAAAAAAACAAATCGTCCAGATCGCAGCCATCAGCAGAAAAAAGCTATGCGTCCTAAATGTCGTAAGGTGTACAAAAATTATACAAACTTGGATTTTTATATGAATGAAAGCTGTTTTACCTTAGACAATAGCACATTAGCTGGTAATGATAGGTTTTATGCCACTGATCCTTATCCATGTTCTGACCAATTAAGACAGTTTGCGCAAAAAGTAAAAGGATGAGATCATAGTTTCTTGTTACATTAGCTCCCGTGGAATAAACCCTCTTTATATTTATCACAGTAAGCAGGCAAACAACTAGTACACTTATAAAAAAAATACGAGCAAAAATTGTACTTCCTCTTGTATCAGAATATTATACAAAAGACAATGAGTTTATCTTCTGGCCTGATCTAGCTCGATCACATTACGTAGAGTTAGTCATCTACTCTATAAAATTGAAAAAAATCAAAGTTGTACCCAAAAATATAAACCCAGCTAACGTTCCAGAAGCAAGACCAATTGAAAAATTTTGGGGTGATTTAAAACGGCTAGTGTACGAGAATAATTGGAGAGCTGAGAACTTGGAAGAGCTTGAAGCAATAATTAGATATTGTTATTCAAAGATGAATAAAGAAATTTTCTTTACTCAAATAAAACATCTTTAAAAAATACTTTATAATATTGCTAAATATGGTATTTGAAATAATTATTTTAATATAATTATAAACTACGTATACTAATATGTTAACAGTTGAAATATTAAATAATAAAAGTTGTTAGTTCCTAAAATATTAATTTCTAAATTTTATCTAAAATTAAATTTATGGTTTTATTAAGGTTTTATATTCGTTTATAGGGGTTTTTAGTTTTAAGGTTTTATATTGGTTTTATTCCAAATTAAGGTTTTATATTCGTTTATAAATTGTTTATATATAAATATTAATTTCACACTTTTGTTTATACTTGTTTTACTACATAACTACAAATAGATAAAGAAGTATGCAAAGGATATAATTTCTGGACAAAAGAGGACTCCAAAGAAGAATGTAAGTAATTATGTTTTTGAAAGATTGTGTTTCTCTTTGGAACTCACTTTTCTTTATTTTTATTTGGTGAAGAATAAAAAAAACTTAATATTAACTATTGGTCATAGCTGATTTTATTAATACTAATTAAATTTGTTTGACTTATAACAGTTTGATATTCAGTGTGAGTTTATTAAGTAGTTCTGGTGATTTAAAGATTGAGGGCTGATATGGTTGTAACTGGGTTCCACCATGTGAACGAAGTACAGTATATGATTTAAGTTGATGGTTTATTGTTACACCGATTGAAGTAAGTTTTATTTAGTTAGTTTATGTACGGAATTTTGACTATTTTTAGTTGTCTTTCATAAAATGTTTAAATATATATTATATATATATATATATATATATATATATATATATATATATATATATATATATATATATATATATATATATATATATATATTCTGTTATTCACATCTTTAAAAATTCTGGAGAGCGATCTGATTTGACTAACTACCGTCCCATAAGTCTTCTTCATATCATAAGCAAGGTTTTTGAATCTTTAATTAACAAACACTTAATTACTCATCTTGAATCTAATAACTTTCTGACTATCAATATGGATTTCGATCTTCTTTATCTACAGCTGATTTGCTAACAGTAATAACCGATAGGTTTTGTTGTGCATTAGATAAAAGTAGCAAGGTTAAGGCCATCGCTCTTGACATTTCAAAAGCTTTTGATAAAGTTTGGCATGCTGGTCTTCTCGGTAAGCTTTCTTCTTATGGTGTCTCCGGTAACATCTTCAAGATCATTGAATCCTTCCTTTCCAATCGTAGCATAAAAGTTGTCCTCAATGGACAACACTCTTCTTCTTATTGTGTAACTCCAGGGGTTCCTCAAGGTTCTATCCTTGGCCCTACACTCTTTTTAATTTACATTAATGATCTTCCAGATATTCTGACATCTAAGTTAGCATTGTTTGCTGATGATACTACCATTGATTCTTGTCGTGATAAGAAACCATCAACCTCTTGCTTTATTGCTTAGAAGGGGCATTTGAGCTTAAAAAAGATCTCACTTCTGCTACAGCATGGGGCTCACAGTGGCTGGTGAACTTTTTCAGCCAATCGTTATCGCAATAATTTAGATCTTTGTATATTTATCAACGGTGATGTACTCGATGAGTCACCTACTCCTCATCTTTTAGGATTAACTCTTACTTCCAATCTTTCTTGGAAACCATATATCAAATCAGTTGCAAAATTAGCATCTGCTAAGGTTGCACATCTTTATCGAGCTCGACACTTACTAACTTCAGATTCTATTCTCTATCTCTATAAATCTCAAATCCGGCCTTGTATGGAATAATATTTCCATATCTGGGGCGGTTCTTCTAATAATGCTCTTTCTCTTTTAAACAAGGTGCAAAAACGCATTGTTAACATAGTTTGACCTGCTCTTGCAGCCAACCTCCAACCATTATCACATCGTCGTAATGTTGCTTCTCTTTCTCTTTTTTATAAATACTATAATGGGCACTGCTCTATTATAAAGAGCTAGCGTCTCTTGTGCCATCTACTATAATTCATTCTCATATTACTCGTCATTCGATTAAGTGTCATCCTTTTTCTGTGACTGTTCCAAATTGCTCCAAAAACGCTTATTCGTCTAGTTTTTTTCCTCGAACATCAGCTCTTTGGAATTCGCTTCCTTCATCTTGCTTTCCTGATTCATATAATTTGCAATCTTTTAAGTCTTTCGTCAATCGTTATCTTGCTCTACAATCTTCATCTTTTCTCTTTCAGTAACTTCCAACTTTTATTAGTGGCTGCTTGCAGCCTTGTTGGAAGCGAAGATGTAAAAAACAAAAAAAACAAAAAAATATATATATATATATATACATATACAGATATATATATATATATATATATATATATATATATATATATATATATATATATATATATATATATATATATATATATATATATATATATATATATATATATATATATATATATATATATATACAGTATTGCACAAAACATTTGCAACTTTTTTGGTTTGTTTCATTTTCTTAAGTCTGGTCCGTGTCAACGTAACAGATTTTTTTTAATAATTAAAGGAAGTATCCAGAAGTTTCCAGAAGCATGCAGAAGCTTCCAGAAATTTTTTTTGAAAAAGAATCTGAAAGCATCCAGTAGCATCCAGAGATATCTAGAAACATTTAGAAGCATCCAGACGCATCCAGAAGCTTCCAGAAGCATCGAAAAGAAGCTTCTAGAGTCTTTTAGAACAGGTTCACACAGGTTCATTTTACTATATAAGCTGCCTGTATCGGACCGAACAATCAGACAAGGTGCTGTTGAAGCCGGATTGTTTTCTAGACGCCTTGCAAAGAAACCGCTGATTTCACTAAAAAACCAGAAGAAACAACTCCTGTTTGCTACATCTCATATTGAGTGGAATGTGCAGAAATGGCGAACTGTCCTGTTTAGTGATGAATCGAAGTTCAACATCAATTGGAGCGATGGCATTTGCCGTGTACGTCGACCAGTCGTAAAATGCCTCGATTACGTTACTGCCATAAGACCGTAAAGCATAGTGGAGGTGTTTTTCTGCTAACGGTCTAGGTCCAATACATCAAAAAGATGGAATAATGGACCGTTTGATGTATAAAAATATCCTAAAAGATGTTTTGTTACCTCATGCTGAATGGAATATGCCAGTAAAATGGGTTTTTCAGCAAGACAACGATCCGAAACACACTACAAAAATAGTCAAACAGTGGTTTCAAGACAACCACCTATCTGTGATGGATTGGCCGCATTATTCTCCGGATCTCAACCCTATCAAGAACCTGTTGGAGATCGTCAACCACAGAATTAATTGTGAAGGTGTTCGAAATAAGGATCAACTGTTTGAACAAATCCAAAAGGCCTGGGCAGCGATTCCACAAAATTTCATTGATCACCTGATCGAATCTATGCCTCGAAAAATGATTCTCTACAAATGATTCGTCACGAAATATTGACAGCGAAATACAGCTTGGTCAACATTTTGTCGAGTTGCATTTGTTTAGTTTAGAAAGAAATCAACTTTTCTTAATACTTTTGATTAATTTATAAATTTTCGTGCACAAATAATGAACTTTGTGATGAATAAAACTTAAAGAACTCTTTATCTCTAAACAGTTTCATAGTTATTTCTATAAATTAAAAAAATGCAGCATGCATATATATATATACCTATATATATATATATATATATATATATATATATATATATATATATATATATATATATATATATATATATATATATATATATATATATATATATAAATATATATATATATATATATATATATATGCATATATATATATATATATATATAAATATATATATATATATATATATGTATATATATATATATATATACATATATATATATATATATATATATATATATATATATATATATATATATATATATATATATATATGTATATATATATATATAACTATAGAAATATATATATATATATATATATATATATATATGTATATATATATATATATACATATATATATATATTATATATATATATATATATATATATGTATATATATATATATATAGAAATATATATATATATATATATATATATATATATATATATATATATATATATATATATATATATATATATGTATATATATATATATATATAGAAATATATATATATATATATATATATATATATATATATATATATATATATATATATATACAGACCATTTCATCGCCATCAGCAGATTGCTTCAAGCTCTTCCAATTTCTCATTTACCATATATTCACATGGTGGAACCCAGTAACAACTATATCAGCCCTCAATCTTTAATTCACTAGAACTACTTAATAAACTTACACTGAATATCAAACTATTACAAGTCAAACAAATTTAATTAGTATTAATAAAATCAGCTATGACCAATAGTTAATATTAAGTTTTTTTTATTCTTCACCAAATAAAAATAAAGAAAAGTGAGTTTCAAATAGAAACACAATCTTTCAAAAATATAATTACTTACATTCTTCTTTGGAGTCCTCTTTTGTCCAGAAATTATATCCTTTGCATACTTCTTTATCTATTTGTAGTTATGTAGTAAAACAAGTATAAACAAAAGTGTGAAAATTAATATTTATATATAAACAGTTTATAAACGAATATAAAACCTTAATTTGGAATAAAACCAATATAAAACCTTAAAACTAAAAACCCCTATAAACGAATATAAAACCTTAATAAAACCATAAATTTAATTTTAGATAAAATTTAGAAATTAATATTTTAAGAACTAATAACTTTTATTATTTAATATTTCAACTGTTAACATATTAGTATACGTAGTTTATAAATATATTAAAATAATTATTTCAAATACCATATTTAGCAATATTATAAAGTATTTTTTAAAGATGTTTTATTTGAGTAAAGAAAATTTCTTTATTCATCTTTGAATAACAATATCTAATTATTGTTTCAAGCTCTTCCAAGTTCTCAGCTCTCCAATTATTCTCGTACACTAGCCGTTTTAAATCACCCCAAAATTTTTCAATTGGTCTTGCTTCTGGAACGTTAGCTGGGTTTATATTTTTGGGTACAACTTTGATTTTTTTCAATTTTATAGAGTAGATGACTAACTCTACGTAATGTGATCGAGCTAGATCAGGCCAGAAGATAAACTCATTGTCTTTTGTATAATATTCTGATACAAGAGGAAGTACAATTTTTGCTCGTATTTTTTTTATAAGTGTACTAGTTGTTTGCCTGCTTACTGTGATAAATATAAAGAGGGTTTATTCCACGGGAGCTAATGTAACAAGAAACTATGAACTCATCCTTGTACTTTTTGCGCAAACTGTCTTAATTGGTCAGAACATGGAGAAGGATCAGTGGCATAAAACCTATCATTACCAGCTAATGTGCTATTGTCTAAGGTAAAACAGCTTTCATCCATATAAAAATCCAAGTTTGAACAATTTTTGTACACCTTACTACATTTAGGACGCATAGCTTTTTTCTGCTGATGGCTGCGATCTGGACGATTTGTTTTTTTGAAAGTTCGAAACGCAGAATTATTCGTTAAGGTGTTCTTAATATGGATTAACTGTTTGAACAAATCGAAAATGCCTGGGCAGCGATTCCACATATTTTCATTGATTACCTGATCGAATCTAGGCTTCGAAAAATGATTCTCTACAAAGGATTCTCTACATAATATTGATAGCGAAATACAGCTTGGTCAACATTTTGTCGAGTTGTACTTGTTTTGTCCAAAAGGAAATCAATTTTTTTAAATACTTTTGATTAATTTATAAATTTTCGTGCGCAAATAATAAACTTTGTGATGAATAAAACTTGAAGAACTTTGTCTCTAAACAGTTACATAGTTATTTCTCTAAATTGAAAAAATGCAGCACTCTTATATAAAGAAACTAAGTTAGCATTATTTGGTTGCACTCGCTTTGTCCGATACTGTATATATATATATATATATATATATATTTATATTTATATATATATATATATATATATATATATATATATATATATATATATATATATATATATATATATATATATATATATATATATATATATATATATATATATGTAAATATATATATATATATATATATATATATATATATATATATATATATTTATATATATATATATATTATATATATATATATATATATATATAAATATATATATATATATGTAAACATATATATATATATATTTATTTATTTAAATATATATATATATATTTTGTTATATATATATGTATATATATGTATAGTTTATATATATATATATATATATTTATTTTCACTTTTTAAACTTAATAATAATCATAATAATTCAATAACATTTTTTTTTTAACATTTGCTTTTAGACTATTAATTCTACAAGTTTTATTTTTTAATTTAGATTCTGTATCTCAATGATATCCTGGCCTATCGATACGATATCCTGTAAATTGTGATTTTATAAATGGTACAAATATATATACAAACATTCACACTCACATAAATCTTAAAGAAAATATTTATATTTAGATATATGTATATAAATTGTATGTTTTTTTATATTTATCATTGTATATTACTGTTTGTCTTAAAAATTGATTTTGGATATATAGCAAGTGCAGAGTTCAACTTAAAATTTAGTTTTATTTGCTAATTAAATATATATTATATCCACGTTTAATTATGTTTTATAATATTTTGCGATATTTTCTACAGCGCAATTACATTCTACAGCGTTGATTCAACGTTATATTTCAACCTTTACTCGACGTCTTTGAGTCACGTTAAATCGACGTTTTAATGACAACGTTACAAATCCTTGCAAAATAGACTGCTTTAATAGCGTTTATGTAACACTTTTTAAGTAACGTTTTTTCAACGTTAAGTTGCGACGTTTATGCAGCGCTTTTTATGTTTTACGTTTTACGCTTTTACATGTTTTACGTTTTTTCAAAGTTTAGTTGCGACACTTTAGAGGTAGCGGTTAGCGTCATAGAAGGATTCATAAAAAAAAAATTATGAATCCTTCTATGACGCTAACAGCTACCTCTTGAATAATATTTTTGACGGGGTAATGATTGCAGATGGTTTCATCTATGCTGACATCAAATGGAACGTAGAATGTTACCCGATCAATTCAAACAGTCTTGAAAGCGAATCAAATTTTATCAATAATATTAATGATTTTCGTTTTATTAAACACGTAAATTTCCAGACATGTTATAAAAACACCCAAGATTCGTCTTCAATCAATTTATTATTTACTGAAATGCAAGAACAATATTCGGAGATATTTCCGAGACCAACCCTTGGCAACATTACACATGGAATCTGTAGTATAATATGGGAATATAAGACTCAAAATAATCAATCTCTTTATCGTTTCTTAAACCACCGTCACAATTACGCTAAAGGTGTTTACGAGAATCTAAGACTATAGATAGCATAAATTTGTCACAGCTACTTGAACCCTGCGATTGTATTCAACTTTGTTACGAATATTTCTTATCAATATACGAAGAAGCATGTCAACTAAATATTCCTATTAAAACACTAAAAAAGCAAAAATTAAACAGACCAATGTGATTTGATTCATATACAAAAAACTTGTTCAGGACGAACATCGTGCATAATACAAATTTCCAATAGTTCTAAGATGTCAAACACAACAATGAACAGCGAAATTAAAAAAAAAAAAAAGAATATCAAAAAATTTGCAAAAAATTATCTCACTGCATAAGGAATAAGAAATTGCAATACAAATTGTTGTTAATTAATAAGATAAAAAACGAACCTAAAAACTTCGCATTTTAAATTGAAACTAAAATTAAACTTGAATGTCATTTCAATACAAGACAAACACAGCAATTTAGTCACCAACAAAATCACAATAACTAATATATTTAACAAACAATTTTAATCAGTCTTTACAAATAGTATAAATAATAAGCTTTCTGAACTTTAGAACCGATCCTTCACTCAAGTAAAGGATAACGCAGATCTTCTTTTTCATGAAACCACAATATTACAGAAACTAGAAAATTTAAATAACTGATCGAAATTAATGGCGTAAATCCATACGTTCTAAAAAACTGTGCAACATCGTTTTGTATTCCACTAAAAATAATTTTCATGAAAAGTTTCATTTTAAGCTCATTACTGAGGCAATGGAGCCAGCCAAATGTTACTCCACTACCCAAAAGTGGAAGTCGACTTATCGCTAGTAATTACAGACCAATATCACTTACATCAGTCATAAGTAAATTAATGGAAAGTATAATTCGTGACTCCATGATCAAATATCTAATAACAAATACTCATGTTGCAAGAACATATTTTTATGCCAGAAAAGAGCTGTTTCACAAACTTGCTAGTTTCAAGACTTTGTTAGTACAGCTTTGTATAACAAACATCCAGTCGACGTCCTAATTTACTAATTTTGTTTACTAATTACGTTATTACTAACGACGTAATTACTAACGTAATTACTAACGACGTAATTACTAACGACGTAATTACTAATGACGTAATTACTAACGACGTTTACTAATTTTGCGAAAGCATTCGGCACTTTATCCCATGAATACATTATCCATGAAGTTAAACTGTACGGTTTTAATAATAAATTTGCTGCATAGATAAAATCTTTCTTGAATATTAGACAACAACAAGTTGTACTTGTCGGAAACCAGTCTGACGGGAGTCCAATCAATAGTGGCTTTATACAAGGATCAGTACTTGGACCTTTTTTATTCACAATATTCGTAAATGACCTTCCTTGTAAACTTTTCCACCTAAAAAAAATATATGTGGACGAAAGTTTAAACTCTTGCTGAGCTAGACGAAATTGAAATCCTAAGAAACGAATTACAAAACAATATAGATAAAATAGCTACACGGTCTCAGGAATCGGCGATAAAACTTAGTATAAGTAAATATAAAATAATGCATTTTGGTAAGTATAATCAAAAAAGAAATTATATTATCTTTGACTTTGATCAATAAATAAGAACTCGAATTGAAGAATCTGACTCAGAAAAAGATTAAGAGGTCATGACATCTACTGATGAAAAATACAGCTAACAAATCAATTACTGCGCTAACAGAGCTAACAGAATGCTTGATTTAATTAAACGCAGAATTGAATTCTACACCACCTTAATTGCTAAAATATCGTATAAAGCCTTTGTTCGACCGCTTCGCGAATATGCAGCATTAATCTGGAATCCATCAAAGTAAAAGGATCGAGAAGCTCTTGAAATAGTTCAAAGAAGAGCAACTCAAAAAAGAAGCCTCTTACATCTAAGTTATGAATCACAATTAAAAAAGGTTTAATATTGCAACGCTAGAAACTCGAAGGTTAAGAGGAGACTTAAGGAGTGCTTCAAAATTTTTCATAATTTTATGCAAGTTAAATGGTGTAAATCTAGGTCAAAAATAATAGTAAAACCTGATGAGTTAATGAAACAATCTGCATACAGAAGAAATCCCATTCGATTCAAAAAGAACTAATCAAGGAATGTTGTTCAATAAGAGAGAATATTATTCTTAATGAAATAGTCAGCGTATGTTATTGTCTTCCTCCGTCAATAGTGCTATTTACATCAGTAAAAACATTTAAACAATTAGAAAATTTATTGAAAACGAATAAAAAGTCACCGGCTGATATAGAGCGTGTTACACGCTCTCGTTTAACATTATGAACATTTAAATCACTTTAACAGTTATTTTGTTAAATTTCAGCAATAAATAGTTACTATTATATATATATATATATATATATATATATATATATATATATATATATATATATATATATATATATATATATATATATATATATATATATATATATATATATATATATAAGAAAATAGTTTTTGCGTACCTTTAATTTATATCTTCCGAAGTGAAGCGGAAAGATTATTCTTAAATTATGTAAAAATAGGTTTTTTCTGATTTTTTATTTTGTTCTTTATAATAAATTTGTGATCGTCCATCAATTACGCAACACTAACTGTTTCTATGCATGTCTTAGCGTTGAATAATTTATGGCTAAAGTTAACTGTTGTTGAAATATTAATAGTGTTTTTACGAAACTATAATGCGCATAATTTAAAGCCCTATAAGGAACTCTCTCATAATTTCCAAATAAAAAATTTTATTTTTTACTTTTAGTCCTTTTTTAAAACATTGTTTTTAAAATGTTTTTTTATATATCTTTTATTACTTTTTGGTCCATTTAAAAAATATTGTTTTAAAAAAGTTTTTATATATATTTTTATTATTCAACAGCGGTTTTATTCATTTATGCTAAACTAAAACGCTAAAAGTTTGTTGCTCTATACAGCCTCAGAACACGCAGAGATTTGCGCAATTTGATTTTAAAAGAGAAGTTTTTGCGGGTATGATAAACTCAAAAAAAATGTCAATAAACTTATTGAATAAAAAAATTTATATATAATAACAAAATTGGTAGGATTTTTCTAATAAATTTTGCACAACATTGTACTTGTATAAAACTTTGCAACTCAAAACTTCTGTGATTTTAAGAATATTAAAAAAAAAATAAGTAGTTTGTTTTGCTGTTTTTTAACTCTAATACATAAAAAAGGCAACCATAGTAACAAACTATAAATCAGATATTGAAAATTTACCATACTGTGATTCTCATTCCATAGATTTTTTTTATCAATTTTTACATAACAGTTTTATAATTTATTAAACAATATTAATAGAATGTTGATACCTTAGTATGATTTTTTTTAAACTAAATTTCCATTTATGCTATTATTTAGTTAAAAAAATATATTAAAAAAATCCTTAGTTTCTTTTCAAAACTTTACAGTAAATATTTCTATGAAAAATTATATATCTTA